>NC_140450.1:709435-786935 GCF_963576455.1 Neolamprologus multifasciatus | reverse complement strand
GGAAAGGTTTACTACGAGCTGACCAAAGAGCGGAAGAGCAGAGGCCTGGAGGACACGGTGGCCATCAGCCGCATTGAGCAGGTACACGCATGCCACACGGAGACTTCTGATTGGCTGCAGCCAGGGGCTTACGGTGTCAGCTGACTCGTACTCTAAAGTAGCTTTAGTTACAGTCTTTAGGGAACTCGGCGGCAGCAGCTGGTGAACAGGCAGTAACGCCACGCCGTCTCTCCCCGCAGCTCTCCCCGTTCCCCTTCGACCAGGTGAAGGCGGAGACGGAGCGCTTCCCCAACGCCGACCTGGTCTGGTGTCAGGAGGAGCACAAGAACCAGGGTTACTACGACTACGTGAAGCCTCGCATCAGGACCACCACGCAGAAAGCCAAGCCCGTTTGGTAACCACCGTCACCGTCGTCATGATCAAACCGTCCGTCCACCACCGTGCAACCTCTGACCACACCCTCTCTGTGTTTCAGGTATGCTGGCAGAGACCCGGCAGCCGCTCCCGCCACAGGAAACAAAAACACTCACCTGATCGAGCTGCGGCGCTTCCTGGACACGGCCTTCCACCTGGACGTGTTCAGAGACCAGCAGTGATCACGTGACCTGCAGCACCTGGAATCAGCCCTCACCCGTCTCGCCTCCATTCACACTCACAACACACAGTCAGCCCTCTGTACGGCTGAGCACACCGCACAGCAGGAAGTCCATTCAGAAAATCACCGACCAGAACATCACAGCGGGAGGCGGAGCCTCAGATTCAAATTTAAACTTTATTCTCCTGGTTTGTGACGGACAGAAACATTCCCGTAATCATCAAAGACGAAACGAGCTGCCGTTTTTCTCTCTGAGCTGTCTTTGTCCATCAGACCTCACATTAACGTCACCATGACGCCGAGGGAAGCTAAAATCAGACAGATTCTCAATGGACTTCTGAACTGACGTCCAACTATTAGCACTTTAACGCATTCACACATATACACAGTCATCATCTGATCAGGTCTGAAACATTTGAGACTAAACCAATCAAAGTCTAAAAATAGCAACATTTTGGCAAAACAGCAGGTTTACACCACGGGCAACAAAAACGTTGGTCTTAAATTAGATATATTTTGAATGAAGTCTGGTGCTGTTCACGTCTTCAGATAGTAGCTGTTAGCATCGTTAGCACTTCCTATTTAAAAGCAATGGGAGTGCAGCTAGCTGCAGAGAGCAGGTTTTTTTCACCTTTCAGCAGGTGAGTTCGCTCATTACGGAAAGGCTGATGCGTTCAATGAAAGTGAAAGTCACAGCAAACAGATCTGCTCTCAAACAGCCGGTTCAGAAGTCCATTAAGAATTTTTAGCTTTTCCTCAGAGTCAGTGATGCATCCTGCTCGGCTGCTTCGGCACCAAATCAAGCTAAAAAAAAACTCGGAGAGGAAAACTGGAGCTTGTTATTAACATGTTGGTATTAAATTAGCCCACCTCGCTTTGCTGGCAGTGTCAGGGCTGAGGTCGCCTTCAGGCTCAGCTTCACCCAAACAGCGAGGCCGCTCAGCTTCAGCGTACTCTTGTCACCTGGGATAAAGTTTCAGACTTTTTTAAACCTTTTTAAACGTATTTAAAGCAGGAGGGTCTGAAACAGGAAGACAAAGGAAGCATCGTAACATTGATGAGAGTTCAGAGCGTTTCAGAGGTTTAACTCTGACATATTTGTTTGTGAACGTCTAAAAGAGTAAAATCTGCTCTTAAACTAAAGTTTGAAGTGTGGAAGGCGTCAGATTCATACGCAGAGTTTGAGTTACAGAGTTGGACCTGAGAGAAAAATAAACTGAACTACAGCATGAATAATAATATGCAGTCTTAAATTAGATGAATTCTCATTAGAGTCTGGTGCTGTTGTTCTGTTTTAGTGTGTGAACAGTTTGGCCAAAGAACAATGGTAGTTTACAGCTGTGTGATTTATTTATTCTAATAAAGTCCAACAGCAGGGAACACTGGGAATTCAAACAACACAAGAAAGCACATCTAAAATTGTAAGAATTTTGAATGAAGTCTGGTGCAGTCTGACGAGTGGCTCAGATTGCTTCTCAGTAACATTCGTCTTAAATTGGGTAAATTCTGAATGAAGTCTGGTGGGGTTGTTCAGGGTATTTTGTTGCAGAGATGTTTGGTGTGACGAGGCAATGTCACGACTCGATAGCTGTCCTTCGTCAAACAGTTGCTGCAGAAGTTTCTATTTCTGCAACTTTACAGGCAACAGCAACCTGCTTATGGCAACATGAAGGAATGATGCAGATTTGCTTTAGAAAAGGTTCATGTGAAGTTGAGCCTGAATGACCTTTGACCCCACTGTCCACACGGTCACTCTCCAGCTGTGATGACAGAACTCTTCATCCTCGTCCTCATCATCATCAGGATCCAGTCTTCTTCTTCTTCGCACAGAAATCCTGATGAGTTGCAGATATGTTTTTTGTTTATTTTTTTTAGCTTTTTAAAATGCTCGTTAGCATCATTTGCGCCCCCTGCTGGGGGGCGGGCTAGCTGGGAGAATCACTGCAGACAGCAGGTGGTGGTTTTTACCTGTCGGCAGACGTGTCCGTGTGTAATTAGAGGCAGCGCTTAACACTGAGATTTTATTGTCTTTTACTTTGAAGGGATCTTTGGGGAATGAGTCTGCGACACGAACTCAACCAAAAGCACTGCTGATGATTAATTTAACCCCTCGCTTCTGGCCCCGCCCCCTCCTCTCCGGCGAGCGTTCATCCCGTGCCAAAATGGATCGCAAGTGTCTCGTGTTTTTAGTGTGTTTGGCATCCGGCGAGCGGCAAAACGGTCGGCCGCTGGTGGCGTTCTGCGAGACAAAGAAAATGATTTATTTATTTTCATAAAGGGGAAGTTCTCTCATTATTTTGCTTCATTCAATAAAGAAATCTGTATGTACTGAGGAGCCCCGCCTCCTGTGCTTCCTCACTGCGCACGCTCATTTCACACCAGGTAACCTGCGGGGTCAAACCAACCTGTGACATCATTGTAAATCATATTTATTCATATATTCAGTGAAATCAAGTGAATGGACTTCAGACAGAAGAAGGAATTTAAATTGGGTCAGTTTTGAATGAAGTTTGGCACGGTTTGAAATTCTGGATAACTGAGCGAAATATTCTGTATTGGAAGTTCTTGATGCAAAATGTTTGTTGTTGTCTAAAAAAGGCAGGATTATAAATGAAGTCTGGCACTGCTCGGTCAGTGAGACTGAACCACATTTAAAATGAACCGTGGTGGGCTAAACCTAAGACGTGATAAAGTTACAGAACTCCCCATGACTACAGTATGGCGTTAAATCAGATTATTTTAAATGGATTGAGGTTCTGTTCGATCACATTTGATCTTCTGCTGAGGCATGACAGGAGGTTAAAGTTGTTTTCAGATTTATTGATTAATCAGAGTTTAGATTAATCAATCTAAACTCCCAATTATACTATTTCAAGCACTGGAGCCACTGACATTTTTTTTGATTAGTACATCATGAAAAACATCTGAAAATGGTGAAATTTTGAATGGACTCTGGTCGTTTTTTAATAATTCAGTTCAACACTTAATGACACGCTGCGTTTAAGCCAGGAATGTGTTTTTATTCCCAGAAGTCAAATGCAGATGCTTTACCTGATTTTACTGATATTTAACAAAAGGGGAAAAAAGTTGAATTTTATACCATTGGAAGGACCAGAGGATGAGTCTAAAAATGGTCAAAAATTCGATGAAGTTTGTTACTGTTTAGTGAAAGACTGTTGGCTTTAAATAATTCACTCTTATGCCAGAAATATGATTTTATTGCGTGAAGACGTTTATGGAGACGGAAGGTTCTGGAAGAAAAGTTTGGTAAGTGGACTTTTACTCGTATTTGATCTGATTCACATGCAGGAAGTTTGTCTGAAGGGCCAAAAACAGCGAACAAACTGGAACTAAACTGCTAATTTGGGTAAATTCTGATGAGATGAGATGAGATAGCCTTTATTTGTCAGTTGCAGGTCTTTTGCCCACAACCGAGATGACAGACCTTGCCGACTGTACATACAATACACAAACATCACATTGGGGAGACAGGTCAGGCTAGGTAGCGAGGAAAAAAAACATCGAAATGTGTAACACAAAAGGATAATACAGGAATGCACAGATATCAACACACCATAGCACAATAAACACAGACAAGCAACATGGGAAAGAGTTCCAGTGTGTACATCTGATCTGGGACCGCTGCAATCTTCGACTGCGCCTCCAACTGACCCGATGTCCACATCAGAGGGGAGGTAAGCGTTGGAGGTGGCGTTGGATCCGGGGTAGGGAGGGTGATGCGTCAGTGAGTGCTTATCAGTATCAGTACATGTATGTGTGTGCGTGTCGCTAGTTCAGCTGAGACAGTGTCCTTCGCCCTGCCAGGCTAAGTAAACAGTCTTCCAGCCAACCCAGGTGGCCTTGCATGGAATGGGAAGGAACAGACTAAACACAGTCGTTATCAGGGTGTTTTGTTCGGCTCCGGCCTTGTAGCTGGCGCCGAGAGGGTATCCACATGAAGTGATGTTATTTTTTTACTTTAGTGCGAACAGCTCATATGAATTTCAAAGCAGTTCTACAGTCCAACACTGGTCCCATTGGAGAGCCGCGAGCTTCGCCATACTTGCTTTCTGTGATGTTGTCATTTCTTGTGCTCAAGGAGCCAATTTCTGAGAACTCACGGCAGTGTGCCTCCCCGAGATGTCATCCAATTTTGCGCCCAGAGATGTTATTCCGGGCTAGCCCTTCCGAGATGTATCCAGTCTGCAGTCAGAGATCTTATTCTGAGTATTCACAGCAGCCGTAGCCTCTCCAAGATCTTATCCGTGGTGACTCAATGAGTCCATTTTGAGAAACTCACGCCTCTCCCATCGTTCCAATCCCAGCGGGCAGCCTTGTGGGGGTTTGAACAGCCGGTTCCGCTTTCTTAATTCTTCGATAAGTCAGGGCCAAGCCAGCTCCGATCCGCCAGAACCCTGTTACCATGGTTCCGAATAGGTAGATATCTTCAGCACTCAGGCTCACCCAAGCCCAAACTTCTCGTTGAGAAAGGGGTGTCAATTGCATTTAGGGACCAGTTGATCCAATCCATAATTCCTCTTTTAGGTTTTAGAGAACAGACTGTGAGAGAGTGTTCCAGGGAAAATACAAAAAAAACCCACGAGACTAGACAAGGACATAAGCAGGGAAGATAAGGGAGAGGAGAAAAGTGCGTCCGCCTCCTCCGAGAGCCAAAGAAGAATTCTGAATGAAGTCTGGTGCTGTTTGCTTGGTCAGGAGTTTGGAAATATTTGAGTCTTATTTATACTCAAAAGACAAACCTGAACAAGGTGAAAGTGCCATGGGCTGGTCAAAATGGTGCACGGCAGCATGTCAGGAACGTCAGTGGTTTCAGTTTTGGTCTCTCCCACGGTAGCTTTGCATAAGTTTGAATTCAAAACAAGCTGTTTTAGCTCCCCCCTCTTCGAGGCCAGCCTCATTCTCAGATGACCATTCAGATCAAAATCCAAATTTATTTTAAAATCACATTTCAAAACAAAGTTGATCAAAGAAACAAAAGGTTACACACAAATTGCAAAAACACAAGTGATGATATAACAGCCTGAATTCATAAGCTCTCACGACAAGTTCAAAGGCAAAGAATAAAAATGTGAACATGGAGCAGCGACTCGTTCTTAAGTGTAGTCTTTGGAACAGAGGAGTAGCTGGGCAGCAGATCTCTGTGACCTTGAAGGACATTTAAAGAAAACAATAAAATCGATCCTAAAAAGCACAGGAAGCCAGAATGGAGGAGGCATGCTACAGCTTACGGGTTCAGGTAAGAGGGCACCATGTTGGACTGAGTGAAAGGGAAGGCCTGATATTTACCAACGTAAAGGGCATAACAACAGTCGAGTGGAGCTGTAATGAAATAATGATAACTCTTACAATTATCTAAAGATGAGGGCTTGACCTTGGAAGTCTCAACAGGTAAAAACCTGATTTCACAACAGAATGAATCTGATTGTCTAGTGTTTGGTCAAAGTCCATTTTCACACAAAGGTCCAACTGCTGAAGCAACTGGGTCAAAGTATCACAACCTCAGCCTGACTGTCATAAAAGGTTTGGCCTTAATTCTTTACATTTTAATCAGTTGCCATCATTTCTTTTATGGAGCAAATAGATTTGGTAATCATCAGCACAGAAGTGAAATGAGATGATGTATCTTTCAGAAATGATCCTAGAGGGAGAGAAAACACTGGGCCCCAGAATGGAGCCTTGTGGGACTCCGTAGAGGAGCAGTGCTCAGCCTAAACCACTCTCGAGCTGCGCCCTCTCTGTGACATCATGCTGGTCCACAAGTAGAAAAAAATGATTTCAGTTCAGAGCAGTGTGCAGCCGGAGCTTTGATTTGAGGTGACTGTGCATACACTAATTGACACTCATCGCTGGGAAAGAGACAGAACCCGGAAATTGAAAATATTAAATATGGAAACATTAAAGTCATTAAGAACAAATCGCTGTCTACAAGGGAAAATGTAAAGCGTCATGAGCAGTGTTGGGCAAGTTACTTTGAAAAAGTAATTCAGTTACTAACAGAGATGGGCAGTAACGCGTTACTGTAATCTGATTACTTTTTTAAGTAACGAGTAAAGTAAGGGATTACTATTGCAAAAACGGTAATTAGATTACCGTTACTTTCCCGTAGGAACGCTGCGTTACTGCGTTACTAAAAACGTGATTTTTTTGCGAGAATGTCTCATGACAGTGACGTAAGCGAGTGCCACGTTCGTGACAACAGCTGTGTGCAGATCAACAATGGATCATATATCGAGTGCAGAGAGAGTATGAGCGTGCAGCGTTTAAAGCGTGGAAGTACTGACCTTACTTTGAGTTTGATTCCATAAAAAGTGACAAAAACATTAGTGTCCGTTGTGCGTGGGAAGAAAACTTCTTTTTACAGCGAAAAAAACCCTAAACTTCCAAACAAGCACCGAGTAGCTACGACGTAATGGGAAACTCACAGAGAAACTCGCGGATTCTTCCACTGACCGCTGCACACCTGCACCAGGGTAACCCTCCGCCTACCCCACTCCTGCTTTACAGGTGAAAATAGAGCAACAGGACCGCTAGTCTTTGACTTTATTTATTTTCTGCTGTGTTTTACTTGCATCTATTTGAAAGACTGAGTGTAAACACACAAAAAAAATATTTTATGTGCTGGAATGTGCAGAAAATAGGTTTAAATATTAAACAAATTTCTTCCAGTCAGAGAATGTTGCAGATAATTAAATTTTTGCTTGATGCATAAAGTTAAAATATTAAAACTAATAAAACAAGTTTTAAAAAGAGACTTTTCCATTTGATTACATTTTGTATGATGATTATGTAGAAAAAGTAGAATTGGGCTGAAAGATCTATCACTTTATCACCTATTCAGGTTGTTAATCGTGTTTTTAAAAAGTAACTAAGTAATTAATTACTTTTGAAAATAAGTAATCGGTAAAGTAACGGAATTACTTTTTTGGGGAAGTAATCAGTAATTAGTTACTTTTTTCAAGTAACTTGACCAACACTGGTTACTAGTTACTTCTTCGAAAAAGTAACTGAGTTGATTGATTGAATTTGATTAGAATAAGTTATATTTTTTACTGTAACAACGACAAACATGTTTAATGAATCATATTTCATAACAAATATCAATTGTCAATTTTAAAATCATACACACAAGCTTTGCAAACAAAGTTATTTGCAGCCATTTACCTTTTTTAAACAAGTTCTTCAAACTATTTACAGAACAATCAGCTGTTCTTCAATAAGATGTCACACAAATTATTTGTGCCACTCCAAAAACATAATTTCTGTCCACTATAAAGGAAACATCACAGCCTGATACCTGCAGGTCTGACAGCAGCAGGTGTATCACTGCTGTTTCTACCTGGAGACAGCAGTCGCCTCATTGTTCTGACACACAACACAAAACTATCCACAACACTACACACTAACTACACACTCCAAACATGCTAAACGTCCAAATCTCTCACATCTCAAAACTCTCTCTCGCTCTCTTTCTACTGTCTCTCTCTCGCCATCACTCCTAAAACTTCCCTCTCTTCCTAAACAACCAAATGTCATGTTGCCATATCATTTTTGATTGGTTGATGTGGTGCATTTTTCCACCAACACGAAAGGGCTGTTTTTGTTTTGCTTATATATCACCTTGTTGCTTTGTCATCTTGAAGTGGTCATGTGATTGGCTTACCACGACTACTTTATTCTTGCAATTGTTTTGACCCCTTAGCTACAGGTGTTGTGCCAGAAAGTGGTCGTCGGGCAGAAAGTGATTGCTCCGCTCATGGGAGCCTGCGCAGCTGCTTAGAGCTGTAGCGCCCAGAGTAAGCTGAACACAGCTTCAACCATCTGTTTGTTGAAAAATAGTAACGCCATCGCACTGCCTTTTCCTGTTAGTAACGGTAACGGCGTTGTAACGATAGAAATAGTAATTAGAAAAAAGTAACGCCGTTACTTGTAACGCCGTTATTCCCATTACTGCAGATAGCACGCTGCCCCCTGGTGGTGAATGTTTGTTACATAAGGAGCGAAATCTACCTAAGTACCTTCAAAGTGATCCACGTTAATTCAGTTCTCATTCCTTGCATCCATTTCGCTTTGTTTCCGTGTCTCACCTTGGGATGTGCCTCCCTGCAAATTCCTCAGAAGCATTTATCTCATTCTGCCAATCCTGATTGGCTGATGATCACAACGACCATGTTGGGCAGACATTCACCTTTAAATAGCCTGCGCTATTACATAGTCGTTTTTCAAGATAAGCAACTCTTCACGCTTCCGAGCATATCTCAGCTTTCTTTGGCTGAGATATGCTAGCTAAGCCTTCTTAGGCTAACTAGCTTAACTTTCCACAGCCAGGAGCGTTAGCGTTATTTCCCGTCACTGGGCACTAGCTACCTCTGCCCGTCTCTCCTATCTGCACGGTTTAGCACACCAGCTAACGCCGTTGTCCTTTGGCAAAGGCTAGCAAACCAGCTAACTTGCATCCCTCATCATTAGCATCCCAGCTAGTGAAGATGACATCTTTCCCTCACAGCAGAGGAAGCGTAGACTCCGAGAATGACTCTGTATACGTGGCAACAAAATCTCGAGGAAGGACACACTGGGTCTTCTCGTGTTGCCTCGGGCTGGAACATGCCCTGGTATTCTGAGGAATATGCTGGGAGGCGCATCCCATAGTGTGACATCTGCTACTCTGAGAACCGGGGTTACTGAAGTAACCTAAAGCTTTACGCTCCAGTGATATCTGCATTAGTACTTTTACTTCTGGGATGATTCAAAACTTTTATACCCAGTGGAGCTAGCTCACAGCATCTCGATGGCCCTTGGGGTTAGGTTCTAGTTTTATGTGTAGGAAGAAGGTCTCAGGTTCAAATCCCAGGGACAGGTGCAGAGTAAGCACACCAACATGAAGCTGAGGCTGTGTTTCAAATCAAGTTTGTGTTTTGCTCTTTACTTCATTTTAAAACCCTGATTCAGACACCACACCTGGGCACACCTGAGGACTGAAACTGTGAGATCTAAATGACTGTCTGCTTGCTGCTCCTCACTGTTCAACCACACAGGTGAGTCTCAAGGATTACATCCTCTCTCTCTCCTGTCTATGTGAACGTCTCTCTCTCTCTTTCCTGTCTGTGTGAACGGCTCTCTCTCTCCTGTCTGTGTGAACGTCTCTCTCTCTCTCTGTCTATGTGAACGTCTCTCTCTCTACTGTTTAACCTGATGGCCAGCAGCGATCAGTGATACAGACGAACCGAACTGTAGCGGCTCTGTAGAGCAGTTAAGCCCACTGGATCTGCTCTCTTCTCCCGTGTGAACCCTCCTGGATCTACGGGGTATGGTGTCACCTTCTGAAGCCGGACAATCGGACGCTGAGGCCGGCGGCAGGCAGCGCTAGCTGACCGAGCTGCGGGCTTTGAATTTCGGCCTCACTGTCAGGATTTTATCGGGACTTTTTTGCCGGATCTTCGGAGTATTACTGGGGGAATTGCCTGGCCGTGGACACTTCGGGAAGGTTCGGTTCTTAATGCCCCGGAGGCTCCGAGAAGAGCAGACTGCGGAGCCCCGGAACAGGGCTCGGACACCGGGGAAGTGCGAAGGTAGGGCAGGCTGCGGGGAGGAACCGTGTACCCGCTCTTAGTATACGTGTGTGTACGTGACAGGTGCGGGGCCTCGGGGACGGGGATTATCGATGACTAGATGAGTTTCGGGCTGATCGGTTTGCAGGTACACTACACCGAACACCAGGTGAGTGTTTTGTGTTGGAGGAAGAGGTTAGCATGTCGCTAGCTGTTAGCCTTGCAGCATTCCATTGTCACAGACAACATGCTAGCTGAGTAACAAGGATGGAAACGGTAAAAAAAAAATTCTGCCAAATTAAAAATATCGGAAGTCATCTGCGCCCTCATTCCGCATCCAATATAATAACAGTACTCAGTGAAATGAGCCCTGCTGTTTACACGCAGGGGACTGCTGTTGGTGTGTTAGCATGCTAATGCTAGCCAGTGGTGCTACTAGCTTTAGCCGGAGGAGCCCCACTTCCCGGCTGCTGTAGCAGGAGCTGCCTGCTAGTTAGCACGTTAGCATCAGCTCCCCCTCCTCCCCCTGGTTGCAACACCGCTAGGAATCTCAAAATGTCTTCTGACACTCATTTTGTTTCCATCTGTGCGGTCAGACGGAGGCAGCAGGCGGTGGCAGAGAAGTGTGACGGACACAGCACCGCCCGGCTCGGCACGACACAGCAACTTATATTAGACTTAACCCATTTATCAGGCGCATGCGTGGGCGGCGTGCACGCGGGCAGACTGAAGCCGATTTACAGCGTTTACTGTGGAAAAAACACATCACGGGCCGCTGTGACGGTGCACCAGTGACATGTTCACGAGCAGGGGACGCTGTTTAACCACAGCACTCTGATACTCCATCAGCCCAGCACGACACGGGCTCCAGTTCTCCTACACTGGTGGAGGAGAAGGTTTTAAACTTGCACCAACTGAGCTGCCTGCAGTTCTGCCAGCATCCAGCAGGGGCAGCATGGAGTCAGTCCCCATAGACTCCTGTGTTTAAACTTGGAGTAGAAACAAACATGTTTACGGCCGGATACACAAAGTGTTTGGTCTCATAACACCTGTACGGGGGAGCATGTTGTTACCACTCACCTGTTTAAGTTGTATTAAGCCTTAAAGGTTCTATTTTAGGGGCGTGGCCTCTTTGACTGACAGTTGGATGGTGACACCTGTAGTTGTAGCTTCACCTGAACTGGACCTCTGGGCCTGTTTGTGCTGGTGGAGCATGTATAATGACGTCATGTGGCCAATACCATGGCTGCTGTGAGGTCACTGAACTAACAGGCTGAGCTCCAAGTTTACTGAGTGAAACTCTGGGATTTTGTGTAATTAGCAGGTGTGTGTGTGTGTGTGTGTGTGTGTGTGTGTGTGTGGGAGCTGCTGATCGATACACATTTAACACATCTTTAAAAATTATTCGTGTTTAGCTTTAATCGTGATTTATCTCTGAGGTATGGGGCAGGTAGTGTGGAGCTCAGGTGAGTCAGCTGCTGGGAGGAACAGGTGTGCACACACAGGGTTATCTGATTGGTTGATGGACAGGTGCGGAGTTCAGGTGTTGGCAGACTTTAAACTTTCCACTCATGTGTAAATCATTTCCTTCTTCCTTTTTCGTCCTGCTTTCTGTTTACCTGTGAAACAACCTGCTTGTTGCCTCGAGCTGAGTCGTTTGTGCATGACACGCTTTGTGGGCGGAGCTGAACTGGTGGAATGCAGGACGCCGCCTGTCAGAAACCTTCACACCAAAGTCCACCTGCTAATCAGGGACATGCCCACTGAGGGTGACTGCAGGTGTGCAGGGACAGAAACACTCTTGTTTTCACTGAGGTGCAGTTTGTGTTCGTATCCTAGCAGCCAGAGTTCAGCAGGTGAGTGTGGCGACTGCAGCGGGCTGATCCACAGGTGAAACGTTTTCTACCCGAAACTCCTCAAACGTCAGGATCTAAACGTCAGGGTCGGCCCGTTGATGTGCCGCAGGTGTGTCTGTGGGTCAGAGGAACGAGGAGTCTTTTACCTTCTGACCGAACACCTGCCGTGTTCACGTCCGCTGCACCTGGGAGGATGTCCGCCTGGTTTCAGGTGACGCTGGTTGGTCGGGCACGTTGGCGGGCTCTCGGTGTCGCTGCGAATCAGGAAAGCGAACTTTAAATAAGAAGAAGATTCCTGATCTTTCAGACTTTAAAAGGTTAAATCTGTAAATAAATGAAACTGCGTCTGATTGGTGACGTGTGTTAGCACTTAGTCCCTATGGACCAATAAGCTCTTTACGCTACATCCACACACTGGTGATGGCAGCTACATTGTAGCCACGGCTGCCCAGCTGACAGAGGCGAGGCTGCTGGACACTGGCGCCACCGGGGCCTGTGTCCTTGGGCGTCTTGCCCAAGGACACAACGACCGACACTGTTCGAGCCGGGGCTCGAACCCGCAACCTTCCGACTACAAGGCGAACTCCCAACTCTTGAGCCACGATCGCCCCAGGAAGGAACGCCGCGTCCTGATGAACGCTGTGTTGTGGCGTGCGTGGAGTCAGCATACTCACAGCCATCAGATTAACGACCCGTTTGTGTTCTCAGGACGTTCCTGTTTCGCTCTCAGAGTCACGGCAGCTTTTTAATGTCAGTTTGTGAGCAGAGAAGAAGAGTTTGTGATGTCAGCAGCTCGTCATGTGACAGAGCGGTGTTTGAGTTTCCTCCTCTCTGACCTTGAAGCCTCGTCGAACCTCAGATTGTGACTCAGGTCACCCATCAGGCTGCTGCTTCCTGCTGATCTTACTGGATGTTTGAGACGAACTCTGGTCACCAGATCACGTGACGCTCTTGCCGACGCTCCTGCCGACGCTCCACTGCAGCGTTTCACGGTGTGAAACCTCCGCCTTCACACTACAAACACACCTGCAGCGGCGCTCCTCGTGGGAGGAGACTTGGATCCTTTTGGTTGTCGGCTGCATCCTGTGACTTCCTGTTGGAACGAGGCCTGGTTCTCAGGGCACAGCTGCTTCCACATCTGGATCAGTTCAGCTAAAAGCCTGACTTCATTCATCCAGAGCTGAAGGAAAACTCTGGGTTTCTGTTTCCTGGGCCAGTTACCGTGGTAACAGAGACTCTGTGACCCTAACCTGCTCGTTGGCAGGCGTTTCCTCTGACTCCTCCCCCTCCTGCTGCACCTGAACCAGCTGGTGGAGAAGAGCCACGACCCCCTGTGGAGTTTTGGGCTCCTGCAGGTAAACTCCAGCCAGGTGTTTCTACCTGCTGCACCTCTGCGTCTGGGAAATGACCCGGATCACACGCTGCGATCAGGAAGTAGAACACCTGAGGACAGAGGCGTGGCTTCCTCTGAGCCCGGCGAGCTTGTGATCAGAAAAAGGAAGTACAGTGGTCACTGGTTGTGATGTCGCTGCTACCAGTGTGGCTCAGTCAGCGCTCGCCATCAGGCCCCTCCCTCATGAATCAGGTGCTTTGAGGGCTGTGCAGCTCTGAGTGAAGGCAGAGAATCAGGTGGTCATGTGACTGTGTAGCTGAGTCACATGACCATCGCGCTCCTTCACGGCCTCGAGCGTCTGCTGGCCTCCTGAGCAGACGCACACAGGTGAGCTGCGTCACACTTCCTCCCTGACAGAGACTGAAGCTTTCATTGGAGGAGCTGCCCCACATACCTGCATCCTGTCTCCATCGCCTGTGTGGGCGGGGTCTGCACAGGTGATGATCTCTATGAACCAATGATCACACCGACTTGTTCCCTCTGCTCGTCCTGACCAGCTCTGCGTGACGCTCACAGACATCAGGACCACTGAAGCTGGTCCACAGGAGGACAGTCCACAGGAGGACAGTCCACAGGAGGACAGTCCACAGGAGGACACTTTCACTGGTTTTCAGACACTTTCTCTTTTCTTTCAGCTGCTTCTGAGAATCTGGTTCAGTGATTTGTGTTGGGTCAGCGAGGCAGCAGGAACCAGATATACCAAACCAGGTGTGTGTGTGTGTGTGTGTGTGCGTCCGTGCGTGCGTGCGTGTGTCTGCGCGCTCAGCGATATCGAGCAATGGGTGTTTCCTCCCGGTCTTTCCTCCGACCTCACAATCAGTCGGGTATAAAGCTTGACTTCCTGTTTCTTCTGAAATAGTTGATGGAAATCTTCCTCCTCTCCACGGCGACTCATTGAGAGGCAGAAACAAACATGTCTGCTCTTAAACTCATATTTCTGTTCCTTCTCAGTATCACTATATAATCACTGCCTCTGATCACTTCCCTTTGCCGTGTTCAGATCAATAGGAGGGTGATTAGCGGTCATATTTAATGCATAAGTTCCCTGCAGGGCATTCTGGGTATTGGAGTACTCACGATGATCACAGCGGGAGACTAAGGCTGTGTCCCAATTCAGGGTCTGCAGCCTTAGAGTCCACAAGGGCCACGTACTCAAAGACCGCTAAGGCCGCCGACTTAGGCTAGACCGTGAAATCGGTCTAGCCTAAGTCGCGCTCCTCAGGTTGCCTAGCAACCATGACACCAACTGCTGGAAATGTTTCAAACAGCTTTGATTGACAGAAATGAAGGAGAGAAAATGTTTTGTTCATCTGTTTGTTTGTTTTACACGAGCTTTGTGTGATTAGTTGAGTATCTGAGGCTGAAACCTCAGGACTGTAAACATGATTGTTGGGCTTCATGTCTGTGCTGAACAGTTATTTAAGATTAGCTAGTAAATAATAATCAGCTGATGTTGTTCATGAGACTAAAGTCATCTCACTGTGGTAATGTAAATATAATATGGACAATATTATATGTAGGGCTCGCAAAATTTCAAAATCTCTGGTAGCCCTTCGGGCAGGCATTCTTCAGTTTTTGGTAGCCCAAAATAAATTTAAGTAGCCCAAATAAAAAAGAGCATTTTTTATGTTTTTGTTTCAATATTGTAACGGAAACAAAAATTAATCAAAAAATTGTTAAAATACAAATCACAACATTGTATAAAAATTACAACCATCAACTCAAATACTTGGTTCTGATTGAACAGAAATTTCTATGAACTGTGTAGAACATGAATCTGTGTCAGATCCTCAATCTGACATTTCCACTGGAGTCGAGGACATTTGCTTTTTGAAGTTTGCAAAGACTGCTACATTTGGCCAAAGGTAGTTCACTCTTTGCAACATAGTAGCTGTTCTAAACAGATTTTCAGGAGTTCTTGTTGTGCTTGGTTTATTTTTAGTATGTTTTATGCATTTCTTGCATTTCTCATGGGTTCTGATGGGGTCTTTCTTAAAATGACTGGTCCCAGTAACAAAGGCGCTTGTCGACTCAGAAATCGAATGAAACTCACAACACACCTGGCAGAACATCGTGTTATTTAGCTCGTCATATTCCAGCTATTTATATTTCCTGTCACCTTAAATCTTCACTCAAAGACAAGTATCTGTGACAGTGCATATAGATGTTTTATATATATAAGAGACAAATATTGTTCATTTAATATGTTGGCATTACTAAATTTGACTCAATGCTTACATACATGTGTAAAAAGGAAAATGTAGGAGCTGTGATAACTGTGTCTGATAGAATGAAGAGTAGACTGATATATGAAATATTCCTTTATTGGGAGAGAAAATCAGACCATGTCATAACTGCTTTAAGTCACACAGAATAGATATCAGAGCCTTAAACAGGCTGACTTCTGCTAAATGGGTCAAACTGGGCAGAAAGTCTACAAACACATAACATCCTTATAGAATATGATGTAACACTATAGATCAACTTAGCTCAGAATATATAAAGCATATAAACAATTACAGCAATATGATGCAACAAACACAGCAGTGCTACTGATCCAAAATACTCAAAGCTTCATAGAACTGAAACAAACATTTATTTTTAGCTCCATTCTGCTGATCTTCATTATTAAACATTCGCACATAAATAAGTGACATAATATTCAGTACTTACTTTTAAAAGTTTACTTTGCAGCCGCCCTGCTTCAGCCGTCCACTGTTTTTGTTTTTTTTTGCCAAAATTATCCACACCCACCGCCGCGCTATGAAATCTGGGATATGTTGGGCCATAAAGGATACACCGACCCATCCTTAAAGTTCAGGGAAACGAAGGACGCCTTTGAATCGTTGCGTCGCTGTGACGTAATCAGCCTTTAAGGCTGCAGACCCTGAATAGGGATACAACCGGTGCATGCAGGTTTCTTTAAACGGGAGGATTTTTGAATGGACTTTGGTGAAGAAAACTCAGCGCAGCGTCATGGTCTGTGTGCAGAGAGACTGATGGGAAATGTAGTTTGCACCAAAGTCTGAATCAGCTGATTGGAGACGATGTCTGTCTGTCTTTCAGAACGCTGTCTGATTGACTCCGCCCACCATGAACCCTCTAAACCAGATGAAGGCTGGACTAGCCAACAACCCACACAGGTACACACACACACACACACACACAGCTGTCATCTTTACTTTTACTCTAATATTTTTGTCCTGAAACAGTCGAGTCAGATTTCAGTGGATTCACTTGAATTTGACTCTGTTCCCAAAAATCTACAAAATAAACTGACAAAAGGTTTTCAGCTCATAATTATACACATTTATATTTATATATAATAAATATTTGCGCTGCTGTGTAAGAGTGCATAATTGTTTTACTCATGGACCCGCCCCCCCACAGTGACGGCTCGTACCCCTACGACCCCTCCAGCTGGCAGCAGCCCACCAATCAGCCCACAGGATCGCTCTCCGTGGTCACAACTGTCTGGGGAGTCACCAACCCCTCGGCCAGCCAGGTATGACATCACCAAGCAGAAGGATGTGACATTATCGATCATTTGTGGGGCGATCGTGGCTCAAGAGTGGGACACATCTTGTAATCGGAAGGTTGCCGGTTCGAGCCCCGGCTCCGACAGTCTCGGTCGTTGTGTCCTTGGGTGAGACACTTCACCCGTTGCCTATTGGTGGTGGTCAGAGGGCCCGGTGGCGCCAGTGTCCGGCAGCCTCGCCTCTGTCAGTGCGCCCCAGGGTGGCTGTGGCTACAACGTAGCTGCCATCACCAGTGTGAATGTGTGGATGTGTAAAGCGCTGTACAGATACAGGCCATTTACCATTTTTACTCACTCAACGTCACTTCCTGTCTGATGAATGTTTACTTCTGTTCTCATCAGGGTCTTGGTGGAGGCGTGATGGGGCCCGGGGCCAACCCAGGCGGGGGTCCCATGATGCAGGGCCCCGGGGGGTCGGGCATGGCCGGCGGGCCCGGAGGCTACATGGGCCAGCAGGGCTATGGAGAGCCCAGCAAAGGCTACATGACCCAGGGCATGTACGGCCGTACGGGCGGGGCCTACACAGGAGGACCGGGCGGGTACACGGGGAGGTGGGTGTCTGCTTCAGCGTCACGTCGTAGCCAACGGTAGCATCAGAAACTGACCTGCTGCTCCGGTTTCTGTCCTGAGGGTGGATGCTTGGGTGCAGCTCGCTAAGCTCCGCCCTCTCATCCAGATATCGAGGGGTCTTATCTGTCCCACGTCAGGTGGTCGGTGATGTCAGTGATGTCGTTTGTTTGCAGCTATCCGTCGAACCCCGGAGGCTCCCGAGGCTCCGCTGACTTCACTCAGGCTGCCGCCGCCGCCGCCGTTGCTGCTGCTGCTGCCACGGCAACCGCCACTGCTACAGCAACCGTCGCCGCCATCCAGGAGAAACAAAACCAGGAGATGAACTATGGACAGGTGAGCAGAAGCATGAGGTCACTGGGGCGCCTGGGTTAGAGCTCCCTCTGCTGGTCCACTCGTGCAGGTGAATGAACAGAAAAACGCTGTGGGAGGTGGAGGTGTGTTTGGTGACGGGGTCGAGTTTAAACCTGAGGGCGGTGCTGGCGTCCCCGGAGCACGACGCCTCCAGCACAGTCCAGATTGGTCTCGCTGTCGGCAGACGAGCATTTCCTCGCTTTTAGCCGAACTTGTGCTGAGGACACCTGTTTGATGACATCACTGATAAATTTGTTGTGGTTGTTTCCCAGATGGGTGGTCCAGCCTACAATAACCAGTTCATGGCCCACTCCGGCCCCCGCGGCCCTCCTGGCATGGCTCCTGGAGGTATGGGCCCAGGTCCAGGCCCCGCCAGAGGTCCCCCTTCAATGGGCCCCATGTACGGACCAGGAGGGGGCCCGCAGAGGGTCCCCCAGCACCCAAACTACGGCCCTGGACCGCAGCAGGGACACCTGAGGCCCCCGCAGGGCCTCAAACGACCATACAGCTCAGAGGTGAGGCTCAGGAGTCCGTGCTGCTGACCCTCAGGTTACTGTGTCAGTGAGTGAATTCACACCTGTGTCCACGCCTTTCCCGCCCTCAGTCCTTCCCGGGAATGTCCCAGCAGTACGGCGTTCCCGTCGGTTCAAGTGTGAATGTCATGCCGGGTCCCGGAGGTGGCGGTGGATCCATGCCTGGTTCATCTGGAGGCGGTCACGGTGGCCCCTACTCGGGCCCCAACATGCAGTACCACCCAGGTAGGACGCTGTTAGTCTCACAGGTCGTTCTAACGAGAACCCAGCCCTGCCAGTCCTGACAGGACAGGAAGTGACCTCAGCCTGGTCAGGTTTGTAAGGCTGGTCTGACGACAGGTGAGGACAGTCGGTCTGAGGTGTGCAGGTGGGTCCTCGTACCTGCCCACGCCACAGCTGGAGCAGAACGGCCTGTTTGTTTTCTTTGGTTTTACATGATTCCTGAAGTTTAACGTCACGACGCCATCAAACAGGATCAACTGCACCTGCAGGTGGTGTGAGGTGGTGTGAGGTGGTGTGAGGTGGAGGTTTCACCACAGCTGATGATGGCACACAGACCTCGTGTTCTGATGATTCAGGTGTGCTTTCTCCTCGTCTCCCTGCAGGTCCCGCTGGTCCAGGTCCCGCCCCGCCACGGTCTGGCTCCTCCCCCTCCTATCAGAGCCATAAAATGCCCCTCCCACCTCAGTACCCTCCCTCTGGGCCCCCCAGTTCGCAGTACTACAAGGTGAGCAGCTATACGGTGTTGTTGGAGCGATGGAGTCCTGAACGCTGTCACCTGTTGATTAACAGCTGATTGGTTTGTGCAGCAGGACCAGTTTAACGGGCAGAGCGGCTTAAACACTCTGACAGCAGGGGGCGCCGCAGGAGTGTACAACTCCTTCAACCAGCCATCAGGGGTAAGGAGAGCGCACACACGTGTGTGTGTCTGTTCGTTGTGAGTGTTTGGCTGATTTGGCTCCTCCCTCTTTAACACAGCTTTCTTCTTATTAGCTGCCCCTCCTTAATAATGAGTGGGCGGGGCTTTTATCCCCGCCTCTGTGACGTCATATAGACCCCTGTGTTAACCTGAGTGTTGGTGCACACACATGATCAGAAACACACAGAGCAGGAGACATGTGACAGGAAGTGAGGGCGCACATGCTGAAATAAAGTTTTTGTGTTTTCTGTCGTCTCTCCGGCGCCGTCTGTTAGCCGGGGCGAGGGTTGCCAGGTTACCCCTCTTCTCCGGTTCCGGGAAACCCAACACCTCCCGTCACCCCCAGCAGCTCCATGGCTCCGCCCTACATGTCGCCTGGCAACGGTGACGTCAAGCCGACGCCTTCTCCCTTCCTGCCTGACATCAAACCCAACATAGCTGGCCTGGCCCCTCCCCCGCCGACAGGTGCACACAATCATGGATCACATGGTATCAATACGACTGATGATCAGAGTAATCTGAATATGTTAAATATGTAAGAAGTCTGATTATATTTTAGAACCAGCTGCTTGAGTCAAACTGAGGTCATGAATGAAATGAAACATTCTGATTGGTCCACCATGATAAACAGATCAACATCATTTGGTTTCATATCAATAATCAATCAATAATGTTTCATGATCAGTCACATCTTCAGATTATCAGGAAAATGTTCCAAATTTTGTTTGTGAAATAATCTGATTATTTTTTTCCCACTGATTCGAAGTCAATGTGCAGGCGTGTGACCGATGACTTCCTGTTTACAGGTAACCCTAGCGACGACCTGCGGCTGACCTTCCCAGTGAGAGATGGCGTGGTCCTGGAGCCCTTCAGATTAGAGCACAACCTGGCCGTCAGCAACCACGTCTTCCAGCTGAGAGAGTCCGTCTACAAAACACTCATCATGAGGTGCACACACACACACAGACACACACACAGACACACACAGACACAGACACAGACACACACACACACACACACACACACACACACACACAGACACACACACACCTTCATTTTAAAGGTGTATCAGTAACTGCTTCCTTCAGAGAGCTTATTTATTTTCTGTGTGTGTGTTTGTCTGTGTGTGTGTGCGTGTGTGTCTGTGTGTGTGCGTGTGTGTGTCAGGCCTGACCTGGAGCTCCAGTTTAAGTGTTACCACCACGAGGATCGACAGATGAACACCAACTGGCCCGCCTCTGTCCAGGTGTGACCTCCTCACAGCTTCACCTTTGTGTTGATGAGTTTGGAGAAAACGGAGAATATTTCCACCGTGTGCTCCACGGTGACGTCCTCAAAGGTCAAAGGTTAATGAACACGATCACTAAGCTGCTCCTTCGTCCTCCTCAGGTGAGCGTGAACGCGACTCCTCTCACCATCGAGCGAGGCGACAACAAAACTTCCCATAAACCTTTGTACCTGAAACACGTGTGTCAGCCGGGCAGGAACACCATCCAGATCACCGTCACCGCCTGCTGCTGCGTAAGGACACACACGCACACGCACACACACACACACACACACACACTCACGCACACGCACACAGACACAGACACACTGAAAGAAGAAATGAAATAAAAATAAAATTATTTTTAATAACAAAAGAGATGAAATGTTATTTCTGTTCCAGCATGAAGAGAAATAACTCGGTAAACATCTACAGAGTGAAACTCGTTAATCTGACGTCTGTGTGTGCGTGTGTGTGTGTCTGTGTCTGTGTGTGCGTGTGTGTGTCTGTGTCTGTGTGTGCGTGTGTCTGTGTGTGTGTGTGTGTGTGTGCGTCCTCAGTCTCACCTGTTCGTCCTCCAGCTGGTTCACCGTCCGTCGGTGCGATCGGTGCTGCAGGGACTGATGAAGAAGAGGCTGCTTCCTGCAGAGCTCTGCGTCACCAAGAGTGAGACACCCCCCCCCCCCCCCCAAATGAATAATATTTAGTGATGATGTCATCACTCGTTGCTGTCTTGCTGTAAAATGGCGGCAGAGGTGGGCGTGTTCTGCGGGTCAGCAGCTGAACTCTGACCCCAGGCTCAACTTCCTGCCTTGATGTTTTTTCATTTCCTGTCTCTGCGTCTCTCAGTAAAGAGGAACTTCAGCAGCGGCTCCATCCCCGGGACGCCCGGGTTAAACGGAGAGGACGGCGTGGAGCAGACCGCCATCAGGGTCTCGCTAAAGTGTCCCATCACGTTCCGACGCATCCAGCTGCCCGCCAGAGGCCACGACTGCAGACACATACAGGTCAGAGTGGCAGCCAATCACAGCGCTCCACGTCGATGGGCATTACAGGAAGTGCAGGTTTGGAAAATTGCAGCTTCCTGTTCAAATCTGACCGACGCCCCTTTTTTCTCTCAGTGTTTCGATCTGGAGTCGTACCTGCAACTGAACTGTGAGAGAGGAACATGGAGGTGTCCTGTGTGCAAGTACGACACACACACACACACAGACACACACACACACACACAGACACAGACACACAGACACACAGACACACACAGACACAGACACAGACACACACAGACACACACAGACACAGACACACACAGACACACACAGACACACACACACACAAAGACACAGAGACACACACAGACACACACAGACACACAGACACACACACACACAGACACACACACACACACAGACACACACACAGACAAACAAAGACACACACACAGACACACACAGACACACACCTCAGGCAGAATGTTTGGTGTCAGTTTTTTACCGGAACTACTTTCTGCTGAAGAAATAGTCCTCTGTTCCCGCTGCAGGTCTAACACGTGTGTGTGTTTGCAGTAAGACGGCTCTGTTGGAGGGTCTGGAGGTGGACCAGTACATGCTGGGAATCCTGATCTACGTGCAGAAGTGAGACCCTTTTGTTGTTCAGTGACTTCCTGTTTTCCTCGCCGCTCCGGCTGCTCTGAAATGAAAACTGATTTAAAACGTGTTCGCTTCAGCTCGGAGTACGAGGAGATCACCATCGACCCCGTGTGCAGCTGGAAGCCCGTCCCTGTGAAGCCCGACCTCCACGTGAAGGAGGAGCCCGACGGCCCCGTGCTGAAGCGTTGCCGGACGCTCAGCCCCAGTCACATGGTCATGCCCAACGTCATGGAGATGATCGCCTCACTCGGCCCAACCCCTTCCTCCTCCTCGTCCTCCTCCACCTCGGCGGTTCCCCCCTCCTCTTCCTCCTCGTCCCCGATGCCCTACCCCTCCCTGCCCGGGGGCGGTGGCGGCGGCAACAGCAGCACGACGCCCGAGTATCCCGGACCCGGATCAGGTAGGATGCTCGACCTCACAGTGGCGAGTCGATCACTTCCTGTGCTGGTCACGTGTATTAATCCGCCTCTCTTCCTCAGCTCCGTCCTTCCCCACGCTGTCGGCTCCCTTCTCCGACTTCAGCGGTCCGGGGACGCCCAGCATCGGCGGCGACTTCTCCTCGCCCGGCCCCCCGCCCCTGTCCTACCAGTCGGAGCTCTCCAGCGCCCTCCTCACCCCTGACAAACCCCCCCCTCACCCGCTGGCTGGACAGGTACATCATCATCATCATCACTGCTTTAGATTTGTTCTGACAACAAACACAACCTCCTCTTCTCCAAAAGTTGATTCTGTTCATCTGGACGTAGCGTTTTGTGTCTCCTTCCTTCCTTCCTTGTGCTCTGACTTGTTTCCTTTCACTGTTTTCCTCTTATCTCCTTTCCTTTCTTCCATACTTCCTTCCACCCTCCTTAAATCTTTCCTTTCTCATCTCCTTTTTCCTTCCCTCCTCTCCCCTCTCTTTACTCTCGTCTTCTTCCTTCCTCTCTTTCTTCCTCCTTTCCTTCCCCCCTTGTGTCCTTCCCTATCAGATGCCGGGCTCAGGCCGTATGGACTCAACTTCCCATGGTGCTCCTCTCCAGCAGCACCAGCAGCAGTTGCAGGGTCTCCATGGCAACTCGCAAATGGGGGGTGGCAACCAGATGATGCAGCGTAGCAACCAGAATCCCCGTCTCCAAGGCGACGGCTCCTTTGGACTCGGGGGCTCGGCGGATGTTCCGGAAACTTCTCTTGACGTGAGTAGAAACAGACTCTACTGAGCTTCTAATGTGAGTAAAGAACAAGAATGTGCTGGACAAAGGTGTTGTGATAAATGTCGTCGTCACAGCGATGAACAACACGACTTTAATAAATAAACGTTGTGATAAAACCAGAATAACGTCGGTCAAACGAGCGTCACGCAGTAACCGCTGTGTGAACTGAAGCGTGGGCGGGCCGGCGCCGAGTCTAACGCTGGTTGTCCTCGTTGCTCCTGCAGTTGCTTCCTGAGTTGACCAACCCGGACGAGTTGCTGTCCTACCTCGGCCCTCCGGACCTGCCGAGCAACAACAACGACGACCTGCTGTCGCTGTTTGAGAACAACTGAAGCGCTCGCACGGCTCCGGGGTCGGCCACGCCGAGACGTCACGGCAACATCCGAACTTATTTTTTATCCTCGGCGCCAACATGGCACCGTCTGCACAGGAAGGGGCGGACCGTGAGGAGGAAGGAAAACAAAATGGCGACTTTTGAATCTAAAAAATCTCTTTGATGTGTGATTATGATCTTCATGGTAACTTTATTTTATTGTTTTTAATTGTGTTTCGATGCTTCATCCTTCATTCCTTGTCAGTTCAAAGAGGCGCCACAGCGCTGCTTTCACGTACCTGCCCCGCCCACAGCGATGTCACCCAGTCGCTCTTCGTGTAACAGCACAACACTGACATCTGATTGGCTGTCGGTGTTTTGGCTCAGCCCGTGATTCAGGTGATTCCAGTGCGGCGGCGTGCAGTACACAAAGGTGCGGCTGGCGTCCTTTGCGGTTCCAGTTGGTGGGTGTGGGTGTGAAAGCCGTGAAGGCAGCACTGTGGCGCGTCACAGCCGGGAGTTTCGGTGCAAAGATGGCTGCAGACGAGCTGTAAGCGGCGTCTTTTCCCACGGACACGCTTTCCTTTCTCACTGGAGATGCTGAGGGGTCCACGCCCGGCCCCGGCGTGCGACACGGACCTCCCGATGACCAATCAGAGAGAGGCGACACGGGCGGCTGTAGCTGCTCAGCCTCCTCCCCTCATGTTATGAGGGTTTTTTGTAAGCGGGCTGGTTGACCTTTGACCTGGCCGCGGTCTGCACATGTAGCTTACTCACATCTGGGCTGAAGCTGCAGTGACAAACGCTGGTTCATCTTCATCATCCTCATCATCCTGTGTTGTTGTATAGTGACTTAGAGTCCAACAGTTGTGGTGTCTCCATGGAAACCTGTACACGATGATTCAGTAACGATGCTCATAACATAAAGTTTGTAATTTAATAAACAGACACTGGAAAGACACGCAGAGGCTGCGGCGCTTTCATCACGGCGAAGAGCCCGAGGTCTTCATCGGGCATCGACGTCCACACCGCTCATTACTCGCGCTGAAACGAGTCCCCGTGAATAAAACGGGAAACGTCACAGATTTAATGTGACAGTAAGAAACAGGCTGGTGTTTGATCGACGACACGTTCGGTCAGAGAAACGTTCAAAACGGCATCTCCTTAAATTTGCACATTTCTGAATGAAGTCTGGCACGTTTTTCTCACAGGTTAGATTTTGTTGCTGAGGACATGAATCGCAAAGTAGATTCCACATCCACTTTATTCAGTTTAACATTCAAACCTCTGTGTTCAGTAAACTGTAATCTGGAATATTGTCGATATTATGTTATCAATTAAATCAAGACTAATGGAAAGAAAGACGATCTAAAAATCAAACTTTGAATGGAGTCTGGTGTTGGTGGGTGCACCTGCTTTAGCCTCCAACATTTCAGTTTTATAATAAATCATCTTCACGGTTGGTTCAAAAGCAGAATTAATCCAGTCAGGATCATGTTCTGAAATCTGGTTGTTCAAAGGTTTTTTTTAGTCCTAGACTATGGATTAGTAAGGATTAACCAATCCCAGGGCTAGAGACTGGATTACACAGGAAAAGTAATAATAGCCAAAAAACTAGAGGTGATAAACAGTGAAGAGAATGACACACTGCACCTTTAATATCATGACCTGAGGAAGGTAAACATGGCTGTGGATAAAAGGATGAATTCTCTGATAATGGAACAGCCGTTAATTCAGTGAAGCTTCATTGATATTGTGAGTTTTGGCGCCCCCTGCAGCCCAGTGAGAGTACTGGAAACCTTTAAAAACTGGGTTACACAAACGGGATGGTTTGTATCCAGATTACATCTTTTAAACAGCCGAGCCCAGGATTGAATCCAGATATGTGAGTTTTTAATTCCCTGATGAAGGACGTGAGCGCAGGAAAAACATTCTGGGAACAAAATCAAGCAGGTGAAGATTTATAAGATTTCATATCAGTTAATGAAACACGATCAGCTTATGTGCAGTGAACAGGAAGTCCAGTGCACTGTAAGACATAGCACATGCACACCTTGATTTGTTGTGAGGCTGCGTGGAGGGTGCTGAGGTTTCTGCAGGTTTTACTGCGACGGCTGGACACGGAGCACATTTACAGCACTGCGTCTTTGTTCCCTCTCTCACAGACGGCTTTCTTAGTTGAACTGATTCCTCGAGGCCTCACCTGGTATTCACTGCTCCGTTATTTAAGAAAAGCTGACCTTAAGGTTTTAAGCAGGAAGCCTCTCTCTCTCAGCACCTATGTGATGAAAGGTCATTAAAGGTCACTGATCGATAGCTCGCTGAACAGCAGCTCTGCGGCATCGACACTGAACGATTTTCCCCGTTAAGCCTCTTAACTCTGACCTATGAATCATTCATGCAGCACAAAGGCTCCTGACTGGACGAGGAGCCGGTGTTGTGTGCACACAGACACCTGAGCGCACTTTACGCTGCCTGTCACTCAAACACACCTGTTCCCATTTCTTTAGCTGAATCTGAAAACCGATAACAGTTTAACATAAAATAATGTTTTTGTACCAGTGAGTCCCAAAGAGCTGTGAGCTGAAAACTTTGTTGATCTGGGAAGAACAATTGTGAGGCCTAAAAGTGTATCTGTAGCATCTGATAGTCACGTCCTTAGGAAAGAGGAAGAATCCACCCGACACAGTAGAGATGACCTGGAGCTTCAGCCAATCATCTTCTGTTCCCTGAAATGAGAACTGTTCCTGAAGACCCCTCACAGAGCTGCTCACACTCAGGCTAATGTTGTGTTTGCAGGTCCATCAGTGAATATAACACTACATGTTTCTACATGTTTCAAAATGTGAAACATGTAGTGTTTTCAGTGTATTCAGAATCACTGCATGTTTCACATTTTCCTGCAACTGATGGGGGTGGGGGGGCTCAGCACAGCAGTGTGGGGGAATTTGGCCCTTTAATCAGACTGTTACGGTGTGTTTGGGGTGCTGCACGCGTTTTCTGTCACTGTTTACAGCTGATTTCCTGATGAACCTCCTGCAGCTGTGACGCAGCTCAGTCTGAGTCTGCGCGCTAAGCTGTGCTGCTGAACTTCGTCTCGAGCACAGCTGAACTTTTCCGCGCGCAGTAAATTTCCACGATGAGTAAGTCCGCTCTCTGCAGGAAACACCGGACCGCGCCCTGGCCGCGTGACCGCGCCCCCCCGGCGGTGGCAGCACGGTCCCGCTGCCAGACTTGACGTTCACCCCTCCCACCACCTCGTGTGCTCTGCTGCCATTGGAGGTTCGCGTTGTCTATTTTTGTAGCGCGCGCCGCTTTGGCACTAGAGAGATTCACTTTTTCCTTAAACTGGACGCCGAAACGGGGCGGTGCTCCGAGGACAGGAGCCTTCCCAACACCCAAGCCCCGCCCGGGCGGGTCGGCCTGACATACGAATAGAACGCAACGTTAAACTCGCTCGTCCACTTAGAGAAAAGCTTTCGCTATTCTCTCTGCTGGTTGGATTAAACACGCTTCAATCAAATAATCCCGCGTTACTGACTGGTTCGCTGGGATTTCACGCCGCCCACTCGCGTCTTATATAAATTTTATCGTCGGCTCTTTTCGGTTCCTTGTGGTCCGTTGTGTCTTTTCGCCGGAAAACTCAGTCCTCCGTCTCCAGCTCGACCTACTGAAATGGCCAAACCCAAAGTTTTCTTCGACATCGCCGTTGACGGTAATTCCGTGGGCCGGATCGTGATGGAGGTGAGGCCGCTGCTGCGGTGCGCAGGCCGGTAGTTTATCCCGGGAGTCGGTGGGGCTTACTGCTACTGAATTTAGCCGGCGGTTAGTAACCGCTGCTGGGTGCCGATAGTCACCTCTGCCGCGGCTCTTCCTGGCAGCGTGGACCGGGCTTCAGCTGCTGGGGGCAGCCTCCTGTTTCCTTGTAGCATCACAGCAGCTAGCCGAGCTGTCACGAGCGTGTTGGGGGGGCCGTGTGCACGTGTTTGTGGCCGCTCGCCAGCGCCGCTCGGTGCGCTCCGGGGCCGACTGCAGCTGCAGAGGCCGCCGTTAGCTCGTAGAATGCAGCTAGTGTGATTTTGATGTCAATGTCAGCGTCCCGGGGCTGAACGACTCGGGTTTGAATGCCTGTCTGCTCACAGCCATTAGCCCGCGGTTGATTGGAGACCAGCGGGTTGGCTGTGGTCGGAAAATGTCTCAAACTCGAGTCACATGGAGGCGCAGACTGGGCCCGCGCCCCTCGGAGCGAGTATTTTACCCGCCGACGAATGAGCGATGCTAATGCTACTTTTATTGCAGGCTCTTTGTTGCGGCTGCGCAGCCTTCGCAGACCCGGGAAAGCCGCGCTGCTGTCGGTGAACTGTCGCCTGTGTGAGGCGAACGGGGCGGGGAAACGCTTTTTCTGAGGCTCGTGTGATAAAACTTGAGTAGCCGGTTCTGCGGCTGTTAGCCACCGAGGCTAACTGCGCTGTTCCCCGTGTTTGCTTCTGGAATCTTCCACTGAGCTGGCGCGGTCCGCGGGGGGAGGGGAGTTGAGATGCGGATGTGGGGTTACCGTGTGGCCCTTTGTTTGTGTGAGAACCTAACCTTACGTAACCGAGCTGCCGCTTATGGAGGCGCTTCGTTGGCGGGCTTATGTTTGTTTAACCAGGTTAACTGCAGGCTAAAAAAATAGCTAGCATGAGTGCTAGCCGTCCAGCCATTTTGTGCTTGTAGCAGCAGCACGTTATGGGCGTTCCCAGCTTGCACGTTTAAAAACGGCCCAAACCAGAACGACTCCATTCCTGGCAGGGTTGGGGGGTTTGTGGGGTAACCGGAGCTTCCCAGTGCTCCCAGCAGATGGAGGATAAAAAAGATGAAGGTGCAGATTGTGTGTTTGCTGAGCAGTTGCAGACCTAATCCTGCTGCACCTCTGGTCATGCCTCCGCGGTGGCGTCACTGCTGTGGGGGGCCTGCAGACGCAGTGCTGCAGCTCTTCCACTCGGGCTGAGCAGAAGTCGGCCAGGCTTGCTACGTTTACCTGCAGCGCCACGGAGCAGGGCGCTGTAAGGCTGCCGGGCGGGCTGAGCAAAGTTCACCGTGGCTGATAAACCTCCGGAGTTTGGCTGGCGACCGTACGTAGGAGCTGCCGGCTGAGGTGGTGTCTCAAGATCAAAGTCATCCCTTCCCTCTCTCTGAACTTTGTTCCTGCAGCTCCGTGCTGATGTGGTGCCCAAGACTGCTGAGAACTTCCGCGCCCTCTGCACAGGCGAGAAGGGATTCGGCTACAAGGGATCCAGCTTCCACCGCATCATCCCGGATTTTATGTGCCAGGTGAGCTCAAAATGCAGGTTCTACAGAGAAATGCAGTACTCCTTACCTGTGTGAACATGTGATCTGTAACGTGCCTCTGATGTCATAGGGCGGCGATTTCACCAAACACAACGGAACCGGAGGAAAGTCCATCTATGGCGAAAAGTTCGCAGATGAGAACTTCAGCCTGAAACACACCGGCCCCGGCATCCTGTCCATGGCCAACGCCGGCCCCAACACCAACGGGTCTCAGTTCTTCATCTGCACCGCAAAGACGGGATGGTACGTACGTGCTCGGGCCGTGCTTCACAGACAGGAAGTCAGACTGGTGTGAAGTGATCCATCGGCACTGATGAAATGTAATATTCCTGCTCCGGGTTGTGTGCTGGAGTGTTTTATCGAATGACCAGAGGTAACAGTCAGATGCTGTCGTCATCGGGAGCTGGGAGTCCGTCAAACATGACGGCGTGTTAGTCTTTCAGTTAAACCTGACGTAGAGCTGCTCAGAATAAAATGTTTGTGGAACATAAAGTGATTCTAACGTCTGAGATGGTAACTGTGAACCGCTCGGCTCGGCCCGCGTTCACGGCTGCAGACGAGGTTTGATCTCAAAGAGCTCGAGCGACGAAAGCGCTGATCTAAAAACGCTGTCAGCGGGTCGTCGTGGTTGAAACGTGCGCGGGTGTGGGAGGGGACTGCACCCAAACTCAGCCTGCAGACAAACAGGACTGACGCACACGGTAACCCCGTCCGTGGGCTCAGCTCTGGTCGCACTTTGTTCTCGTGCACTCGGAGCGTCGCGGCGTCCATCAACAGATCCTCCTCGCAGCACACTTGTTCTGCGCGTCACTCACTCCCTCCTTAGGCGACTGCTGGTTATGGCTGCAGTGAACCTGCTGTGGCTGACATCACGGGGCGGCCCCGTGTTTAGATTTAACTCTCTCCAATCAGCCGTGTTTAGTCAGGGCGTGGCGTGCAGACCGTTTCATGATGCGTTTGGTGGCGTGGGCTGCTAGTTTCCTCAAGCATCCTCTGGTGTCTCCTTGGCTGAAGGAGGTAATAAAGGAAGCTCGTTTTTGAGGAGGCGTCATGGTTGGTTTTTAAGCTGAAGGTCAGAGGTCAGTTTGGTGTATTCAGACTGTTTGTCTCACTGTGTCCTGACGGCGCTCTCTGTGCCCACAGGCTGGACGGGAAGCACGTGGTGTTCGGCAGCGTGGTCGAAGGGATGAAGGTGGTGGAGAAGATGGAGAGCCTCGGCGAAAGTAGTGGGAAAACCAAGAGCAAGGTCATCATCACCAACTGCGGGCAGCTCTGAGCTCACCGCCCTTCCTGTAGCTGCTCCCTGATTAGGCTCCACCCCTCCACCATTCAACATTCCTATTGATGGAGATCCACCTGATCCCCCTCTGCCCCCCCCTTTTTTTTCTTTTTTTTTATTCTGTTAAATCCTGTTGCTGCATTTGTGACTTTGCCTTTTGGAAGTTTCTTTTGCATTAACGTTTTTCCACAAAGTCTTGACGGTTTTTCGTTAAATCAAAGAGAATAAAACAAACGATGCCTTGACAATTGAAACGTGTGTTGTGATGTTTGAGTCTCAAAGCTCGCCGTCCGCACGCCGCCACCCTCTCAATCGGCGTGGCCATTTTAAATTGTATTTAAGGACAGACGTTGTTCTGAACTTCAGCAATAAAATTTACCTGCAGCCGAACACCTGAGCTGTGACAGGAAGTGATGTCACTGAAATGTGTTCTAACAGAGTAAATCTGGAGCGTTTCTGCTGAACTGTGTGGGTGATTGGTGTGTAATCTGATTACTCTCACAGGTGCAGGCCTTTCTAAATTGTTAACAAGTGACACCTGCTGGTAAAGCTGTGGCATTACACCTGATGCCTGACTCTGCTGATGCTCTCATATAAAATAAACTGAAGATTTTCCTCTGAACGTGCTCGAGCAGGAAGGAGGTGTTTGGTATCCAGGTAACTTCAGGGTTCACTCATCGTGCTTCTTTGTGCCGTAAACCTCACCTGCCTCGGGCTCATCAGGAGTCGTCGCCTCGCCGGTGGGTGGCATGGACACCCAAGTTTTTAAGCTGATACCAAAGGTGTGTGTGTGTGTGTGTGCGCTAGAGGCTGAGGGTAAGCACTGATGTGTTCTTAAAATGCCTACACTGTATCTGCTGACATTCAAGTTTCATACGGCGGGTAAAACGGCGTTGAATGCATCACCGCTAAATATTTCTGAAGTTGCTGTTGAGGTGTCGTTACACCTCCGATCCACACGTGCAAAGACATCAACCCACAGGTGACCATGAGTAGTGTTTCATATAACCAGCAGAGGGAGCACTTCAGCCTTGTTGCTGTGGATGAAGAGCGATCAGTAAATTAATATTGTTGTATTAGCCAATCGGACCTGATCCAGGCTGAAGGCAGTGACTTTCAGATCATCGAGGTGGATCGTGTGAGAGGTGAGGCGTCAGCTGATGAACTCTGGGTTTGGACCCTGCTGCTTTTCTGTGCGACCGGAGAGGTCGTGTGACGCTCAGCGACGCGTTCGGTAACCATCGGCTCAGAGTTTAGTTTGCTGTGCGTCACAGGTGGCGCTCTGTGTGCGTGCTGAGGATAAAAGCCTCAGGTGTGCAGTTTACCTGCATCAGACTGAACTTGTTGCTGCATTTTGTGCGCCCGCCTCCACACTGACACACAGGAAGCAGCAACAGCTGCAGTTCCTCAAGTGTCCAGCAGAGGCTGTTCGCAGAGTGAGGCGTGTGCATGTGACGTTTGGGATCCCTGAGCTTTGGGAAAAGTGCTGAAAGACTTTTGGAAATATCAGACTGTTATTGTTTGTGGCCTTCTGATTGGCCAGCATTTCTTCCCGGTGAGGGTTACATCATCGGTTGTCGCTATGGCGCGCTCTTTTTCTGTGTGTTTTTATATGGCCGGAGATTTTTCAGGATGAAAATGGAAACATGGGAGTGGTCTGAGTCAGTCCCCACAGACCGCCACGTTAAACATCTAACTTTACAGCATACACAGTGGTCCCGCCCCCTAATAATGCACTTTAATCCAGGTAAGTTATAAAATCATCATCCCCCCCCCTTACAGGTGTTATGAAGGGAAATTACGTATAGACACCAACAGTGCTGGGAATAACGGCGTTACTTTTTTCAGTAATCTAATTACTATTTCTATCATTACAATGCCGTTACCGTTACCAACAAGAGAATATGGTGTAGATGTCTTACTATTCTTCACACGGTTGAAGTCGTCTTCTGCTTGCTGTGAGCGAGGATGAGTGCTGCTGAGTAAAAGTAGTCATGGAAACCCAGTCAGAGGTAGACTCGGGCGAAGCACAGAAACAAAAGTCGAGGAGAGCCCGGATAATTCGAAGGTAGCATTTTTTTAAGAGGTCCAGACGTTACTTTTCACTCAGAGATAAAAGGCAAGAATCTGTATGTGAAATGTAACAAAGTGCTTTTCCACATCACTTGTAAGCAATTTGAATATTACGCAGCTCAACGTCACATGCTTCAACAAAACTAGTCGCCAAGAAAGATGCACATGATATATAATGTGGCGTGTGAAGGCCGAGGCAGGTCTGCTGGCAGAGCGCCGGAAAGTCGTCCCTGACAAAGAGCAGCGAGCAGGTCCCAGCACACCAACGTAGCACAGAGGATGACTTTCTTTCCTTTGAAGATGAGGACGACACCTCTGCTACTGCAGAAAGTCAAGTCACAGATTATTTCACATCAGGATCACATGGAGTGGACTCTGAATAGATATGCACTGATAAGGAATATTTCACTAAGATACAATGCAGCCACGCCATTCAGTGCCTCAGTACAAAGACTGTGTAGCCTTGGGAAGCTCCTCTTCTCTCCAAAGAGGAACAGGCTCTGATAACTTTGAGATGCAACCACTGGTTTAATGGCTACGATGGATGTAAGGGGTGTGTGGACGTGGCAAGAGTTCATGTTTAACAAAAGCAGAGGACATTCACGCAGGAATAATAAACCTCTACTGCAAGAACAGCACGTGTGACTTCAAATAGAAGAGTTGACACTTTGTATTACCTGTTTATATTTTTGTACTTTATAAAAATGTTTTAGTTTTATTATACAGTATTATTATTATAAAGTATCCTTTTTTTATTTACTTTTGCATGGAGAAAAATACTTGTTTAGCTGAGTTCTCTAAAGCTGTTACAGTTTGGCTCATTTAATTTGCACTACATTGCTTAAAAAGCATCATTTAATGTAAGACTTTTTTTTTAAAGTAACGCAATAGTTACTTTTTCTAGTAATTAATTACTTTTATAATATATAATAAATATTATATATTATATTTATATTTAGGGGGCCATGGCGACCTTCCGGTTACAGATGCGCTTCCCAACCCCCTGAGCCACGGTCGGGCGACCGGGTAGAGACGGGCAAAAACAAGGGCCAGGGCCACGGTCGCTTTTTTGAAGAAGCGACTGTGGCTCAGGGGGTTGAAGCGCATCTGTAACCGGAAGGTCGCCGGTTCGATCCCCGGGCTCTCTGTCCTGGTCGTTGTGTCCTTGGGCAAGACACCATAGGGGCCGATGGTGCGATATGGCAGCCTCGCTTCTGTCAGTCTGCCCCAGGGCAGCTGTGGCTACAACTGTAGCTGCCTCCACCAGTGTTGAATGTGAGAGTGAATGAATAGTGGCATTGTAAAGCGCTTTGGGTGCCTTGAAAAGCGCTTTATAAATCCAGTCTATTATTATTAAAATTGTAACTCAGTTACAATTTTAATAATAATAACTAACTCAGTTACTTTTTTGAAGAAGTAACTAGTAACTGTAACTAATTAGTTTTTCAAAGTAACACTGGACAACAAGCAGTTTGTGTATCAGTTTTAACATGGGAGTCTATGGGGCCTGGGTCGCTGCTGCCTCTGGTGGACGTTAGAGGAACTGCAGGGTCACAATGCTGCTCAGCGAGTGTCTAATGAATAGTAAGGGTGGAGTTTGCCCCACAGCTGTCAGTCAAAGCCCACCTGTGCCCGCCCACACACCTGAGAAGAGCTCAGACCAACTTTCATTGACTTTTATTGGTTGAAGTGACAGTGGTGGAGAAAGTGTGGCAGCTGCTGATTGGATGAACCTGTGATATGAGAAACATCTAAAACCTTCTACAGACTTAAATAAAGAGTTCATGAGTCCGTCAGCAGCTCCCCTCTGCCGTCCTCCGCTTCTTCCCAGAATGCCTTGTTTTCCGCTGGCCCTGCTTCGGCCGGGGTGCGCACACCCCCTGGCCCTTGTTTTTGCCCGTCTCTACCCGGTCCACGGCGGCGCAGAAAAGCCCCGCATCGCAGTCGCAGCGTCCCAGGTTCCTCCTCCGCTTGGTTGGACCTCGCAGCAGACAGGCCTCGCCCTCCACCGGGATCCGCTGGCACCGTTTGCCGGTCAGGTACCGGACGCAGCACAGGCCGTCCGCGCAGTCGCCGGACCGCACGCAGCTCGACATCTCCAGAGCTGAAACGCACACACATGTCAGCACGCCCGCTTCCTAGTGATGTGCGGATCGATTCTGAAATATCGATTCCTCCGATACCAATCATTTATGTTCTAGAATCGATTCTCACATTAAAATATCAATATTTTAGTAATTTAGGGTAAATTTGTAGTTTATCATTAACAGGAACACAGTGGAAATAAACTATAACATTCAGATTGTCTACATTCAAATTCATTTTACAGGGTTTATTTATCGGATAAAATACGTTAAATGTCGCCGTTATTATTGGCCGGCCCGGAAACAGCGGGGGTGTCCAAATTCAGAGGCTGCTTCCACCTGAGGACCCGGTGTTGTGCCAAAACGTGATTGTCTGCCAAAAACTGATTGCTCGTATTTAAACTGCTATAAGTAAGTTGTTGGGCTATAATATGTGAAACATATGTTAAACGCATCCCTCGTGGATGACATAAAGTCATCTTGAGCCACAAACAACATTCGTGTAACAAGGTAGAAGCCGCGATCAGTTTTTGGCAGCGACTTTTATATAACCTTTATTTATGCAGTTTAAAAAAAATCTCATTAACATTAAAAATGTCTTTTGTAAGAGTAAGTTGGCCATGAGGACAGAAGAAATGGCAGCAAATATTACAATAGTTCTGTAAAATATTTAAAGTGGGGATAAAGGACCGGATTGGTTATAATGTAAGTACAATAACACAGAGCTGTAAAGATACTTGAAAAACAGATAATTTTTAAATTCTCTATATAACCCCTTTGTAAACGCTGTTCACCGAAGTCTATTTACGAACATGCGTAAAGATATTACACATAAAAAATACACAGAAACATTAGAAATCAGTTTTTGGCAGACAATCACTTTTTGGCACAACACCGGCCTTCGCGGTCTAAAGGAAGCCGGGTAGTACGTCACGAGCTCCCTCTGCTCCTTGCTATCTAAAATATAACCGGGCGCTGACGTAAACTCTTCTGTTCAATCATTTTCTGTTTGACGTTTATTCAGCTGTGTGAAAACCCCGGAGGAACCCTCCCGAGGGATTAATAAAGTTAAATTTAATCTAATAACTTTAATCTCAGCCAAACACGAACAAATAAAACACTGGAAAAGCCAAACAATAACATTTTTAAGTTATCAAAGTGACTTATATATCATGTTTAACCTGAGTAACGAAAGACCGCGGGGGTTTGAAGACGATGTGTCGGCTCAGATATTTGAAGTTTACACAGCTACATTCTCACCTGAAAATATGTTAAAATTCGGGATTCTCCCGGAAAAATCGGGAGGGTTGGCATGTATGGTTGTGGCAACATCACTAACCCTGTCAAACACCTCAGAGTAAATCATATCACAGAATATGACGAGCGTATGTTGAGGCGAACTGAAGAGACGTGAGACAGACGTCTCTCACAGAGTCTTTTATGCTGCAGGCAACGTGTTCAAATAGCACAACTTCAGTATTTCTATTTCTATATTTTCATTTCTATATGATGAACTCTGCATTATTAAGTGATGAGAACAAGTAATCTGATGTTACACTATAATTTGAGATACAATAAATACGTTTTTGTACAAAGTATCGGATCAGTATCGTCGATACCACCCTGGATATTACTCGGTATCGGATCGGAAAGGAAATCAGTGGTATCGCACATCACTACCGCTTCCTGCTGCAGTGCACTCTGGGAAAGCAGCACATGCTCAGCCTCTCACCTTTGGTCCTGTTGCCGTCAGCGTCCCTCTGTCCTCCCGTCACTCTGCCCGCCTGTCCGTCCGCCTGTCCGTCACTGGGGGGCGGCCTTCTGTCAGCTCTGTTACTGCAGTGCCCCCTCTGCTGCACACAGGTAAGAATCATCAGACAAATGATGTCATCCAATCCAGGTTTACTGACATGGCACCAAATCATAACAGTCGCCTTAACGCGCTGTATCCTGTAGGGCAGTGACGCACAGTGGGGGCGGGGCCTCCTGGTACTTATTTATATAAATGTAAAGTGAATTCAAACTGTAACAGGAAGTGCGCATGTGTGATGTCACTCATTACTGACATGCACACCTTAGCAGCAGCGTTAGCCGTTAGCAGTTAGCCTTTGTTTATGTTTGTGAGTACAGTTGTTGAGGACGTCATCACTGCGTCACGTCGCTGTGATGACGTGAAGCCTGCAGGTGGAGGTGATGGAGGATCAATAAACCTTTATTATTCACTTTGTTATTAATTTACCAAATTAAACTCCAGCTAACAGGAGACAGATTTACTAGCGCCGGCAGGTGGGCGGGGCTAGGCGGTACTGACCGGAGGTGCGTTGCATTGAGTCGAAGTACATGGCGGGCTTTGTCGTCGGTGGGAGTTGGAATTTGTCTCCATCCTGTCGTCATGGGAACGATTCTAAAAGGTGAGAGAGTGATGTCAGAGTTAAAGATGGCTGGCGCCAAGCAGCTGCTCTTTTTCTCTCGAATGAATCTTAAAAAATTAAATCCTGAACCCCGTGAAGACGCGCTCCTCACAGACTGATTCATCCATCAGGTCAGTGATCACCGATCAATGATCATTGAGCTGATCGAGATCTTCACGTGAACAGAAACTCCGCCCTGCTGCAGTAATGACAGCGTCGCCTGTGAAGCTTGTTTCCTGCTGCTGTCCACGGATCCTTCGCATCACAGCGACGGCAGCACAAAACCCAGAAACACGTTTAGTATTAAATGAGTGTGCATGCAAAGAGAGCAGGACACGCGCCTGCGCTGGCGACGCCGTCTCGTTTTGTTTTTGGCCTTTAAGGCTCTTAAACTGAAAACCCAGCAGACAGGAAGCTTTAACACTGGAGCTTCCTGCAGACGAACCGCTTTCATGATTTCAGCGATTTTCTGTCCTGATGAATCTGAAAGGTGAAAACTTGCTCTCACATTTCATATTTCCTCCACAGATTTATTCAGAGCATCTGAGACTCGCTCCTCTCGCTGCTGCTGCCTAAGCTCTGCTGTGTTCGAGGGGGTTCGTCCTCCCCACTGACACCAACACCTTTCTGTGGGTTTTCTTTGCTGTGACTTTGTGCTGTGGAAATAAAATTCAACTCAAACATACTGAACTAAACGGATGTAATGAATTTTCTTCCTGCTGGAAAGATTAAAGGAAGCTTGAATGGACAAAGCAGATTTTAAGTTGATGTTAAACATTCAAAAATATTGATACAATTATTTTTAATAAATGTATCAAAATCATTTTTAAAATAAATGAATGAGCTTCTGTCTCAGGTTTGAATAATTAGATCCAACTTGAACACCTGCTTATTTATCAGTTATCCAGTCAGCCAATCAGGAGGCAGCAGTGCAGCATGAACAGGTGAGCAGCGTCAGGTCGCGCTGACCTGAGGCTTTCGACGTCACGTAAACGGAATAAACTGAGGTTCGGGAGGAAGGTTGTGCAGCGGGATGCAGAGTGTGAGGTGTCCTCGTCTTACCGGCAGCTCGGAGCTCTGCGGCGTCGACTCTTTGGAGGATCTGATGGTGTTTGAGTCCAGCGCCAGACCGCAGACCAGAGACACGCACAGGACGCTGCGCAGCATCCACATCCTCCAATCGATCGGCGGATCAGTCGGGCGATAACGGCTTCACAGCTTCTTCAGTTCCTCTGAGCTCTTCACGAGAAAATCCTACAGAGCTGCGTTTCTTTCAGTCATCAGAGCGAACAGTCTCCTTCCTGCGTATCCGAATGAAGCTCGCCTTCTTCTACCTGCTGCCTTCAGGTGCGCTTGTTTTTATACCCCTCCCCTCCCCTCTGATCTGCCCTCTGTCAGCCGCCGGGTCCTCAGAAGTTTTTGAAGGAGCTTTTGAAGCTCCAGCAGATCAGTCGGCGGAGACGGTGCCGCCGCCACTTCCTTCCTGGAAGCCCCGCGGCCTCTGGTGAGGCGGGAGTCTGTTTGATATGTGACACCGCAGAGACCACAGAGAGATTAAAACACACCTGGAGACACAAGACAGGTAGAGCCGTGTGTGTGTGTGTGGTTTCACTTCATGTGGTTTGAAAGGCCACCTTAAAGACTCATTAGAGCTGGAGCTGCGTCTCTCAGGCGGATGTGTGAGTGTTTGCAGGTGATTAAAGCTGGTTTCAGAGATGACGACACTGAAGCAGGCGCTTCACAGAGCAGAAGAACTAAAGGAAAGTCAGTCTGCCTGACACAAAGGGTGAAGATGAAACATGAACGATCTCGAGTGCTTGGATGGAGACGTGGTCGTGTGATGGCGAGCATCAAAGCTTCTTTGCTTTACTGCGAGCGTGTCTGAAGGAGCTTGCGGCTCCTGACACGCCGACCCGGGAAACGCTCACGCGTCCCTTTAAAGGAGAGTCAGAGCTGCTCACACACGAAACATCGTCTGTCCTCAGACGCTTCGGTGTGACGACTTCTGCAATTCGCTGAGGAACAGCTTCAGGCTTTTCCTGCTGGATGAGCCCTCCTCCCACATTCGTGTTTGACCCGTCTTCTTCTGCTGCGTCTCAGCTTCTGCACCAAATCCTGACGTGTGGAGATGCAGTCCCGCCGTATCAGAGCTCCAATCTCACTACGACGTCCTCACAGACCAACACCTTCCAACCATCCAGGAGCAGCTTGGAGTGTTTCTAGCAGGATGGAGCGACAGTCTGGAGACACGTTCAGGAAACTCCACCCCATCCAGACTCCGTCATCAGTCCTTAACGCTCAAACTCTCAGTGTCATAACTGATGAAGGTAACTCTGTCGGTGGACTCGGGCTAGCTCAGGTGTATGGACAGGTGTCTGCAGCAGGAGGAGGAACAGGTGAGGATGATTCTGCTGGAGCAGGTGGCAGAGGCAGCGAAACAATGGAGGGCGTTCCTCTTTCCACAGGAAAACTCCAGCTCGGGATTACAGGTGAGTTTCTTCAAAGTGATGGCAGCGAGACATCGGCGAGCATCAGAGAGTCCGATCGCGCAGCGAACGCAGCGAAAGCTCGAGCTGGTGCTTAAATACAGGAGGGTAATGACCTGATAATGAACAGGTGTGTTGGCGGCAGGACCTCCCCACATACACCTGAGCAGTGGACAGGAAAACCGGGGGCAGCCCGGACCATGACAGCCATGTTGTGTTGTAGTCTTAGTGAAAGGAGGTGTTTATTCCACCCAAACCAGTCCCAGTTTCCCTCCGTGGTCAGTGGTCCGCCTGCAGTGGCTCCATGAGCTCCAGGCGGCCTCGCCACGCAGTTTGAGCGTCGCTGTGTCAGTGTAAGAGAGGCCCAATGAGAAAAAGATGGCTGACATGTTTACTGTAGTTCTAATTGCATCTGCTGTAATTACCCCGCTGCACAGTTTGACCACCAGGGGGCGGCGCATGTTCTTAATTGTTTGCTGCTTAATTGTGACGTTAAACGTACAAATGTGTACACAAAGACTTACCTGGTGAAATAACGGCTATAATCACTGCGCCCTCATGTGGTCACATGGCCTATTTGCAGTTTATCTCCAACAAAACACAGCGATGTTTCTTCACATCGTGATAACTTTATTTTAAAATCAACCAGACAAAGAGGGAGAAGCTAGTCTCTGTGTGATCACGGACGCTGCGTCCTCCGAGCTGCATCTGCTGCTGGACCATATCTCCGGGTTTAGGAGCAACATGTGGCACCATCAGTTTCCAGGAAGCTCTTTCTGATTTCAGAACGATGAACGAGCCTCACTGAGCTACGCACAGTCGGCCTGAAAGCAACGGCTGAGTCTCGCTAACAGTGTTGCTAATACCAACTTCATAATGAGCACGTGTTCTTGTTTCAGCACGTGATATCTTTGTGTTATTTAATATAATCAACATCTGCTCATGAACCTTCTTTAAATAAAGTCTATTTCAGGGGTGTCAAACTCAAATACACAGTCGGCCAAAATTCAAAACTGGAACAAAGTCGCGGGCTAACGTTAATATTTATTGAAATATGCACGTTAGAGAGGCGCCTTCACTGTCCACTTTTAAATCACGTCTTCAAACCCACTTTTATTCCTTGGCTTTTAACCTCAGTGAGACTTAGTTTCTCTTTTAATTGAAGTAGTTATTTAATTAATGATTTCACTCTTCTTTTATTTGGTTTTTATTTATATCTCATGTAATTTTATTTTACAGTTCCAATGTACAGCACTTTGTGTCAGCTGTGGTTGTTTTAAAGTGCTTTATAAATAAAGTTGATGATGATGATGATGATGAAATATATTTATTCCTCCAGATATAAGAATGAATCTTTTCTTATGGACTCAAACACGTTTTGCTGAAAAACTGAATATGGAACAAGCAAAGCTTAATACTAAACAATATATATATTAGCTGTATAATACCAGTAGGCCAGCTCTGATAGTAATTTGGTATGGCTTCGCGGGCCAAATGTAATTAGTCTGCGGGCCAAATTTGGCCTGCGGGCCAGAGTTTGACACCTATGGTCTATTTCATTCTAACTTCCATGGGCCATCTGGCTCTCACATGAGCTGTGCCCCAAAACGTAGGCCGCATCCTTCAGAGGACCCGGCCCACGTAGACCGTGAAGGCCGGGTCCTCCAAAGGCCGAGAAGGCCGGAAGTGCGAGGCTGTGAAATGGGACGGTCCAGCCTTCAGATCTGCGTCACCGCTGTCTCGGTGGAGTTGAATAAGCTCGACCGTCTGCTCCTTGCTGTCTAAAACATAACAGGACGCTGGAGTAAACTCTCGACCGTCTCACACTTCTGTTTTATCAGTTTCCTGTCTGATGTTTATTCAGCTGTGTGAAAACCCCGGAGGAACCCACCCGATGGATCAATAAAGTTTAATTTAATCTAATAACTTTGATCTCAGCCAATCAGATTTACTCTGGAATAAATAAAACACTGACAAAAGCTTCAGCTGTTACACAAGCACCATCCATCCAGCCACGAGACAGGCATTCCTGCCTGGTGCCTCTGAGAGTTCATCCAGTCATAATCAGTTTTGAGTCATTAGCATGAATTTATATGGAATGTAAATGAAAAACACGGGAACTCTTAGGTTTACGGCCTCTCCCCCCCCCCCCCCCCCCCCCAGCAGGCCTGATGCCCCCCCATGCCCCGTAGCTGCCCTTTCATTATCTCCAGCCCTGCATCTAAAACTCGCAGCTGCCTGAAAGGAGGGACCGGACGTCTGTGCCCAGCGATGGGTGATTTGGAAAATGATCGTCAGTGACGTGGAAGCAGCGGTAGCCTTGACGATGTGACTCGTGCACACGCTCATATCTGCATCCTTTCATCTGTTTGGGTGAATAATAAGTCGTGTTTGTGCTCACGGGTGGCGAGCGCTCTATGAAGCATTTCATGCAGCAGTGTAAACACGGGTGTGTGTGGATGGAGATGTGTGTGCACGATAAGCTCTGCAGCCTGCAGGTTGTTCCAGGGCTTCAATAAAAGGACAGCAGATGCTCATAATTACACTCACTCAGGTCTGTGTTTCTGTTTTTATGAGGACCCTCGCTGACATAATCCAGTACCAGACCTTTTATCCATCATGATTAAAAACGTCTAACTCTGACCACGATTCGAACTTGAAACCCTAAAACTAACCCCAAGCCTCTAAGGGCGAAACGTTAGAGCTGATGTCCTCATAAAGGCTCAAATGTACACAGGTCCCCAGAAACATAGGGAAACAAACGTACAGAGGTCTGCAGGTGTGTCAGTTGTCTGTGTGTAAATATGTGTGTGTCTCCATGTTGTCTGTTTTTGTCATTGTCAGAACAAAAAGGGAGAAAACATTCACCTCCTCACGTACTCCTCCTCCACCCTCCCTCCTCTCCTTACCTCCTCTCTCCTCTTGTCCTCTGATCTCTCCTCCCCTCAGGTTGGGTATATATCTGATCGATCAGCAGCTGAAGAGAAAACCAGCGTCCAGCAGCAGGTAGGACACACGTCCGTTTATTGGTGCTTTCATTCAAGTTTGACTCTTTTATAGATTCGAGGTTTTATCACATTATTTTAATGCTTTGTTTCATTGGAGCTGTTATTGTTTTATCCTTTAATATTTATTTATTTTTATTGATTTGTTTACATTTAGGGTGGATAGATTAAAACAATTATAAATAGTACAGCATTAACAATTTTCATTTATCCTTATGTTTAGTTTTAAAGTCACCTCCAGTTTTTCTAGATTTAATATCTCGTATTTTTCTTATTCTCTTTGTCATTATTTAACTTTTATTTTAATTTTTTAATTAATTTTAATTTATTTAGAGTATTTTTTATTATTCATTAAAATTTCACAGAATTGAATTTATTTTACTTAATACTAAAATTGGCTTTCATGACTGTTTTTTAAAAATATTTTTTATGTGTAATTCATCCATTTATTGGACATAAATGAGATATTTTTATGTCTAATTTAATTTTTGTTTAAATGAAACGTTACTTTAAGGTTTGTTTGATGTTATTGTTGTGTATTTTCATTTTTATTTATATTCTGAGTTTATATTATGAAATACAAAGATTTTTAAAATAAAATAAAAATACAGGATGAACAGTGTCTGGAGATCCGTTGACTGATTATCAGGATCTGGTTGTTCTAATTTTGGCTTCTTGATTGGACTCTTATATAAAATAAAACATCAGCTGGTCTCTGTCTGCATGAAACAAACGATTCAGAGACAAAATTACATTTCAGATCAGTTTCCATCAAACAGGAGAGAGCGAGGCGTGTGTGTGTGTGTGTGTCTGTGTGCGTGTGTGTGTGTGTGTGTCTGTGTGTGTCTGTGTGCGTGTGTGTGTGTGTGTCTGTGTGTGTGTGTGTGTGTGTGTCTGTGTGTGTGTGTGTCTGTGTGTGTGTGTGTGTGTGTCTGTGTGTGTCTGTGTGCGTGTGTGTGTGTGTGTCTGTGTGTGTGTGTGTGTGTCTGTGTGTGTGTGTGTGTGTGTGTCTGTGTGTGTCTGTGTGCGTGTGTGTGTGTGTGTCTGTGTGTGTGTGTGTGTGTCTGTGTGTCTGTGTGTGTGTGTGTGTGTGTGTCTGTGTGTGTCTGTGTGTGTGAGTGTCTGTGTGTCTGTGTGTCTGTGTGTCTGTGTGTGTGTGTCTGTGTCTGTGTGTGTGTGTGTGTGTGTGTCTGTGTGTGTGTGTGTGTGTGTCTGTGCGTGTGTGTGTGTCTGTGTATGTTTGTGCGTGTGTGTCTGTGTGTGTGTGTGTGTGTGTCTGTGTGTGTGTGTGTGTGTGTCTGTGCGTGTGTGTGTCTGTGTGTGTCTGTGTGTGTGTGTGTGTGTGTGTGTGTCTGTGTGTGTGTGTGTGTGTGTCTGTGCGTGTGTGTGTCTGTGTGTGTGTGTGTGTGTGTATGTCTGTGCGTGTGTGTGTGTCTGTGTGTGTGTGTGTATGTCTGTGCGTGTGTGTCTGTCTGTCTGTGTGTGTGTGTGTGTATGTCTGTGCGTGTGTGTGTGTGTCTGTGCGTGTGTGTGTCTGTGCGTGTGTGTGTGTGTGTGTGTGTGTGTGTGTGTGTGTGTTACTGAGGCAGGAAACAGCCTCTACAACAATCAGCAGTAACACTATGACGAGCTGAAAAGTTTGTTTTCTACAGACGCTGTGAAGAAATCTTCTTTTTAATAAATCTGCTGTAAATACACGTTTGATGATTTTTTGTTTGTTGTTATTTGTTTGAATAAATTTAGAATCTTTACTTGAGACTTGATTTAGACTTTAGTCTCACATTTAAACCCCTGACTTGTATTGGGGTTACTGGGATCATTGGGATCATTGGGAGTTATTGGGAGGTGTTGGTGGGTGTTGGAGGTTACTGGGGTCATTGGGAGTTACTGGGGTTACTGGGGTCATTGGGGTTACTGGGGTTATTGGGGTTACTGGGGGTTGGTCTCTACGTGGATTACTCGTTAGTCTTTACTCAGGTGTTGACTTGCTGTGTGTCTCAGGTCAGGGAACACATGTTGTGTTTGGGAGCGTCCTCTTGTTGAAGCCTAGACTCTCTGACAGGCACATGTGCATACTGTGTGTTTCTTGTGTCACTAAGTTGACCTTTTGCTGCTCCTACCTGTGTTCAGCTGTAGCTTTGATAGAGGTGCTCGTGCTTGATAATCAGGGCACCAGAATGCTGTTCTTGCTCTGTGGGTTAAATCACAGCAAAGATTTCTGGCACAGCTTCTCCTACTTCCAAGGTGCATGAAGAGGATGAAAGAATTCACAATGCAGGAACTCCAGCAACACTTAAGGGAAGATGAACAACTTTAATAACTGACCAACGTGTTTCAGCTTGTGGCCTTCATCAGGGTCATAGTACAACATTGTAAAAATAGCTTAAATACAAGACAGGAAAAAGATTCAAAATAACCAATCAAAACTTCATAGATAGATCAGCTGACATATAACAGGTAGGTATTGGTTAATTGGTTAAGTCACGCCCAAGTAAATACTGGACTAGATCATTAATGATGAGGACGGGGGGAGGAGACATAACCCCCACCTGTCTCAAAATAACACATGCGTGAAATACACAAGAATACTATGAATATACAAAACAAAATGGACAAAGGGCAGTGTTCAATAATAAAAGGAGGTTGGTCCAGCAGATGAATTAAAAACAAGAGGACATCATCACATGGGAGCACGTTTGTTAAAAGGTCCTAATTTATGTCTCTAAAATTTCTAAAATGTAGACTTAAGATGAGATGTCCAGAATGCTACTCCTTCTTTGGCTGAAAAAATAAATAAAATTAATTAAATAAACATTACTCATGCGAGAATAATTTAACTGATAAATTAGAATAAAAACCGGTTCAGTTCACAAAAAGTCATTGATAGAAAAGTCCTCATTCATACCTCTGACTCAGACTCTTAAAGCGGAGCATGCAAAATGCTTTTCTTTTTTTCCGGATAAAATTAAAATTACCACGTCTTTGGTTTAATGGCTTCAATGCCGAGAAAAAATAATGGTGAATATGGATGTTTATCATTGAAGTGTCCTGTTACAACAGGGCTGTTAGATCGTTCCTCTTGATCGAACTTCTGTGTTCATTAATTCGATCTTTCAGAGGGCGCGATGTTTCTCCTGTGTATATGTTATTGCATGGGCACTGTATCATGTAGATTACATTTTTAGTTCTGCATGTGATAAAGCCCTTTATGGCAATGGTTTTGTCACCTATAGGCAGTGTTGGGGAGTAACAGAGTACATGTACCGCCGTTACGTATTTAAAATACAAAATATGAGTAACTGTATTCCGTTACAGTTACAGTTTAAAAAGGTGGTATTTAGAATACAGTTACTTTGTTGAAATAAATGGATTACACGACGGTCTTTTCCTGTTTCATATGTTCGGCTATGCCCTCTCTGTTTTTGGTTTCCACGCCCCAAACAAAACACGCATTAAGAGGCTCTAATGTCTGTGTCTCAATCTCGCGGCCCACGTCACCTCTACTTAGGGCCGCATAATGACATGAAGAAATATTTAAAAAAATTATTCAAAAAAATGATTTAATATGAAGGCAATAGAGTGTTACAGGCATCGCCCTGAAGCATGTAGCCTGATGGTGTAGTCCGTGCTGCAGGGAGAATGGACTGCCATACACGTTATGTGTCTGTGAGCGAGGGAGGGAGAAAAAGGAAAAGTACGAGCTGTCATCGAGCAGAAACGGGAGCTGGAAGCATGTAAATATAATAATAACCACTGCAGCCAAGAAGAGAGCCTGACGAGCCCAGCTGTAAGTAAGCTATTAAGACTCGACTGTACACCGTGTTCGTGTTTTCCTCTGAAACAATAAGTTCTGTTGGAGCAGCCTTTCAACGCCTCTCTCTGTCTCTGCTAGCAAAGTTGACCCAGACAACAAAGTAAAGCTAGTTTTCAGCTACGAGCCCAACACAGAACCCACCGTATTAGCCAGAGGTCCCTTTACTACGGTTCGGAGCCGCGGACCTGTTTTATATACGCGCGGAATAGTTTTCTACACGAGATCGCTGAAAAAGTGCAGCCTTACCTAATGTCCACCTACTGTTACTCATTTATATTCAGATTTAAACATCTAGTTGGTGTTGGTGTGGAGAGTAACCTTCAGTAATAGTAATAAATCACAGCAATAGGACATTCATGTAGCTGTAAAAAGCACGATAATATAATAGGTAATCCCAAGTAACGGAACGGAATACGTTACAAAATACATTTTGGGGCATGTAATCTGTAATCTGTAATCTGTAGTGGAATACTTTTTAAAAGTAACCTTCCCAACACTGCCTATAGGGTCTTTGAATGATTTAACATTTTTGGTGTATTGACAATTAATGCATGTCCCACAGTGGAAGTTACCTTGTAGGTTATGGCTTATCAGGGTTTTATCTGGAGTATCAGGGTCCTGGGAAGCTCTAACAAGCCTATCGTTAATATTCCTTCCTCTCCTGTAGGTTGTAATTGGTGGTTCTTTAACGGTACCTAATAAGTTTGGGTCATTTTGAAGGATATGCCAGTGTTTTAAAATTATTTCTTTAATGGTTCTGGTTTTTGGTGTAAAGGTTGTGCAAAAGACAAGGTCAGGTTTATGTTTTGGAGATTTCTTAGTTGCTAAATAGAAATCCCTGCTTACTGTACTCACCTTCTCTTCTGCAGATCTTAACCAGTCCTCTTTGTACTTTCTGTCTTTAAATTTGTTCAACATCTCTTCTTTGCTCTCATTATATTCATCCCGAATTTCACAGATACGCTTGAGTGTAATCAGTTGGCTTACAGGGAGGCTCTTTTTGAGGTGGTTCGGATGGAAACTTGCAGCATGCAATAATGTATTCCAATCAGTGGGTTTAGAATACAGAGAGGTGGACAGAGATTTGTCTTTTTTTGTTACTTTCATGTCCAGAAAGTTAATTTCTTCAGTACTTTAACTGAGGGTGAAACATAAGCCTGCAAAGTGTCCATTAAGGAATTCTACGAACTCTAGTAAAATAGAGACTCTGTCCTTTCCAGAGTAAAAACACGTCATCTATGTATGTCTGTGAAGGTTCTCAGTCATCCAGGTCATCATAGTCAAAGGAGCTGCAAAGAAAAGCGTCTGGACTTCTTTAAGTTACTTGAAGACGTTTCACCTTCATCCGAGAGGCTTCTTCAGTTCTAAGGTCAAATGGTGGAGAGTCCCAGATATAAACCTAGTGGGAGTTTCCCCCCACAGAGTGACAAAAGGACCCCCTGATGATCCTCTAATCGCCTGAGCCAAGGTGTGGAACTGGGTGTGGGTCCCAATCAGCCAGAGTTTCGGGTGAGTTCATTGTGAAACCTGGCCCCACCTTATCATGTGATTTCCTGAGGTCAGATGACCCAGGATGTGAGTGGGTGTTAAGGCGTCTGGGGAGGGAACTCAAAACTGGATTATAGATGGCAGAGAGTTGGTGTCGTAAGCCCCGCCTCTGTTCAAAGATGGTCGCTCACAGTGGACATAGATGCTTCTTTCACTCCTCTTTCAAACCATCTGTCCTCTCTGTCCAAAATGTGAACATTGGCATCCTCAAAGACTGACCTTTGACCTTTAGATGCAGATGGACTGCTGAGTCTTGTCCTGTGGAGGTGGCTCTTCTGTGTTGTGCCATGCGCTTGTGAAGTGGCTGTTTGGTCTCTCGATGTAGAGGTCTGGGCATTCCTCGCTGCACTGTACAGCATACACCACATTGTTAAGTCTGTGTTTTGGCGTTTTGTCATCTATGTACCATTTCCAAGATACAATGAATGGTAAATAAGGGTTATTTTGGTGATTATATAGAATTTGTTCTTCCAGATGACCAACAAAAAGGCAGACAAAACTGGGGGGCATTTGGTTCCCATTGCAGTGCCAGAGATCTGAAGTTCTTATGAATATTTGGTAATATGTATAAGAAAGCCCTTAAGGGTTGTTCATTAAGTAAAAATTCTCCTTCAGAGAAATGTCCCCTTGGGTCAAACCCTCTTCAAGTATCAATTGTAGTTCTTTAAAGTATTCTTTTGTAGGGTCAGATTTAAGTTTTTTGTAGAAAGTTTGATTTGCTAGTTGTCTTAAGATTTCATTTTCATATTAAATTTTGTCCATTATGACAATGGCGCCTCCTTTGTCAGCAGATTTGATGACAATGGATTTATTCTGTGCCAGTTCTGCCAGTGCTTTCTGTTGGTCATCTGCTAGGTTGTGTGAAGAAAAGAAAACATTTAACATGTTTTTCGAGTTGTAGTTCTGTGAGTCTACAGTATGTATCTATCAGATGGTCTCTGTTCTTAGGAGGGCAAAAGTTGCTTTTAATATAAAAGGTACTTTTGTGTACAGTATTGTGGGAAGATTCATTATTCATAAAAAATTCTTTGTGTCTAACATCTCCAAAAAAACTTTGCAAATCTAAAAAGAGTTCAAATTGACTTACAGACGGAGTTGGTACAAAAGAAAGACCAAGTTCAAGCAGTGATAGCTGAGCAGGGGTCAAAGCAGTGGTGGTGACAACAGCTGACTTCTTCCCCGCAATTGGGATCGGGTCCATGGACGGTTCAGTGAGTCTTTTCCTTTTCCCCCGCCGTGTGCGTTTGCATTGGGGCCGCTCCTGGATGGAGGTTCCAAGCAGGGCTGGACTGGGACAAAAAGTCAGCATTTTAGGAAAAGCCATAAAGCCTTTATAATAAACTTAAACCTCACCATCCTCCCTATTCTGCTATTCTAAACCGTACTTAGCAAAAATATAAAACAACCTAATTTATAATTACATATACCTCACTAATAGGGTTGCCAACTCCCAGCAAAAAAAGAAAAGAAAAAAAAACAGGGAACCACTCCCCCACCCTCTGCCTCAAGTGACAAAACTGATTTAAATTTAATGCACGTATAAAACAAATGCAGAGAAATCTATTATTTTTCTTCAGTAATTAAATAGATTCAACATCTTTCCTCAGCAGAATTGCAGACTGCACAGATGGTACCTTAACAAAGTAAAGAATACTATAACTTACTAGGATATATACTAGACTTAATATTTACTGAATACAATAATGGATTTCTATACATTTTACATCAGATACAAACGTTTGTTGAAAGATTCAGATAATTATTTGTTAAAAGCGAGATATTTTAAATGAGAATAAGAAAGAAAAGTATGTCTTTGTGCCCCCCTCTCCCTGTTAATGCCCTACCTGCCCCCCTGGCAACACTTTGCTAGATCCGCCCCTGCACAGTTACCAGCTGTCAGCTGCTTAGAAAAGGATCCTGGTGTTATTTGTCTCTCAGAAACAGATCATAACTTCAACTCATCCATGTCTCCTAAAAGGTAAACCTGTTTCTCCATCAGCTGTTCAGCTCTGATGATTCAGTAAGGACATCTCCTGGTTTCATCTTCATGTTTCCCTCTCACCACATATCCAAACCATCATGACCAGCAGCTTTACAGCTGTGGCTCCAGCAAACATCAGCTGATACTAGAAATTAATATTAAATAAATTCTAACATCAGCTGATCAAGCTTAAACGTGCTGCTGTTGTTTAACGCGACATCCGCTGGTTTCCTCTTTCTGACGCAAAGTGGGCGATAAGCGAACAAGAGAGAAAAGCCGATCAGCTGATCATTGATCAGTTTCATGATTGAAGTAGAAACTTTCTAGATGAAAAAGTGCGGGACACATCGCGTTCCTTTTCACGTCAATTTTAAAGTTCGACCTCCTCGGCTGTAATTGGTCCAGCCCATAGTCGATCATGACCGACTGGCCAATCCACCACCTTTCATTTAAGAAATAAAACCCCATCGGCCCATAAAAACGAAAAATCATGAGCGGCCCACCGGGCAAATGACCGGTATGCCCGATGGCCAGTCCAGCCCTGGTTCCAAGGGGGGAAACTCTGGTCCAAAAAAGGATATTTTGACTGGTAGCGTAATTTGTGCTGTGGCTTTTTCTTATTTGTGGTCGTTGAAGGAAGTCTTGGTCTTGGATGTGTTTTCTTAAACCAAACTTTTTGTTGTGTTTGGCATGGTTCAGTGATCGTGGCAGCACTGGTAGTTAAGTTATGGGTATCTTTGGACCACGGGTATATAAATCACTTTCTGTAGTCTCTCTCATCTCTTAGGAATTTGGTTCTCTTGAGGTCCTTTATTTCATCTTCATATTCCTTTAGTCTGAGATCAGTTTCCTCCATTTCTTTCAGCACATCATTATTGTCCCTTGCCAACACCTCGAGGTGCTGTTCAGCCTGTAATATTACCTAATAGTAATAGCCATCAACGCACAGGAGCATTTGTTGAGGATGCTATTCCATGCAGTAGTGAAAGCTGGATTGTCTTTACCAAAAGATGGTGGCTTGTGAATACGTAGTCTTCTTGGGATCATTTCTTTCCCGATGTAGTCTGATAAGCTGATGCCATTTGCTCTGGAGTAGAACTTCCTCAGGTGATCTGCTGCCTCCTGATTGGTGTCTTGTTCAAAGAGTGAAGAATTCCTCAAAACGTCTATGGCAGGGGTGGGCAACTCCAGGCCTCGAGTGCCGGTGTCCTGCAGGTTTTAGATCTCACCCTGGGTCAACACACCTGAATCAAATGATTAGTTCATTACCAGCCCCCTGGAGAACTTCAAGACATGTTGAGGAGGTAATTTAGCCATTTGAATCAGCTGTGTTTGATCAAGGACACGTCTAAAACCTGCAGGACACCGGCACTCAAGGCCTGGAGTTGCCCACCCCTGGTCTATGGGATTGAAGCCACAGAAGGCTGATGCGCCTTGAATGTCATCGTCTCTTGTGGTCGAGTGGGACGTGCCGTATGTTGTTGATGTTGTTGCTTCATGGTGAGTGTGTCTCAGAACCAGAAGAAGATAAATCACAGCAACAATTTCTGGCACAACTTCACCTACTTCCAAGGTGCATGGAGAGGATTTATTTTTATGTTTTTATTCTCATTTATCAGTTAAATTATTCTCGCATGAGTAATGTTTATTTAATTAATTTTATTTATTTTTTCAGCCAAAGAAGGAGTAGCATTCTGGACATCTCATCTTAAGTCTACATTTTAGAGATTTTACATTTTAGAGACATAAATTAGGACCTTTTAACAAACGTGTTCCTATGTGATGATGTCCTCTTGTTTTTAATTCATCTGCTGGACCAACCTCCTTTTATTATTAAACACTGCCCTTTGTCCATTTTTGTTTTGTATATTCAGAGTATTCTTGTGTATTTCACGCATGTGTTATTTTGAGATAGGTGGGGGTTATGTCTCCTCCCCCCCGTCCTCATCATTAATGAGCTAGTCCAGGGCTGTATCCCAATTCAGGGTCTGCAGCCTCAACGATCCTCAAGGGTCGCGTACTCAAAGATTGCTAAGGCCGGAAGTGCGAGGCTTGTGAAATGGGACGGTCTAGCCTCCGTCGCGCTGCCCAGGTTGCCTAGCAACCATGATACTAACAGCTGGAAACGTTTCATACAGCTTTGTTTGACAGAAATGAAGGAGAAAATCTTTTGTTCATTTGTTTGTTTCTACATGAGCTTTGATCATTCTCTGATTAAGCTCAGCTATTGAACGGCGTATATTTTAAAGTAAAGGCTTTAAAACCAAGTTAGTACAAACGTCACTAATGTCACATGACTTTGCCAACATGTGGCCAACAGTAATGTTTTAATGTTCTTCGTTATTAAACATTTGCACATAAATAAGTGACATAATATTCAGTACTTACTTAAAGTTTACTCTTCCGGCGCCCCTCATCCACTGTTTTTTTCCGGCAAAATTATCCACACCCACCGCCGCGCTATGCATTCTGGGATATGTTGGGCCACGAAGTCTACACCGCCACAGCCTTAAAATTCAGGGAAATGAAGGACGCATTTGAGGGCCGCATTTCGAGCAGCCTTCGAATTGGGACAGCCTTCGTCGCGTCGCTGTGACGTAATCGGCCTTAAAATGCGGCCTTTAAGGCTGCAGACCCTATATTGGGATACAGCCCAGTATTTACTTGGGTGACTTAACCAATTAACCAATAACCTACCTGTTATATGTCAGCTGATCTATCTATGAAGTTTTGATTGGTTATTCTGAATCTTTTTCTGTTTCCTGTCTTGTATTTAAGCATTTTTTTACAATGTTGTACTATGACCCTGATGAAGGCCACAAGCCGAAATGCGTTGGTCAGTTATTAAAGTTGTTCATCTTCCCTCTAGTGTTGCTGGAGTTCCTGCTTTGTGCTTGCTTTGTTAACAGTTTGGTCCTGTTGGTGTGAAGGTTTGACAGCTTGTTGAAGATGCTATACTTTCGTGTCAAGCTGTGTTTTATGTGTAGCGTATTTTAAAAGACTCTCATTAAGGACTGAACTGCTCACAGAGGAATGAGTACACTTGTTAGTAGATAAGTTTCTTTCATCTCGTCACCACAACAGGCGCTTCATGTGTGACTTGGCAGATGAACTTCCTGTTGTAGCCCCAGAGGGATTTGTGTCCCGGGATCAAACCTGGGAGCTTCTGCTTATTAGGATAATGAGTAAAGCACTATGGAGCTGCCTCATGTTTTAGTAGGTGCCTTCATATAATTGGCACATTAGATTAGTTAAATGGAGAGGACTGACGGGCTGTTGATGTTCAAGCTGCACAGATCCCGACAGTGCAGACAAACCTCCACGTCTGTGGTCTGCAGGCTCAGGCTGATAATAACAGCATGTTCTGCTGTTTTATTAAAGATTTAATGTGATATGAAGCAGCTCCCAGTCTCTGTGCAGCTGCTCTTATTGCTTCAGGTCCTTCAGGTCTCGCTGCAGAAACGTGTTTGCATAACGACTGAGAAAAACAGCTGTTCTCCGGACTCTGGACAACACTTGACTAAACGCACAGTTATCGTCTGTAAATAAAGCTTTTCACAAATATTTAAATGACTTGCTTTGAGTCATGTTTGCTTTTTCTTACTTTGGAGTTTGACTCGGGTGCATGTTTGTCTTAATTTGGTGGAGCTACATGTTTTATGAACGGTGGTTTTGGTTGATCTTGAGGAAACTGACAGATGACCGGCGTGTGTCTTTGCAGACATGGCGTTGCTCCATCAGAGTCGAGGCTCACCCAGACTCGTCCTGGTGGTGGTTTGTGTCGCTCTGCTGCTCGACAATATGCTGCTCACTGTGGTCGGTGAGTAACCGGCGCACACTCCACGAAACGACGCATCACAAAGACCAAATACCTGATTGTGTAAATCTCTTTATACCACACCACGGGAACTCGTATAGATCGAGTAGAGATCGAGGAGAGATCGAACTCCAGCCCTGTGTTTAGCCTGTCTTTGTTTACATTTCGCTGAACCATCTTCATAAAAACTGTCTTCAGACGTCATTGTTCCTGCAGTTTAGTCACAGATTTGTGTGCAGCGATCGCTGGTGTGGTAGGACTTGACTTAAGCGGTCAAAGAAGTGCAGGAGACTGATGCTGTCCAGTGTAGCCAGTGATTTATTCCCCATTTAGTGACCCAAACAATATTTACAAAGAAATAAAAAAGACTCTATAATTAACTCAGTTCAAATAAACATAACTGAACTTAAATCTGCTCACAGCTACACTGACCTGAACCTTTCTCCTCAAACACCTGAGTTCTTCTGCTTAAATCGTCCACGTAACCAAACACTTTCTCCTCTGGACTATTTCACTCAGTAGGTAAGATGATTATATTCAAACCTCTGCTGCTCCTCTTTACTGGCAACATAAACTCTGTGGTGTAATCAATACATATTCAATAAATCTATTTCTCCATAAACCCTCTAAAATCAACTTTATTAAATTATAAGAGTTCTTCCCGTCTGCACTTGGTCTCTTCCTGTGACCTCAGATGAACCCAGAAGCTATAAAGCAGGAAGTAAAACTATATTTCCTCCTTTTGTTTCTGGCAGACAGGTAGGTAAGTTTAAACAATACAAATTAACAGTTGAAATAAAGAACAACTTAACAAACTTGTAGGATTGATTTAAACCAACATGTTATATTATATAATCTGTAAAAGTGCAAAACAAACCCGGGATAGTAGATGTTTGCAGACGACATGTGAAATATGGTTCAATCAAAACAAGAATGTTAACTACGAATAAAGACAAATGGTCTTCTCACCCACTTTGTCACAGCTGGACTCTTTTAACACTGAAGGGAAAGTAAAAACAGAAAGATTCTCGGGCAGGTCTGTTTGGGTGGACAGGTGTGACTGATTACCGTCACACTGAGGATTTTCAGGGAAGGTGTGCAGCTAAGAGAATAAGAGAGGACAGTAACACTTCTAAAATCCCTGAAAGAAGAACTCAAAGGACGGAGCTGCCGTCTGAATAATAATCTGTCCACATACTTTTGGCCGTGCAGCGTCTGAGCCGATCTGTGACGCAGCCGGAAACCTCGAGGTCGACGCCGTCGTTAGCTGTTAGACTCTGCAGAGGACACACACACACACACACACACACACACACACACACACACACACACACACACACACACACACACACACACACACACACACACACACACACACACACACACACACACACCACCTCCTGACCTGGACCTTTACAGTGGGCTTGTATCTGCTCTCCTTTTGTCTCCGCTCAGATTGAATCTTCTTCTTCTTCTGTGCTCTTTCTTCCTCTCATGTTTTGTCTGCACAGCTTTAAATAATGAAACATCCAGTAGGAGCTGTCTCCAATGGAGGACCACATGTTGTTACTGATTACAGTTACTGCCTGCTCTGACTGATCTGTCTCCGTCCTGTAGTACCGATCATCCCAACATTCCTCTACGCCATCGAGCATCCGAGTCCAGAGCCACAGACCGCCCAGCCCTCCCTGCTCCCTCTGCGCGGCCTCGATGCATCACGTCTGGGCACTGCACCCTCACAGCCCCCCTCCTCCGCCTTCAGCCTCCAGACCTCCAGACGGACCTCCCAGCGCCTCCACCTGCCTCGGCCCAGTACCGGTGCACCGGTCCAGGTTACAGGGCCGACCCTATCGGCTCTGGTGTCCCTGTTTGATAACTCGACCTTCAGCCTGACTGACGAGAGCGCCGGCACCGAACCGGCGGACCGGACCTCAGTGACCGCGGATGTGCAGGGCAACGAGACCGAAGTAGGTGGAGACCACGATACCTGACCAGCCCATCACTTCATGATCAATAATCAATCAGCTCTGGTTCCTACTGTTCCCCTCTGTTTCCTCGTTTCCTTTCTTTTGTCTCCTCCTCTCTGTGATTAATCCCCTTGCTCTCTCTGCCCATTTCCTCACTTCTCTCTAAACGTTATTTCGCTTCCTTGTTTTGGCTTGTTTCACACATTTCCTTTCCTTAGGGCTCTTCCTGTCTTCAGGACAGTTTGTTTCTGGAAGAAGAAAATGTTCGAGTTGGTTTGTTGTTTGCTTCTAAAGCTATCATCCAGCTGCTCGTCAACCCCTTCGTTGGTCCACTGACTAACAGGTAATATTATTATTAGTAGTAATAGTAATGTTAGCAGTAATAGTAATGTTAGTAGTAATAGTAATGTTAGCAGTAATAGTAATGTTAGTAGTAATAATAATGTTAGCAGTAATAGTAGTATTGAAAGAGAACATGCAGACAGGCTGAACCTTCTTGTTCTGAAACTGAAGAATGTTTTTCTGTCTGCAGGATCGGGTATCACATCCCCATGTTTGCTGGTTTCATCATCATGTTTGTGTCAACCATCAGTAAGTTGTTGCGCACACACGCACACACACTCACACACACACACACACACACACACACAGAGGTGTGTTTTCTCTGAAGTGTGTGATCCTGTGTGTCTCTGTCAGTGTTTGCCTTCTCAGGGACGTACGCTCTGCTGTTTGTCGCTCGCTCTCTGCAGGGGATCGGCTCGTCCTTCTCCTCAGTGGCAGGTTGGCACAGAACACCTGAAGCAGCAGACAGTGTTTAACAGCACCTGTACTCTCACCTGTACTCTCACCTGTACATACACCTGTACATACACCTGTACTCTCACCTGTAGTCTCACCTGTACTCTCACCTGTACATACACCTGTAGTCTCTCACCTGTAGTCTCACCTGTACTCTCACCTGTAGTCTCACCTGTACTCTCACCTGTAGTCTCACCTGTACTCTCACCTGTACTCTCACCTGTACATACACCTGTAGTCTCACCTGTACTCTCACCTGTAGTCTCACCTGTACTCTCACCTGTAGTCTCACCTGTACTCTCACCTGTACATACACCTGTACATACACCTGTACTCTCACCTGTACATACACCTGTTCTCTCACCTGTACTCTCACCTGTACATACACCTGTACTCTCACCTGTACTCTCACCTGTACTCTCACCTGTAGTCTCACCTGTACATACACCTGTACTCTCACCTGTACTCTCACCTGTAGTCTCACCTGTACTCTCACCTGTACATACACCTGTACTCTCACCTGTAGTCTCACCTGTAGTCTCACCTGTACTCTCACCTGTAGTCTCACCTGTACTCTCACCTGTACATACACCTGTACTCTCACCTGTAGTCTCACCTGTAGTCTCACCTGTACTCTCACCTGTACTCTCACCTGTAGTCTCACCTCTACTCTCACCTCTACTCTCACCTGTAGTCTCACCTGTAGTCTCACCTGTACATACACCTGTACTCTCACCTGTAGTCTCACCTGTACTCTCACCTGTAGTCTCACCTCTACTCTCACCTCTACTCTCACCTGTAGTCTCACCTGTAGTCTCACCTCTACTCTCACCTGTAGTCTCACCTCTACTCTCACCTCTACTCTCACCTGTAGTCTCACCTGTACATACACCTGTAGTCTCACCTGTACTCTCACCTGTACTCTCACCTGTACTCTCACCTGTACTCTCACACATACGTTAGTTGAAGCAACCTCTTGCGGTCATGTGACTAAACTGTTAAATGTGGCCTTGGCGCTGGAGAGTTCTCCCTGATCTAAAGGTGTGAACAGATGTGTTGTGTTCAGGTGCTGGATGATGATGACATCATGTCTTCGTGTCATGCAGGTCTGGGCATGCTGGCCAGCGTGTACACGGATGATGAGGAGAGAGGCATCGCGATGGGCGTGGCACTGGGAGGACTGGCTATGGGAGTCCTGAGTGAGTCACAAACTCACGCGAGAACGTTCAGTCTGCTGATTGGCCACAGCGACAGAAGTGGTGTATGAACACCCACCTGGAGAGTTTAGTTTCACAGCTCGCCGTTTGTCCACTCTCCCAGAATATGAAGCACACCTGGCTACAGAAAGCAGCTTAGCTCAGACTTGCAGCATACACCTGGTACCTGTGTCTGATCCAGGTTGCATCACGTTCACGCCATAAACTAACTGCTTCCCCAAGGGGTCTGGGCGCAGCTGATTGGTCCACAGCCGAGTGTCACTACTGCACAAGTGAACTGGATGTTCACTGAATGTTGATTTGTCAGGTTTACATGATGCTGTTGTTTTAGCTCTTCATATAGTTTGTGTGTTGTGTTTCAGTCGGAGCGCCTTTCGGCAGCGTGATGTACGACTTTGTGGGGAAGAGCGCCCCCTTTCTGATCCTGGCCTTCCTGGCTGTGTTCGATGGAGGTAAACCTGGAGACGAGGCTGGTCCTAATGTAGGATGATGATGATGATGATGGGTGGAGCCCCTGTGGCGTCAGCACGTTTAGCTTTTTTTTGTTGTTTTAATGCCGTCGTTATCCTGATTTACCGGAGCTGCCCTCGTGTGGCCGTTAGAGGAACTGCAGCTTTTTCAGCACATTAAATCAAACACATTAAACACAGCGTGCTGCCCTTTTCATAAAATATGATCCCAATCGAGACCAAATTGAAGTAAACAGGATGATGAGCTGCAGTTCACAAAGTTCACAAACGTCTGGCTGACGTCACGGTGACCACGGCTTTGTTTAGACCAACCAAGGTCGCCAGCATCACTCCAGATTTTGTGTGTGTGTGTTGCAGCGTTGCAGTTGTGCATCCTGCAGCCTTCAAAGATCTCTCCTGGGGTGAGTCCACTTTGAAGTCCTCTCATCTGTTTATCGCGTCGAATGTCCCATTGTTCAATCGGGAAGGTTAAATGTAAATATGAGAAGCATTAAAATAATCAAACTTTAACATCTTATTATTGATTGAAATAATTCAGAGCTTCATTATCAGATGATGAGTCAGTGTAACGATGTGTTCCTCCTAACAGCGCCATCAGGAAGAAGGAATCACAGAAACAGAGTAAGCTGGGAACCATTAAAAAACTGTCAAAGTTTGAGCCAAAAGTGGAGAAAATTGGGAAAAACTTCTGGAACCAGTGGGAAAAAAGTAAAAGGAGGAAACTGAACTCTTCTAGATCAACATGTTTCATGCACGTTAATCTAGATGTTCTGAAATTATAAGGAGAGTAAAAATTTTTGATCCCAAAACATTGATTCTGTTCATCTGGATGTAGCGTTACATCCAATTTCCTTATCTGGATGATTGAACATCAGAAATAAACATGTTTGACTTTTTCCTGGTTTCAGTGTCACGTTTTTATTCCAAAACTGAAACAAATGAAACAAAAACTGAAATCTGACAAACATTAAGAAATTTTCCACTGATTAAAATTTTCAGTGACTTAAATTTTTCAAAATAAAACATGTCGGCCGGTTTCTGAGCTAATCTGAAGATATTATACGGATCAAAAACATCTGTTTAAAGAGCCGATGGTTCTTCTGTGCCTGTTTGAATTGCAGCTATTTTGGGTTCTCGTTGGTTCTGCATGTTGTCCAGCTTCAGCTCGTGGTTTTATGGTTTCAGAGTGTGGAGGGAACGCCATTACTCACCCTGCTGAAGGATCCGTACATCCTCGTCAGTGCAGGTGAGGCGACTTCACCAGGTTTGTTTAGTAAAAACTGAACGTCTGCAGGTAAATCTGTCCGAGCAAATGTTCACATTAATATTTGTTTCTGCTCCACGTCTGAGCACGAAGGAGCAGCAGCAGGTGTGAAAAGTCCTGATCATGTTGTGACTCGTGTAAATCTCTGTGCGTCTGCAGGGTCTCTGTGCTTCGCCAACATGGGCGTGGCCATCCTGGAGCCCACTCTGCCCATCTGGATGATGCAGACGATGTGCTCCCCGAAATGGCAGCTGGGTACGTTTTTCTGCTCGGTCTGTTTGTGCCGACGCTGTAACGCTTTCCCCCGAGCTGCTGCCGTCACAGCTGATTCTGATGGTGGGTAACGGCTCGGGTCACTGTGAGGGTCGGCCGGGCTGCAGACGCTTTTCACTGGACGTCCAGCCCGGCTGTTCCTGCTCTGACTTCACCACAGAAGCTCAAAAATGAGGTTTTCTGAAGGTGACCCAGGAGTCATGGAGGATCGCGCCCCTCGCCTTCATCTGAAGGCCACACCGAGCGTGCTCCTCAGTGTGTTCTGCGGTCATTGAGGCCGTTCTCCGTGAAGTCGCCCCCGGGGTGAGACGTTCAGCGCAGACTTTGACGTGGCCCTCAGCACCAGTCTGTCTCAGCTTGGTCTCTCCGTGACTTCCCCCACAGCCACTCAGCAAATATCCAGTTGAGGACTCGCTGGTTGGAGACATTAAAGCAGCTACCAGGACTTTGAGGAGCGGTTGCAGAACAAGCCTGAGGTCTTCATGACTGCACCTCATACGTTGACCCTAACAGGTGTGTGCTGTGTTGCAGGTATTGCCTTCCTCCCTGCCAGCGTGTCCTACCTGATAGGAACAAACCTGTTTGGTGTTCTGGCCAATAAGATGGGACGGTGAGTACTTCTGCATCTGACCACAGGAGAGGGTTTCTCAGGGTCAGGGGTCAGCCTCTGTCTGCAGAGACGTAAAACCTCTGCACAGGGTGAGGTATCAGACCTGGTGCTTAAACACCTTCAGACTCTGAGAGCTGACCTGGCAGAGCGTGTGTCAGCACCAATAAAACACTTTCATCATAAGAAACTTGATCCCGGCTCTGTTCAGAGGAGTGTTTCAAAGTGTTTCACAGGGATTAATGAGGCAAAGGAAAACCATATCGGAGCTGATCAGCACCTCGGAGATTAAGCTTCTCCGGTTTTTAAGCTTTACATTGATCAGAGCCTGCTGACAGATCCCTCGGTCCACACCACGTTTCCTGGGAATCTGTCCAGAGGCTAAATCAGCAGATTAGCAGATTAACTCTTCAGATCCAGTTCAGACCTGACGCTGAAGCTTTCTGGTAAACCAGCAGCTGTAAGAGGCTGATGTCTGTTTGTGTGTCTCCAGGTGGCTGTGCTCCATGCTAGGGATGTTTATCGTTGGCATCAGTCTGCTGTGTGTGAGTACGACATCATCTCTTTGTTTATCCATCTTCCTATGATTCATCATCATCTGTCAGTCATCGATCCTTTCATCCACCCAAACACCAAACAGTAACCCGTCCATCATTGGTTAATGTGGATCTGTGCAGCAGTGGGAGCAGGCGCTCCTGACGCTCCGTCTGAACCCGGGGAGCCTTCCAGGAACCTGGTTTCCCTAAATAAGCTGGCATGCAGAGAAGAGCAGATTACATATTAGAGCCTCAAAGCTTCGAATGTTCCCATCTGGTGCTCTGTAAACTCTTCTTCTTCCACCGTGCTGAGCATGAGCTTTCATAGATGACGAGTCAGTTTCTACCATCCACACCTGAGCGCACTTTTACTTTATTAGCCAGGTTACCTGTGCTGGTGAGGATGCTGCCCAAACTAGCCCACCCTGCAGTGTTAGCACCATCACCTCACTTTAGGAAGGTCCTGAGGTCAAATCCACCAGCTCCTCCCACAGCCCAACGACCTCCCTGTTAGGATCATTAGTGGTTCTAGATGGATCACAGGTGTGAATGATCACCTCTGCTCTGCAATACGTGACCTGTACACCTGGAACAGGCCTGAGAACCACCTGTGATCCTGATCTAAGCAGGATATAAACTGATGTTCATGTTCTGGGAAAGCCAGCAGAACCCTCACTTCCTGTCATCCAACCAATCAGCATGATGAAAAGAGCCTTCATGTCAGGAAGCACAGCTCGCGTTAAGCGTGATGTTCCCTGTGTGTTTCAGGTTCCCTTTGCCACCAGTATCTACGGCCTGATTGGACCAAACGGCGGTCTGGGATTCGCGATAGGTGACGTGTGAAATGTGTAACGGCATGTTGGGTCTGCACATCTGCCGTGTTTTTACTGAAACCATGACATCAGTGACACCCTCTCACCTGTCCTGTGGTGCTTCAGGTATGGTGGACTCCTCCATGATGGCCATTATGGGCTACCTGGTCGATATCCGCCACGCCTCCGTCTACGGCAGCGTCTACGCCATCGCTGACGTGGCGCTGTGCATGGGCTTCGCTATAGGTACCACACTCACATTCGCACAGCAGAAAGGAAAAAGCCAATGATGACATTAAAATCTCCTCCTGTTGTTCCAGGGCCATCCACAGGTGGCGCTCTGGTCCAGGCCGTGGGCTTTCCCTGTCTCATGGTGTTCATCGGGGTCATCAACATCCTGTACGCGCCGCTCTGCTTCCTGTTACGTAACCCTGCTGTCCGAGAGGAGAAAATGGTAAATAAAGCTCAGGGGTGGAGAAGAGAGTGCAGGCAGGGTGGAGCGGGTGGAGACGAGTGCAGTGAGATTGATTGGTATTCACTCCTGCATCGTGTGTTGCAGGCGATCATTGATCAGGAGTGTGTGATGCACAGGAAAAGCTACAACACAGAGAGCCGTGAGTTTCCTCTGAGCGACTACAGCGAGGAGGAGGAGACGGAGGAGTGATGCGCACAAGCTCGCCCGAACGTCCACATCGTTATACGCCACCTTCGTGTCACCTTTGCACTTCCTGATCATCATTTAGTTGGGGGGAGGTTGTCAGTGATGTTTAGTTTAACTCTGACTCATGCTAAGCTACTGTGAGCGATCAGAATCAGCCGATGGTGGTTGAAGCGATCTGGATGTGAATTTCAGAATCTGTGTGTGTTGTTCTTGTGTTTCCTCCCACCTGCAGTCAAAGTGTTGAAACTGTACCTGTGTCTGACCTCTGACCTGTGTCACCATTAAAACCTGCCCTAACCTGGAGAGCAGCTGCTCACCTGTGTGCGCTTACCTGTCCATCACAGTGTCAGGCTCACAGACCTGTGTGTGTGTCTGTGTGTTTTCATGCTTCTTATCTTTCTTTTCCTGACTTCTTGTTGCTCCTGAAAGGAACGCGGCGCTCCGTCAGGTGGAAAGGCAAACAGGAAGTGTCTGTGCAGCAGCTCACACGCAGCAGCGTTATCAGTGTTAGCTCAGATGTTTTGTAGTTCAGGCAGGAGGACATGCTGTCACTGTAAGCTGCTGACTCGGGTTCAGGACGTGTGTGGACCTCAAAGCCAAAGGTGAGGTCGGCCTGCTCGCCCCACCTTTTACTTGAAGTCATCTCCACAGCTTCACTCTGACACGCTAAGCCTCAACGTTTCCTCACATTTCAACTCAAATCAGTGAAAGGAAGAATAATGTGTGAAGAGACGCCTCGCTGCGTGACACTGCGCCCTCACAGGCTCGTGTGTGTGTAATTACATGCTGTGACAGCAGATCACAGCTGCTTCAAAACATTTCCTCCTGCTTTGAAATCTGAATAAACTCATGCAGAGCTGATCCCTGTGTGTGTGTGCGCTCATCAAAGGTGTTTGACTCTGTTTCTGATGTGGTCGTGCGTGTGTAAACAGGCAGGAAGTGCTTCACCTCGGTGTCTCTGACCCTGATTGATGGTAAATAACAGAAGAAAACATTTCAAATGTGCTGCTAATGTCCCCACAAACACGCCGCGGCGTGCGCGGGTCTCTGATCGTCCCTCGTGCGCTGACATGCTTCCTCCTGTGAGTGAAGCGTGAGCTCACTGTGCAGTTATCTGAAACCTTTAATGACACTTCAGCTCGTTTAATGCGATGTTTCTGATGTTTCATTGAAACTAATCTGACATCTCATTAAGCACTTTAGCTTTTCCGGGCTCGCGTACGTTTCCAGCTTTCCCAGCTGGGATTGTCATCACAGCTCAATCAGCCAATAAACATTTATTTCCTGTGAATGAACGACGGTAACTCCACACCGAGATCTGACTCCAGCAGGCCGTGGGCAGAGAGGTGTGTCCCAACCAGCAGCTCTGTTTTCCCCATGTCCACACTCACATGAGGCCTGAAGCTGGAAGCTGAGCAGATCTCATGTGACAGCTCAGGTCAGCTGATCCAGTTACCTTCCTTTTACAATCATCAGTTTCTACACATCTCACACCTCCAGTAAAATATGAACTCTGTATTTATTTTGTTGTGAAGTTTAGATATTCTCCTCGTGTCTGGGTGGGCTCTCCAGCTTTCCAAACAGGTGTGTGTGTGTGCCTAGATTTAAATAGTGCTAATAAAAATAAATAAAAGCAAAGCAAATATTTCTTACATCTTGAATAACAGTGTGTACAGCAGGACATTCCTTTTTTAAATATTCATAACAAAATTACTGAGTCTGAATGAGCAGGGTCACAGCGAGGGAAACATAAAAATGCGATATAATAAGGTGCAAACAGACATTCAACAATAAAGTTTGAGTTTCTAACAAGCCTGAAAGTGAATATTTGGTGTGAGCAGCTCTCTGTCAGCTCTGTGAGGATCTTCAGTTCTCCAGACTTCCTGAAGGACAGTCGAAGCTCTTTGGATGTTTCTGCCTTTTGTTGTGTTGTCTGTCAGAATGATCTCACACTGCTGCAGTCATGCTGAGGTCTGACTGACAGAAACTCTGTGTAAGGCCCAGGTGGACGATAGATGATAACAAGTAAGACTGGTTTCTGAGTTTCACAGCTGGGGTGGACGAGGCTAAGCATCAGGCTTTCAAATGAATTAAAAGTCTGTCTGGGTCTTTGGTTGATTAACAGGCTGGTGTGAAAAATTGCTGCCACACCTCCCCCTCGGCCTGTGCTTCGAGATTTCTGGTAGTTAGAATGACTCGGGGGTGTTGATTCATTTAAACTAACATAATCATCCTGCTGCAACCAGGTTTCTGTAAGGCAGAGTAAATCGATCTGTTGATCAATTATTAAGTCATGTACTAACAGAGACTTGGAGGAGAGAGACCTAATATTTAATAATCCACATTTCACTGTTTTACTCTTTGGTTCAGATGTGGATACTGTATTGTTCTTTCTTTGTGATTGTTTATGTTTAAGTTGTTTGTTGCTGGTTTTTAGTTTGTTTTTTGTCTGTTTGGGAGCTGACACAGTCTCTATGGAGATGGGTTTTTGGGGGGGTAGCAGGAGGAGGGAAGCTGCAGAGAGGCGTGTAAGACTGCAACTCTGCTTCCTGGTCCCAACTCTGGATAGTCATATTTTGGGGGGTTTAATAAATTTGTCCATATTTCTAGAAATGAGAGCTGCTCCATCCAAAGTGGGATGGATGCCATCTCTCCTAACAAGACCAGGTTTCCTCCAGAAGGTTTGCCAATTATCTATGAAGCCCACATTGTTTCTGGGACACCACTAAGACAATTTAAGGAGAACATGCGGCTAAACATGTCACTCCTGGTCTGATTGGGGAGGGGACCAGAGAAAACTACAGAGTCCGACATTGTTTTGGCAAAGTTGCACACCGATTCAATATTGATTTTAGTGACCTCCGATTGGCGTAACCGGGTGTCATTACTGCCGACGTGAATTATGATTTTACTAAATTTACGTTTACCCTTAGCCAGCAGTTTTAAGTTTCCTTCAATGTCCCCTGCTCTGGCCCCTGGAAGACAACTGGCTATGGTTCCAGTTTAATCGGTTTGATGGTTTTTGTTTCCTTTTCAAATGATGTTCAGTCACTGTGATCTCAGAGGTTTGACTCCACCAATGACCATTGATCCTTAAACCAGTCCAATCAATCTGTTTGATCAGCTCTGCTGGAAATCTCACATCACTTATATTCAAACCAACCTGTCTAAAACCATCTCAGGTTTGTCTAAATCATAGCACGCGATGAATCAAAAATCATTTTTCATTGAAATGAATTGAATCTGACATTGAACATTGAATCATAAAGAATTATGAATGTGTGTTTATTCACTGAGACCTTTACATTAGAAAGAGCTGCACCGCCCCACATGCTGCTGAGGATGTTTACTTTACTTTCACTTTTTAAAGACACACACAGGTCCATAGCAAATAAAATATATACATGCAAAATACATAAAGAAGAAAAGAAAATTTAAAACAAATCCCACAGTGTGACACAATAACATAAAGGCTAGGAGACCAGTGGCTCCATAACTTGAATAAAACCAAACTGAAGTTAGTGCAGGCGCAGTCAGAGAGGTTTCTGGAGTCCTTTACCCCACACATACAACTGTGCCTCAGCGTGACAGGGAGCCACTCCAACACTAACAAACATTTGCACTGCTCCACCTCGGCAACTTGAGCATCAACCTCATTCCATCATTATACACACTGCAGTGAGTTTCTGCATGCTGCTTTCTCTGCAGCTCTTCCACAGATGAGCAGTGTACACTGGATTTGAAGAGTCCACACCTCCAAAAAAAAACCCATAATCCCCCGAAAATAGAAATTAAAGACCCAAACATGAACTCATTAATGAGTCGCTACAACGTTGTTGTTGTTAATCACTTCAAGAATTCATTGCGACATGCTTGATGCAAGCGTTTCCATGAGGTGAGTGGGAACATTTCTCCAAGTGGTGAAGACGGCTGAATGAAGGGCATCTACTGTCTGGAATTGTCCATTTCTGGTTACTCCCCGTGCCATCCATCCCCAAAGGTTCTCAGTTGGATTTAGATCAGGGAAACGCAAGATGCTCTCTGCAACATCTGGACTCAGCTATCGGCCGTTTGATGCCCCTGTACCTCCTGAAGCTCCATTGTTCCACTGAAGGAAAAAATACCCCAGACCACTATGGCGCTGCCTCCACTGTGAAGCATAGAAAACGTCTCAGCTGGGATCTGCTTGTCATGCCAGTAACATTGGAAACCATCAGGACCATCAACGTTACATTTGTTCTTTTTAGAAAATAAAACTTTTTTTGACCTTTCACTGTCCCATGTTTGGTACAAACGGTCAGTCTCAGAGCCCGTCTGATGCATCCAGTGTGTTGACCGACAGCCAGTTGGATCCTTCGGCTCAGTGCTGTGAAATTTCTTTGGGTCTTCCTCTTGACTTTCTTGTTCCATAACCCTCAGGACTGTTTTACTGCGTCCCACCTCAGCAGCCATGGTGCACTGACAGAGACCCTGCTTATGCAGCTCAACAACTCGACTACTTTCAGAAAGGAACGTTTTTTGGCCTTTTTTGTCAAAACATCACAACAGTGTGACTACCTGACAGAAAATGGAGATAAAGTGTCTGAATTTGCGGCGCGGGACTACGCCTCCAAACACGATCCTTTCGGTTATGATCTATATATGAATGCTTCCCCAATTCTACAAGGTGTTCGTTCTCATTTTCGTGCCCCTCCCTCCCCTTTTCATTTTTTTCACTTCTTCACTTCTGTTTAGTACATGGGGATTTTTTTTTCCTGTCCCATTTGGTTCTTTAGCCGTCAGAATTGTTGTCTGAAGACCAACAAGGAGACCCAATGGATTTACTTTGCCAAATGGATCATCACGGCCTTGCCGTATTGATCCATTTGATCAACCTTTGTTGTTATTATTTATTTTATTTTATTTTCAGTCGTTACAGACGGGACAGACATGACTGAGGGACAGGAAAGGGAGAAAGAAAGATGAAGGAAAAGAAAAACAGAAGGGGAGAGGGACAGTGAGAAAGGAAACTTAAAAAGAGAAAGAACAGAAAAAAAATCTCCTGGATCACCTGTTGAGAGAGAAAGAATAGAAAACAAGCAAAAAAAACAGAGCAACATACTAAACACAACACCATCACGTTAATCTAGCTAAGTGTAAACAGCAGTAAATACTAAATATTGAATGTTGTTGTGCAGCAAGCAGGACTGACAGCGCACAGTGTGCCTTGAAATAGCAGCCAATAAAGGTGTAGTTTATGTCTATGAACAGTGAACACCCGTGTGCACACCTGTGTGGATCGGCGCGCTTGTATTCAAAAGGTTTCCCCATGTAATGGTCTGCAAGAGGATGTAGAGAGCCATAGCCCCGCCCCCAGGGCATGAAGCAGGCATGGAGGAGATCCAGGCTCCAGACATCCAGAGGCCCCAGAGTGTGAGAGCCCAAGGAGGACCACCGGAGGGGCATCCGTGCCACCTTCATGGGAACAGCTGAGGAGAGCCCCAGATGAGGGGTCACCCAGTAGCCACGGAGCAGAAGCCAGAGGAGGCTCAGTGGCGTGCCCGCCGGCTCTGCTGGCAGCCAGCTGTGCCAGAGTGAACTGAGCCGCAGGCCCAGAGGCCAGAGGCCCGAGGGCCCCCTTTGCCCTGAGGCCTGACCGAGCAAATGGCACCAAGTAGTCACCGGGAGTGAGCTGGTACATACCTGAGCGCCCAGCCCCGGACACCAAGAACCACCTGAGGGCATCATTTACCGGCAGGGAGTGTGGTGAGGGGAGATAGGCCTTTGGAGGGCCTGGGAGTTCCCAGAGAGGTGGAGTGTAAGACCCGACCTGACATATAGACACAGACACAAACATGCATTCGCACCCTCATGCACACATACAAATACTCAGCACTCACTCAACGTAGGGATAGACATACATGGACGGGAGTCGCTGCCAGTCCCTTCGAGGCCTTCCCCAAACCGTAGTTCAATTCATGTTTAAGCCATTCACCTTTATCTACTAAAATGCTGTCAAACCTAAAATGAGGACGCGGGCCCAGCCAGTGAAATGACAATGACATTTTTGCACAGATTTGTCCTTTGGAAGGCATGTGGTCCTAAACCTTTGATCAGCTGTAAAACATCTGTACGTATATAACATTTATAGTGCTGTGTGTGTTTTTAAAAGCTCTTAGTATATTTGAAGTATTCGAACTCTGCTGGACGGCAGCAGACACCTCCTCAAAGGAAGCATTTAATTACAAACCTCAGTGGTTTCCTCTCTGTTGAAGACTTTGCTCTCTCCCTTCCTTCCTTTCCCCCCCGAAGTCTCGGCAGTCACAGTCGGAGCTCATTCAGTCTTCTGAACATGAGCAAAGGTGTTTCCTTTGTTTTCTCCTTTAGGAGATGAGACACTGGAGTGTCCTATGATGGAGAGGAGCTGATCACAACCCCACAGCTGAACTCTGAGCAGCCTGTGAGGGGCTGAGCGCTTACCTGCTGCTCTCTGGCAGGTAGCTCCATGCCCTCCTGGGTTTTAAATGCACCTTAGAACACACATGCATCAACACTACATATGAGCGGGCGGAGGGAGGTTTGGAGTCTTCTCACACCCCCGTTCTCTGTTGCCTGTTGGGGGGGGGAGTTGGCCGTCCGATTGGGGTCAGCAAGTGAAAATAAAATAAAATAAACAATAAAAGCAAAGGTGAATCACATAGACCAATACGGCAAGGCTGGGATGGTCCATTTGGTAAAGTAAATCCGTTGGTTCTTTGCCTTTAGACAATAATTCTGATGCAAAAGAACCAAACGGGACAGGCGGGGAAAAAAGAAAAGAAAATTTGATCATTAACTTGATCGTGTTTGTTAATTTAACATTAACATACAATTAACAGCAGCCTTCTAAACGTGCTTTATACTGTAAGGTAAAGACCCTGTAATCATACAGAGAAACCCAAACAATCACATGTAAGCAAGCACTTGGCGACAGTGGGAAAGAAAAACTCCCTTTTAACAGGAACCTCTGCACCTGCCCCAGTGACTCGTTTCACTCTGATGATGGACACAGAGGTGACTAACAGCCTGTCTGCAGGTGTCCTGCTCCTGTCTGCAGACCCAGGAGGGCTCAGACCTCACTTACATGGGGTTACCACGCCCCCTGCAGGAGGACAGCAGAGCACAGGTCAGCATGCAGCTGTCAGCTCAGACAGTGATGATGCATTACCCTAGCTGATCTCATGATATCAGTGTGTTTGCTTTGGGATGTGGAGTGCTGTGTGGAGTAGGGGTCGAGCTGAATTCTGTTTCCCAGCACGCTCCTGCAGCCAGAGCTCCCCTGAGGCCTTCACCTCCTCCTGGTGCTCCTCAGGGTGAGCTCCATCTCCAGAGCTGCTGGTAGCCTTCATGTTTCTGCCAACATGTTGGTGTGTGTGGCTCAGAGCACGGGGAGGTCTTTGGATAACGACAGAGCCTCACCAGGAGTATTAGCACTGACCTGAGATCAAGACGAGACCCTTCCTTTAGGGGAAGGGCCTCCTCCTGCAGGACTCTTCTGGGGAGGAGGAGGAGCTCCTCTAACAGCCTGTGAGCAGCAGGATCTTTAACCCTCTGTGAGCTCAGCAGTGACAGCCGCTGATATTTGTCTATTAAATGTTCTTTAAGGTGGAATTCAGTTTGAGTTTACTAACTTTATAAAGTTACACGGAGGTTATTTTCATGTGTTTATTTATGTATCTTGTACAGACTCAGAGCTGCAGGTCGCCGTCTCTTTAAAAAGCCCCTCCCCCTCAGGGGTTTCATCTCAGGGGTGGGGCTCACTGAGCTTTTCCTGGTCCCTGTTGGACAGAGGTGGACTGTGATTGGCTGGGAGGAAGATTTCCTGTGTTGATTCAAAGAGGAGGAGAGGACGAGGAGTTTGTAACGGAGGAAATAGGAGCAGATATGGTTACTGTGAAGTGACAGAGACGAAGAGGAGAAGCAGGAGGAAGAGGAGGTCAGCAGCTCCCGTGGAGGACAGACAGACTGATCTGAGAGCAGTAAGTACAACAACAACTCGTCCTTATACTCAGAACAGGGTATCATGATGTCCCACTGCAGAGGAAACAAACCGGTGTTTGTGACTCACAGAAACATCTGTGGACAGGAGACAAAGATTTCACCACGTCTTGACTTCAAGTCATGACTTCCTTGGATCAGACGCATGACTGATGCTACTGTCGTCACCACACAGCGTCCTGTGAAGCTTCCTATCTAAGCCTGAGCCCAGGACTACACCTGGTGCTCAGCTTCAGCAGGTTTTACTCTGAGCTTCGTTCACCTCGATGCTTCTGAAGCAAACACAGGTGTATTGGGGGACACCTGCACTTCAGATACTTTAACATGCAGAGGAATTGAGCTACCAACCTTCTCAATAGTAGACAGCCTGCTTTACCTCCACAGGAAACTCATACTTGGTATTAAATATGTGGAACAAACTGAAGACTGTCAGCTTCTTTTCTTCCCCCACATGAGGAAACTCTGAGGAGGGCGTGTCAGGCAGGACAGGGTGGGGAGGAGGTGCGGGGGAGTTAGCTCATCCTCCACAGAGCCGCGACAGCAGATCATATAAATATTATTGACCATTCGAGTTTGACTTTGTAAAACTAAAGCTAATGTGGATCCGTCTGTTTGATCAAACTTTATGTCCACGCTTCCTTTTTCTGTCTCTGGATAGCACAGAAGACTTGTTAATGACAGGTGTAGGTGATCATGTGGTCTCGGTTCTCCTACACTGGACTTGGACACGGTGGATGCAGTATTTTACTATCTCACTTGGAACACTGCAGTGGTCTAGGTCTTTCCTGGCTGAGGGAACGTTTTGTGTCAGTCTCCTCAGCTCATGTGGGGCACCACAGGGATCAATACTTGGACCTCTGCTTTTCTCCCTTGGCTTTGCTCTATCTTTAGAAGGCACAAAATTGCATGCATTTTTAATTTCTCTTTGATATTTGGGCTGATTGGGACCTTTTTTTTTTACCTAATTTTTGTTTCTAGGAAAAATGAGAGCCACATATGAGGATATTCATTTAAAATTTCGATAGAACAGTAGCAGCATAATGTCCTCGTAAGTGGATATCAGGCCCTTGTAGAGCAAAATTGAATATTTTGGTCTAAATGACCCAAAATGTGACGTCCACATATGTGGAGGTCCGAGGAGGTTAAGGTTTGACAGTCAGGTGAGAGGAGCAGCTTTTTTCAGCTCGCCAAAATAAAACCCATGTTGTCGAAGGAGGTTTTTAGAACAGTACTCCATGCTTTTATTACAACTCGGCTGGATTATTGTAACTCGTTGCACTTTGGTGTTAGTCAGTCATCCTTGTCACGTCTTCAGCTGGTATAAAATGCAGCCGCACGGCTTTTAACTGGTATGTGGAGAGGTGAGCATATTACTCCTGTTTTATCCTCAATACACTGGCTGTCTGTGCATTTTAGAGTTCATTTTAAAATTCTTTTAAAATTTTTTTTTTTAAACCCTTAAAAGTCCCCCCCACACCGCCTCTCTGAGCTGCTGCACCTGCACACCCCCTCTGAGTCTCTTAGATCAGCTGACCAGATGTTGTCGGACGTGCCGACGACACATTGGAAGCGGCGGGGGGGTCGGGCTTTTGCAGTTGTGGCTCCCAAATTGTGGAATACACTGATTACAGATTAGAAAGGCCTCCTCACTCCATGTTTTTAAATCTGGTCTGAAGACCCACCTGCACGCTTTGGCTTTTAACCCAGCACAGAAATGTTCATTTTATTTGGGTTTTATTGTCCTTCTGATGTCGGTGCTCGACAGGGTTTAATGTTATTGTGTTTTTATTTTTAGTGTTTATATTTTTTCTTATTCTATGTTCAGCACTTTGGTTACTGATAGCTGTTTTTAAAGTGCTTTATAAATAAAGTCAGCTTGGCTAAAAGTTTTATTTTGAAGCAATTATTTTTTTAAAGTCAATATATTTGTCCTGGATCTTTTATTGTGAAAATTAGACATGGTCGTGATCAACAGTTTTTTATTTTGAAACTTTTACGTTTTAATACAGATTCAGTGATAATCAGAATCAGGTGACATCACACACCTGTGTCTGTGTGTGTGTGTGTGTGTGTGTGTGTGTGTGTGTGTGTGTGTGTGTGGTGCAAATCAACATTCTGATTGGCTGCCATCTTTCCCTCTCAGGCCCATGTGACCACTGAGCTGTTGCAGGATGAGCAGGATGCAGAGTGAGCTTGAGGGTCGCCTTGACAACCTGCTGTCACGCATCGCCGCGGAGACACAGGAGATCAAAGAGCTGGAGCAGCAGCTGACCGACGGTGAGGAGAAATCAGACCAATGAGAGAGCGGCACTCTGACTGGAGCCCTCTGATTGGTGTCCGGTTAATAAACGGACCCTGGTTCTCGTCCTCAGGTCAGATTCTGGCGAACGAGGCCCTGCAGAGGGAGCTGGAGGAGGTGATCTCTGGACTTCAGGAGTACCTGCGAGGACTCAGGGAGCAGGTACAAACACACCTGATGAACCGGGGAAACGCCGTGATTATTGTCTATCGCTGGCATCATCCTAGTAATGATAATGTTTGTGTTCGGGACTTCGGAGCGAGAGAGCTCCAGTCCGTAGGTGGCGCTCTCCACCTCGTCCAGAATGGGCGGGGCTCAGTTTTTCCTTTGGAAGGTTTGATGGAAGGGCTCAGTTGCTGATGCAGCGCCACTTGTAGATGTTTTACAGGACTGTATTGTAGTGAAATATCTTCCTGTGAGCATCACTTCACAGCACCACAAGCCACTTTACGGTAAAAGTTGATTCTGTTCATCTTGACGTAGCGTTTTCAGTGGGAGAAATCACCTGGATGATGACGAAACGTTTCTCCCACAAAACGCTACATCAAGATGAACAGAATCAACTTTTGGATTTTATTTACTTACCTGGATGACTGAGGATGCATCAAGACATTTTACGGTACCTTCCACTTTGATTTGGAGTGTGAGGCGAGCAGCTGCCCCCTGGTAGCATCACCTGCAGCCACCACAACCTCCTGATGTCTGTCTGATGAGCGCCATCGAAGGATGGCATCCTGTCCTAACCGACCAATCAGCACACATTGGCAGAACCCTAATACAAAATGGTCCACTGCGTCCGTTCACAGAGAGTGTCAGAGCCCCCTGCTGTGCCGCCGATCCATATGCTTACTTAATGGTCGATGGCCCAGCTGCACCCACAGCACGCCCTCTGCTGGCTTATTCACCCAAGAGCTGCGTTGAATAAAAGCATGCTCACGAGGAAGCGAGGCTGACGCCGTCACGTGGCTCACTGGTTTCTGAAGCCCTCAGGTTAACGTTTCCTCCAGCGCCATCTTGGTTGCAAACTAGCACATGTGATGTGGAGGGGCGGATCTGACTAAAAAGAGTCATTAGCCAATCAGCATGCAGATTGAAGTCACATGATCAAAATGTAAAGAATGAATTTGACTTTGTATCAAACTGTTGGCAGAGGTCAGAGTTCAGAAGGCTGGTTTCTCGTACTTCTATAGAACAGGAAGTGTCGCCATCTGGTGGCCATCAGAGATAACGCAGGTTTTCCACCCTGGGTTCATTTTTACCTCCTGCGGTCATGAACATGTGCAGTTTAATGACTGATGAATGTGGTAAATGAAGAGTGTGTGTGTGTTTCAGGCTCATTGCTCTCAGCAGCAGGTACACACTCTGCAGGCTGAAAATCTGAGTCTGCAGCTCCACCTGGAGGATGCTCAGAGGCACTGCAGACAGCTGGAGGACTTAGCCAGGTCTCACACACAGGTGAGTGTGTTAGTTTGCAGGTGTCACTGTTTGACACGCCCACCTGACTGCCTGAGGGTCTGTCTGTGTTTCAGAGCATGTCTGTCCAGCAGGGGGAGCTGTTTGCACTCAGGATGGAGGTGCAGGCTCTCAGAGAGAGACAAGTGCAAAGCAGCAGACACCAGGCACAGCTGGAGGTGGAGCTTCAGCAACTGAGGGAGGAGCTAAGCCAGAAGGTGCCGCTGGGACAGGTACGTGAATGTCTGCAGGTCACTCAGAGCAGAGCAGCAGGATTTCAGCCTAAACAGCCTCTGAGTCATGTGACCTGTGATCACGTCTTCATTAAATCAGCCCAGAGGTGTGTTTCATACATGCTTTTACAGACAGGTGAGCCTGCACGCTTCATCAGGTAACCTCAACAACAAGACAACAACATCAGTCTGAGTCTGACAATTGAACACAAACAAGCATTTACTCACACACACACACACACACACTCACTCACACACACACACACACACATTCACACACACACAGTCTTGTCTTGTCTCCAGTCCTGCTCTGATGGACGTGGGCTCTGATTGATCAGATATTGGTAATACTGCCCACAGATCAGACACAGAGGTGAAGCAGGGCTCTCGTCTGTCTGCAGGAAGACGTCCACAGACTTCCGGCTCAGCTCTCAGGTCCAGCGGAGGAGCGGCAGGAAGATGAATCCCGGCCTGAGGCGAGCAGGTCGGTGTTTGTTCCTCTGGAGTGAGTTGCTCCTGACCACGCCCCTTTCTTCCTGCTTTGTCACCGTGGTCATGTGACCTGCTCACACTGCAGTAACAGCATCATCCATGCCTCACTGTGAGGACCGCTGCGACCTATTTCTACACAACGTTGTTTTCATCAGCATCAGCTTTACGAATACATTTGTACCTCAAAAAGTTTGATCACGATGGCTTCGTGGGGCTGCAGCCTGAGACTAGAGAGATGTGGACCCAAAACGATGCTACAAACAGTCCGGCTTCAGGAAGCTCGAGGCCCAGACAGGATCCAGGCTTTGAGGCTGAAACCCGAAGTTGAGCAGAACAAAGAAGTGGACCCCAGGAGAAAGGCAAGAATTGGGGGAGATAAAGAAGAGAAGATGGAGGATGACGAGGTGTTGAAAGACTGTCAGCAGGCTGCAGACACACTGATGTCTTTATGCTGAACTCCTTAAAACTTAGCCAAGTCGACGACGATGGGCTTAGCAGTCCATCGCCTTAACCACTTGGCCACATCGTCCCTGCACAAGCGCGTCTCTGTGGAGGACACAGCATGACTTCATGAAGACATAATGAGTCCATGTGCTGGATCGTCCTCTCCAGCTGATCCTGGAGCATCAAACACGATGTCTGCAGTTCAGATTTGGACGTCAGCCTCACGTCACGTGTCTCAGACAGCGCTCTGAGCTGTTTCATACCCACAGTACGCTGAGTGTGTGCGCCATCAGGCTCCACACAGACGAGGTGGCCGAGTGGTTAAGGCGATGGACTGCTACTCCATTGTGCTCTGCACGCGTGGGTTCGAATCCCATCCTCGTCGGCTTGAGTGAGTTTTATAGAGTTCAGCATGGAGACATCAGTGTGTCTGCAGCCTGCTGAGGAAAACAACGGTGTGTAGAAATAAGTCATAAAGAAAGGACGTCGGAGAAGGAAATAGAAAATAAAATCAAGTCAGAAATATGAAAATAAACTCTGGAATAAAAACAACAATAGAGTCTTCAGGCGTGGATGATGCTGTCAAGCTCACTGCGACGTGAGAGTGAGCGGGTCACATGACCACGGTGAGACAGGAGGAAGAAAGGGGCGTGGTTAACAGCAACTCATTCAACTTTGGGGGATTTTTCTTACCTGGATGATTGACGATGCATCCAGACATAGAAATAAATCATAAATAATTCTCGTATGACATTTAAGAAGCCACGTCGTTAACTATAAAGAGAATAAATGATGTCTAAATAAAACTACAAAAAGAAAAATAAATAAAAACTTCCATGTGTTGTGATTGTGAAATAAAAGCTGGAATAAATCTAAAGATGTGTTTTCGTTATCAGCTCACAGTTCTGATCCAGATCCAGCTCACCTCGGCTGTTCGTGTGCTTTTTATATGAATTCCTCTAGCTGACCTCTGACCTCTGACCTCTCGTCCCGTCAGGCCTAACCTCACACTGCCCAGATGCTGGCATCAGCGCTCTGGGACCATCCAGCAGGCCAGGACCACGGCTCACAAGCACAGCCAGGAACACATGAGCAGACCGCAGGCCCGGCCGGAAGCCCGGCTGGACCGGGACCAGGTGGAGCCGGAGGAGGTGCAGAGGAGTCAGAGCAGGCACAGACTCCTGCAGGACAGTCTGGTGGGCATCACAAAAACAGCTCCTTCCAACATCAAGACATCAGCTGACGACTCTCACGGTTATTGTTTTGGCGGGGGGGAGGGGGGTGGTGGAGGAGGGGGGGCATGGATGTTTGTATCTGTGTCTATATGTCAGGTCGGGTATCAGACGCCACCTCTCTGGGACATCTCAGGACCTCTAAGGTATGGAGGTCTATCTCTCCCCACCACTCCCCCTGCCAGTGGCAAACGCCCTCAGACATCAGTGTGTTGGTGGTTCTTTGTGTCCGGGGGTGGGCGTCCAGGTGCACACCGGCTCACTCCTTGGTGGCTGCTTGTCGGGGCCTGGAGCCTGGGGCTCGCTCGGGCCACTTCGGGGGTGGGGTGCCCTCGGCCTCTCGGCCTGGGGCTTGCTCACTCTGGTGCTGCTGGGTGCTGGCGGAGCTCACGGGCACGTCACTGCAACCCCCCCTGGCTTCTGCTCCGCGGCTGCTGAGTGACCCCTCATCTGGGACTCTCCTCAGCTCTTTCTGGGACAGTGGCGCAGCCCCCCCTCTGTTGGTCTTTCTTGGTCTCTTGTGTTCTGGGGGCCTCTGGATGTCTGGAGTCTTGATCTCCTCCATACCTGCTTCATGCCCTGGAGGACGGGGCTGTGCCCCCCCCCCCCCCCACACACACACACACCCTCTAGCAGATCATTACATGAAGGAACCTTTTAAAAACAAGCGCGCTCATGCTCACAGGTGTACACACAGGTGATCACACACACAAACTACACCCTTTTTGGCTCCTACCTCAAAGCACACTGTGCTGTCGATCTTACGTGCTGCACAATAATGTTTAATATTTAGTATTTACTGTCATATTCACATAGATCATCATGATGTTGTTTATTATATTACTCTTTTCTTTGCTTGTTTTCTCTTTTTTCTTTCTCAACAGATGATTGATGGATGGATTTTTTGTCTGTTTGTTTTGTTGGTTTTTGTTTTTTGCCCTTTATCACCGTCCCTCTTCTCCGCTGTTTTTCTTTCCCCCAGTCAAGTCTGTCTCGTGTGTAGCAAGTGAAAATAAAATAAAATAAACAATAAAAGCAAAGGTGAATCAAATGCTCCGGCAGACCGGAGAGATCCTGTCCAGCTGCAGAGCTTTCCTCAAGGAGCCGTTGGAGTCTCAGAGGACGGTCGGGTTCAGCAGCACCGTGAGTCTCTTCGAA
>NC_140450.1:651935-704435 GCF_963576455.1 Neolamprologus multifasciatus | reverse complement strand
GCTCCAACCATGACCTCAGAGATCAGGGTGGATATTTTCATCATCGCCACCATCTTCATCACACAGGGAGCTGCAGGAAGAGGTGGAGCAGCTGAGGAGGATGAGGGAGGAGGAAGAGCAGATGCTCAGGCAGGTGGAGGAGGAGCTGAGGAGCAGAGAGGAGGAGCTCCAACAGCTCGACAGGGAAATACAAACAGCCAGAGACACGTAAGGAGGCTTTTACTGTGAAGGAGACAGGAAGCTTTTACTGTGAAGGAGACAGGAAGCTTTTACTGTGAAGAGGTGGCTGTTTTATTTTGTCAGGTGTCTCCATATAAACTTCAGCTGTGTGTGTGCAGACTCGCTGACCTGCTGTCTGACTGTGTGGAGGCTCAGGGGCATCTGGACCCTCTCAGCACTCAGGTGAGGTCACACCTGTACCTGTCCCAGAGTTTGGACCCAGTCCTGATTGAGACGGGCCGGCGCGGCTGACGGAGGATCCCGGGTTATAACAGAAAAACAGTCGCTCTGCTTTATTTTGAATATTTGTGCTTTTTGTTTTGAGATCAGGAAGTGAGTGACCATGTGACTCTTTAAACCAATCAGCTGAAGAGGGACGAAGTGGAGGGAGCGAGGGATGAGCTGCATGAGCTGGAGGGCGTGGTAGACAGGAAGAGGGAGGAGCTTGCCGAGCTGACGCAGGAAGTGGAGTCCCGCAGGAGAGAGGCCGAGTCGCGTCTCCGAGAGAAAAGCCGGCAGCAAACAGAGCTGCAGGTCAGGGAGCACCACAGTGTGCTGATGTGTGAGGAGGAAGAGGAGCTGATACCTCACTCTGGGTCAGCTGACCCTGAACAGGTCGGACGATGGGTGGATGCTCATGATGGTCTATGGTTTATGTGCAGGAGGTGCAGGAGGAGCTAACCAGGAGGAGGGAAGAGAGGAGGAGCCTGCAGGAGCAATGTAAACACCTGGAGGCCAGGCGGAAGCACGCCGACAGGTACGACCCGTCTGAGTGCTCGGAGACATGTGATTGGTAGAAACATGTTAAACCATGTCTGTGTGTGCCAGGTGTCTGTGGGCGGTGCAGGTGGAGCTCGCTAAACAGAAGGAGAAACACAGCCACAACCAACTCCTTCAACAGGAAGTGATGAGGGAAACAACAGCCAATCAGCACCACCTAAACAGTATGAGCTCATCCTGTCAACCTATCTCTAATAATCAGCTATGTACCACAGGCCTTCAAGGTGGCTGCAGTTAAACCTTTACTCAAAAAGCCATCTCTAGACCCAGCAGTCTTAGCTAATTATAGGCCAATCTCCAACCTTCCTTTCATATCAAAAATCCTTGAAAGAGTAGTTGTCAAACAGCTAACAGATCATCTGCAGAGGAATGGTTTATTTGAAGAGTTTCAGTCAGGTTTCAGAGTTCATCACAGCACAGAAACAGCTTTAGTGAAGGTTACAAATGATCTTCTTATGGCCTCTGACAGTGGACTCATCTCTGTGCTTGTCCTGCTAGACCTTAGTGCAGCATTCGATACTGTTGACCATAATATCCTATTAGAGCGATTAGAACATGCTGTAGGTATTACAGGTATTGCACTGCAGTGGTTTGTATCATATCTATCTAATAGACTCCAGTTTGTGCATGTAAATGGAGAGTCCTCTTCACACACTGAGGTTAATTATGGAGTTCCACAGGGTTCAGTGCTAGGACCAATTCTGTTTACATTATACATGCTTCCCTTAGGCAGCATCATTAGAAGACATAGCATACATTTACACTGCTATGCAGATGACACCTAGCTCTATCTGTCCATGAAGCCAGATAACACACACCAATGAGTTAAACTGCAGGAATGTCTTAAAGACATAAAGACCTGGATGGCCAACTTTCTGCTTCTTAATTCAGATCAAACTTTGCAGATGGCTGCCATCGCTCAGTGTCCTCCTCAACTCTGCGTTTTTCTTATGCTAGTTATGTTATTTCTTAGTTTATTTTCAACCTGTGATGCTTTTATCACCTACGGCAGACAAACTCTCCTGGACATTCGACAAAACTCGCAATCCGGACCTTCACAAACCAACTTTTTTGTGAATCGTGGTGACTCAACTTGGCTACCCGGGAAGAAGAATCACTGGAGAAAAACGGGAAAAAGAGCCGGGATTCTGGTCAGGCTGAGGAAAAGACAACATTGCACCCTGCTTCCCAGCATTCTTCTAGCTAAGGTCCAGTCCTTGGAAAACAAACTGGATGAACTAAGGGCCAGGATAACTTTCCAAAGGGATAGTAAGTACTGCAACGTCAGAGGAGCTCTCCATTCACCACCAGGACAGAACAAAGGACTCGGGTAAATGTAGGGGAGGTGGTGTGTGCGTAATGACCAACAAACGGTGGTGCACTGATGTACTGATTTTGAAGACCTTATGATCAGATGCAGACCTCTTTATCTGCCCAGGGAGTTTACAGCAGTATTCTGTACCACTGTTTACATCCCCCCCACGCTGAAACCACACAGGCACTGGACGAACTGTTTGACATTATCGACCAGCGGGAAACGTTACACCCGGAGGCTGCTTTTACCGTGGCTGGTGACTTTAATAAAGCCGACATGAAGAAAGTTCTGTTGAAGTTTTACCAGCACGTAAACTTTCCAACACGTGGTGATAACATCTTAGACCATGTTTACACTCCATACATACATGCCTGCAAAGCCCGCCCCCGACCGGCCTTCAGCAAATCAGATCACTCCTCGGTTCTGCTGTTGCCAGCCTATAGGCAGAAGCTGAAAAGCGACCAGCCCATGACGCGTTCAGTTCAACGCTGGACCGACCAATCAGACAGCGCCCTGCGTCACTGCTTCAGCATCACAGACTGGGAAGTCTTCCAGACTGCTGCTGACAACAACATCAACAATTATGCTGAGTACGTAACGGACTTTATTCATAAATGCATCAATGACGCCGTACCGCGGGCTGTTGTACAAACTAACCCCAACCAAAAGCCGTGGGTTAACGGAGAGGTCCGTGCAACGCTCAGAGGACTGCAGCCTTTAAATCCGGAGACCCAGGTGAATACAAAACATCCCGATATGCACTCAGGAAAGCAATAAAGACGGCCAAGGGACAGTACAAAGGAAAGGTGGAACTCTGCTACAGCAACTCCAACACCAGGAGCATGCGGAGCGGTCTGAAGACCATCACAGACTACAAGGGAAACAGCAGCAGAGGGAGGGAAGCAACTGCTTCTCTACCCGATGAGCTCAACACCTTCTATGCACGCTTTGATAAACATATATCTCAGGAGTTTTTGCTGGAAGAGGACAACTGGCCTCTTCAGATATCTCAGGCGGTCGTGTGTAAATACTTCAGGAAAGTAAACACTGTGAAAGCTCCTGGACAACACTCCAGGTCGTGTTTCCAAAGCGTGGGCCCAGGAGCTGGCAGATGTCTTCACAGACATTTTTAACCTTTCCCTGCTCCAGTCTGCTGTCCCAAAATGTTTTAAAAGGACCACCATCATCCCTGTCCGTAAGAAAACTAATGTGAGCTGCCTAATGACTGTCGCCCAGTAGCACTCACCTCCATTGCCATGAAGTGCTTTGAGCGCATAGTCAAAGCTCACTCCCTGCTTCACTTGATGCGCTCCAGTTTGCCTACAGGCCCAACAGATCTACAGACGATGCAGTAGCAGTTGCACTTCACGCTGCCCTCTCTCACCTGGACCAGAAAATCACATATGTGCGGATGCTGTTCACAGACTATAGCTCCGCCTTCAACACCATCATACCATCCAGACTCGTTATGAAACTCCGTGACCTGAACATCAGCTCCTCCCTGTGCAGCTGGATCCTGGACTTCCTGACAGACATCACCTCATCCACACTCACACTCAGCACAGGTGCCCCCCAGGGATGTGTGCTCAGCCCCCTGCTGTACACCCTGTTCACCCACGACTGTACAGCAACACACAGCTCCAACACCATCATCACATTTGCAGACGACACCATCATCGGCTGCATTTCTGATGGAGATGAGACGGCATGCAGGGCAGAGGTGAGAGCCCTGACATCACTGTGCCGCGACAACAACCTGCTGCTTGACGTCAGCAAAACCAAGGAGCTCATCGTGGATTACAGGAGACTGCAGAGAGGAGGCCACACCCCCATCCACATCGAAGGAGCAGAGGTGGAGAGAGTCAGCTGCTTCAGATTCCTGGGCATCAACATCAGTGAGGATCTGAGCTGCTCACAACATGTTGGTGTGATCACAAAAGCAGCAAGATAGCGGCTCTTCCTCCTGCGGTGCCTGAGAAGATTCAGCATGAACCTCAGAATACTTACAAACTTCTATCGATGCCCCATTGAGAGTATTCTGACTGGCTGCATCACCACCTGGTACAGCAGCTGTAATGCTCTGGACTGCAAAGCTCTGCAGAGGGCGGTGAGATCAGCGCATCACCAGGACTGAACGTGCAGCCATGCAGGATCTCTGCAGACAGCGCTGCATGAGGAAGACACAAACTTTTCTCACTCGTGCCGTCCGGCAGGCGGTTCGGGAGCATCCAGACCTGCACTACCAGACACAGTTTTTACCCACAAGCCATCAGACCTTTGAACTGCTGACATCCCATACACACCACTACACACTCTGCACACTGTCACTTCAACAAATGCTACTTAAATGCTCGTTGCACAACTTTGTACAACCTGCAGATACTCTTGCACAAACTTGTAAATACCAACTAAATTCTCTAATACTGAAAACTTTTTTCTTCTTTTTATTGTTATTATTATTATTTTATTACTACCACTGCTATCTTCTGTTATTTTCTTCTTAATATAACTGCACACTCTCTATATGCTCATGTAAAGCTGAGGAGCCAAAGAATTTCATTATGGATAAATGTGGCTACACTGTTTATCTGTACATGACAATAAAACTTGAAACTTGGTTATTGTACTCGGAGCTGAAAATCTTAGAAATATGATATCTAAGCAGATTCTTACTCTGGATGGCATTACCTTGGCCTCCAGTAACACTGTGAGGAACCTTGGAGTCATTTTTGACCAGGACATGTCCTTCAACGCACATATTAAACAAATATGTAAGACTGCTTTCTTCCATTTGTGCAACATCTCTAAAATTAGAAATATCCTGTCTCAGAGTGACGCTGAAAAACTAGTTCATGCATTTATTACTTCCAGGCTGGACGACTGTAATTCATTATTATCAGGATGTCCTAAAAACTCCCTGAAAAGCCTTCAGCTAATCCAAAATGCTGCAGCAAGAGTCCTGACAGGGACTAGAAAGCAGATTTCTCCTGTTTTGGCTTCCTGTTAAATCCAGAATTCAAAATCCTGCTCCTCACATACAAGGTCTTAAATAATCAGGCCCCATCTTATCTTAATGACCTTGTAGTACCATATCACCCTATTAGAGCACTTCGCTCTCGCTCTGCAGGCCTACTTGTTGTTCCTAGAGTATTTAAAAGTAGAATGGGAGGCAGAGCCTTCAGTTTTCAGGCCCCTCTTCTGTGGAACCAGCTTCCAGTTTGGATTCAGGAGACAGACACTATCTCTACTTTCAAGATTAGGTTTCAAACTTTCCTTTTTGCTAAAGCATATAGTTAGGGCTGGACCAGGTGACCCTGAATCCTCCCTTAGTTATGCTGCAATAGACGTAGGCTGCCGGGGATTCCCATGATGCACTGGGTGTTTCTTCTTCACTCACTATGTGTTAATAGACCTCTCTGCATCCACAGCATGTCTTTATCCTGTCTTCCTTCTCCCAACCAATCACAGCAGATGGCCCCGCCCCTCCCTGAGCCTGGTTCTGCAAATGCAGACAATGATCGCACTTCAGTTTTATTACTGCTGGATCTAAGTGCTGCGTTTGACACTGTGGGTCACTGTATTTTATTGGATAGGCTTGAACATTTTATTGGAGTTACAGGAAATGTTTTATCATGGCTGAGATCCTACGTGTCTGGGAGGTCTCAGACTGTTAGTTTTAATAATGATCTCTCCGAGACCTGTGCAGTGGGGCATGGGGTCCCTCAGGACTCTGTACTTGGATCATTGTCTCAAGTCTCCGCAACTCTGAAAGTCTGCTGACATTCATGGGCATGGCGGTGGAATTCAAGGAGATCTCCTTTGACACCATGCAGCAGGAACTGCAGATTGGAGCCGATGACGTTGAGGCTATCAGAGATAGTCAGGGGCGGGACCTCTCTGATTGGCCGTGGAAAGTGCAAGTGGATACGAGAGGTGAGTAGCTTGAATAAAACGATATCGATTAGTTAAATCCTGAATCGACTTTTAAATATAAATGTATTTTGCCAGAAACGCCAGAATCTCAGGTTAAAGCTCACAGAACTATTTCAACAACCACCAAACAGTAAATGAGAGCAGGTAACGGACTTCACACAGAGACGTAAACGCAGAGCGGACGCATCTTTGTCTTTCTCGGCTTTCTCACCCGACGGCCCGTACACGGACACGCCGTCAGGGCTGAAAGCCGACAGCTCACCAATTCTGATGCGTCGGGTCCGCGCTTTGTGTTTACGTCTTTTCTGCGCGAGACTCTGAGCTGCAGGTTTTGTCTCTCCAACCAAAATTCACTGAACCAGCAGCAAAAGAAGATCCAAACTACGCTTCACATTTGATAAATATTGTCATGAATTCCGTCTGACTTTTGCTGTTTTGCTTCCACCACGATAAAATCACACTTCCTGCACAGCTCTCTCTCTCTTTCTGTGTACTTCAAGAACAGTTTCCCATCGGAAAATCTCTGTTTTCTGCATTATTCATTCGCTTATTACCCACCAGTCTACTGTCGTTCATTACGCTGTCGGCAGATGTCTATTTTTTTGTACTTTACTTAAATAACCTCGGAAAAGAAAGCCTAATTTCTGCTGCTCAATACTGAAGAAATTTAAACTTTTTAAAATTGCAGATTATTTTTAAGGTTATCTGCTATAAAAAGCCAGGCCAGGAAAGTCTCCTTCACGTTTTTCTTTGTTTTATTCTCAGTTACTTTGACACAAAGTCATCTGCTGGGATGCTCACACACCACACAGAAACGATGATAAGAACGACTGATAACTTTTTTTGTTAAGTTAAGGCCTAAAGGGTCTGAAATTCATAGCCAACGCTGACACGGAGCCATCAACCTCTGAACGCTGAAAAAGCACAGTGTATCCAGAAAACACATTATATGCTGCGATAAATGCCCAAGTGTCCCCTCTCCCCTTGCCTTTCAGCAGCAGGCAGCAGCAAACAGGTCGTCAGAGGAGCCGATGTGATGATTAAGTTTAACATTGTCTACAATATTGCCAATGCACTTTAAGCACAAGCAGTTTTTCAGTAACTTATCTTTCTTGTAGAAGCTCCAAATAAAGAACTTTGTGTTGACAAGATTGTTAGTTAATCATTTACAAATCAATATTGTCTGTATGGACAGCAATTTCCCCCCAATAAAGTGCACATGTAAAACTGCGGTGTTAAGCGATGTGATTGAAAAACTTGGGTGCGCCTAACTTTTGTGCTGGTGCGTCTAAGAAAAAAAGTTAGGTGCACCAGTGCAACTGTGGCAAAAAGTTAGTCTACAGCCCCGATTTAGGGGCTGGTTATTGGATTGGATTTCCTGCTTCTTAATACTGATAAGACCGAGTTGATGGTCGTTGGACCACATAAATTTCAGTCCTAGTCACAAAATTTCATCTTGAGAATCGATGACTATGTCATAAATTGCAGGGACAAGGTAAAAAACTAGGGCGTGTGGTTTGACATGATGCTGTCCTTCGAGTCTCATGCGAAAGAGACAACAAAGACCGCCTTTTATCATTTAAGGCATCAAATCAGATAAGAAGTCTGAGAAATCAGAGAGAAACTCTGTGTAAGGCCCAGGTGGACGATAGATGATAAAAAATAAGACTGGTTTCTGAGTTTTACAGCTTGGGTGGATAAGACTAAGCATCAGGCTTTCAAATGAATTAAAAGTCTGTCTGGGTCTTTGGTTGATTAATAGGCTGGTGTGAAAAATTGCTGCCACACCTCCCCCTCGGCCTCAGTGGCGTGTCCAGCGGGGTGGCCTGGGGGGGCACAGGCCACCCCCCCAACCAGACTGGCCACCCCAGGTGCCACCCCAAAGGTAAAACAATAAAATTCAATCAAATATCAAATGTACAATTATGTTTTCACAGTGAAGATATCCGAGTGTAAGTGAATGCAGCATCGGCTTGTGCATTATGTGCATCACGTTAGCAAAGGTAGGAGAGCCAAGCACGAAAGAGGCACCGCAGGAAACAATTTTTCGGTGAAAGAAAATGAGGAGAGAATAAATGTCCCGGTAAGTAATATTAAGTTTGTTGAGTTTAGTGAACTTCGGTGAAATTAGAATACCAAGGAAAAAATAACACTTAAAGAATTATTGCAGCCGTCGAATATTTCAGACAGTATGCTACTGAGGGGAGCTAACATAAGAGTTATGATTTATAAGATATAATCCAAGTCGTAACATTGCTGTATGGAGCTGCAGATTTGGTCTGAGGTTAACATAGCTGGGCTGGCCATCGGGCATACCATGACGGAGTTTCTATACAGCTGTTCGGTTACTATGATGTTACTGATAGAGTACTTTATTTTATTCATAAGGTTAGTTAGTAGAGTTGCCAACGGCTCTGTAAAAATGGAATGATCCCTCATTCAGAGAAAATATTATGCCTTTCCTATTGAGCTGAGAAGAGACACAGTTTGTCCCGTACTTTCGCTATAATGAAAAAAAGACACAAAGCTGGAGTTATTCTGTCGTTGCGCTGCACAGCTGCCTCTTCTTCTCTCATTCTCTACCCCCTCCCTCTCCTGTTTCTACTTCAATCATGAAACTGATCAATGATCAGCTGATCGGCTTTTCTCTCTTGTTTGTTTATCACTTTGCACCAGAAAGAAGAAACCAGCAGATGTCGCGCTAAACAACAGCAGCACGTTTAAGCTTGATCAGCTGTTGTTAGAATTTATTTAATATTAATTTCTAGTATCAGCTGATGTTTGCTGGAGCCACAGCTGTAAAGCTGCTGGTCATGATGGTTTGGATATGTGGTGAGAGGGAAACATGAAGATGAAACCAGGAGATGTCCTTACTGAATCATCAGAGCTGAACAGGTGATGGAGAAACAGGTTTACCTTTTAGGTGACATGAATGAGTTGAAGTTATGAACTGTTTCTGAGAGACAAATAACACCAGGATCCTTTTCTAAGCAGCTGACAGCTGGTAACTGTGCAGGGGCGGGTCTAGCAAAGTGCCAGGGGGGCAGGTAGGGCATTAACAGGGAGAGGGGGGCACAAAGAAATACTTTCTTATTCTCATTTAAAATGTCTCACTTTTAACAAATAATTATCTGAATCTTACAACCAAAGTTTTTATCTGACGTAAAATGTATAGAAATCATACATATACCAACAAGACTGTACATCACTGTCACAACAGCGTCTGTTTTCATTCAAAGGCTTTATGGCTTTAATACCTGGTGGGCCGGTCTGTAGTCAAAATGCCCAGTTTTTGTCCCAGTCCAGCCCTGCAGGTTAATACTGGCAGTGTCACCGTGCCAGCTGACTGCATTTCATCATCAGCCAGTGTTGTTCTTTATCAATATTACCAAAGTTTACCATAAGGCAGCATATAAAGTATTCACTTGCTTTCAGGTTTTATTCAAATGTTAGTCTTTTCATTTGTTTCCCCACTTTTTCCTGTTTCAAAATCAAACACCAGTTTGTGAGAAGATGATCTTCTTTTTTTAACAGGCAGATAAAGGTTTGCATTGGTTAATTTGTCAATTGTTTGTTACAAATGTTCGTATTTTAATATTCAAAAATGTTTTTGCCCAAAACATATGTGCACTACATGTCAGTAAAAATACTATGCAGATATTGCTGTGCTTGAATGCTGAGTAAACACTGACAGAGCACTGATTGTATCTCTTGTACTTTATCAACACAGTATCTTAAAACTTTGCACCGTAGTCGTTAAAATCTCATTCTAATAAGAGTTAAAAGTGCATTCGGTTATTAGGTTTACAGGGTTATTGAATTATGGTTAACGGTTGGTAGAATTTTTTTTAAACATTATCTGCCAATTACATCTGCCACCCTTCTCCAAATCTGTGCCCCTACCTGGCCCCCCCAACACAAACTTTCTAGACACGCCACTGCTCGGCCTCATGGGAGCTTAGAAACCTCTGAGACTCTATGCAGGTCGCATGAAACATTTTATTCAGACCGTTGATGATATTTAGAACAATAGAACAGTTGTTGATCAGACATGCTGCTGAGAAAGGCACCAAGGAGGATTTCACACGCATGAATCTGACCCACCCTCCTGCTTTAATGACTCATTATTCAACAGAAATCATCCATCTTGACACAAACTTCAGTTAGTATGCCAACATGAAGTCCTGTTTGTTAAAAACTCCCTTTTAACAGGTGAGGGGAGGAAGACAGGACAAAGACACGCTATGGACGCGAGCCAGAGATTAATAATAACTAATGAAAAAAACGCAGAGAGGTGTATAAACTAGGGATGCAACGATACCAATTTTTTCAAACCGATACGATACCGATACTTGGATCTGAGTACTTGCCGATACAGAGTACAAAAACCGATACTTCTACCACACACACAAATACAATTAATTGGAAGACAGGTTTAATATATTCCCTGACGATAAAAAATAAAATCTTAATAAAAATAACCACAAAAAAATTTCAAGTGAAAAATAAGCACAATTTATCAGCTGCTGATTTTAATGAGCACTCTGATGCTGATGCTACGTTTAGCTTGATTATGTACAGGAAGACTGTGGTGTGTCGGCTTCAGCAGCATCTTTGTTGTGGAAAAGTGTTCAAATCTGAGGTGTTTACAGCAGTTGTGTGGCTCTGCAGATCCAGCAGATGACAAATGAAAACCTGAGCAGAATTTGATTCTCTGCAAGTTTGAATATTTTTATGATGACTGAATGACATCGTGGGTAGATCCCAGCAGTCCTGTTCAGAGTTACAAACTAGGGATGCAACGGTACCAATTTTTTCAAACCGATACTTGGATCTGAGTACTTGCCGATACAGAGTACAAAAACCGATACTTCTACCACACACACACACAAATGCAATGAATTGGAAGACAGGTTTTATTTTATTCTCTGCCGATAAAAAATAAAATCTTAATAAAAATGACCACAAAAATTTCAAGTGAAAAATAAGCACTTCTGTTAAATTATTGCAGAGTCTCCACATTGTAATTTTACAAAATATCACTGAACTATTGGCACTGTCTCGAGCTTTCAGAATAATAAATAAACACTTCTGTTTGGAATAAAATAAACTTAAATTATTGCAGAGTGTCCAATTTCATATCACAGCTCGAGTATGCTGAGAAGACGGTGCAATCCTATGTTTTCCACGACCGGCATTGGCTGGTCATCCAGAGCGATAAAATGAGTCAGAGCCTCTGTTATTTTAACTGCCCGTGGATTTTCTCTTGACATTTTTCATCGCTTTTCCAAAACCTGAGTTAAAGTTGGCTGTTCCACACTGCTGACATTTTGTTTAGCCTAGCTACAGCAGCCTCCAGTTTCTCTTTTTTATCTGGAGCCGCCAGTCTCACTCGTCTAACCCTGTGCCTGTTTAGTGCGGGATGTCCCCCTAGTGGCCAATCTAAAAAACTACAACAGAAATGACAAGCCACCCTCTGATTAATGAAATAAGTTGGTATCGTTCATGGTATCGGTTAACTTTTACGAGTATGAGTACACACACATTTTACAGTATCGGCCCCGATACCCGATACCAGTATCGGTATCGGTGCATCCCTACTACAAACCCACTCATGTCTGATTATGGAAGAAAGGAAGAACTCTGACCGTCACATCAGGTGAGGGTTCATCAAACATCTGTGCCCAGTTACACCCCCCACTGTTCAAAGGAAGGTACAGTCGTCTTTCTAAGCACATGAAATGATTTTATTATGTGAGGTGTTTGTTACAGAGGAATTCTTCACTGTGAAGAAGTCCCACAAATATTGGCACTAAACAGCCCCGCAGGCTGGAAGAGCTCAGCGTCACCCAGCTGGTTACTGTAGCACAAAGTGTGCAGAAATAATAACACGTATCAAACCTGATGAATAATCTGGATCTCAGTTTGTCCGTACAATAGGATTTACTGAGATTTCTGCTTTGCAACAAACCCATTAATACTACTGCTACCACAGATAATACTGATGTTATTAAAGTGTCCACACAGTGAGCTCAGGTTTCTGATAAATGAAGTCATGTATTGATCCTGCTCAGCTCACTTTATTCTGTTAACAAGCGTCATATGAAGCTTTGACACACGACACAGATTTCAGATGCTAAAGAGGCTTTATTGAAACAGAGACAATCATCAGAATAAAGTGATACAGAGCTAATCAATCAGATTGATTGGATCAATGATCGCTGGTCTGAGATCACAGTGATTGAAGATCATTACAGAAAGGAAAGAAAAACCATCATCAAACCATTTTAACAGAAACATCTTTCTGCTCAGTGAGCATGCTCAGCTCTGTTACCATGGTTACCCTCACTGATTAAAACACACATAAATGGGAACACCGCTGTTGCCGGTGTTGAGGCTCTCTTGGATGACGTTGACCCCGGCACTCTGGTACGGCTCCACAGCTCCTTGGTTGGTGATCACAGTGACGGCCTTGATGGGGTTTTTGCTGCTGTCTTTCACGTACCACAGGTACACCTTGTTTCCTCTGGTCCCCTCGTTCAGGTCCTGGTCCACCAGCAGGTAGCCCGCTTTTTCATACTCTTCATATTCGCTCTGGTTTGTGGAGACTTGCAGATCTCTGAAGGCATCCTTGGGGTAAGTGCTCAGGCGGTACCAGAGGAAGATGGTAGGCGCAGGACTACCTCCCACCTTTGCACCCCTGTTGGTGTTTTCATCCACTCGGATGTAGCCATTGTTGAAGTTATCCCCATCTCCACTGCAGTCAATAGTGGTCTTGATCTCAGAGATGTAGGTTTGTTTCTCCCTCTTCACAAACAGGTAGATCAGGTTTCCTCCAGCAGTGCGGTTCAGGTCACAGGCCAGTCTCTCCCAGCCTTTAAACTTCTGAGCTTCAGTATTTGCATCTTCAGTGGCATCAATGTCCAAGATGGGAACATTCTTCTCAGACTTGGAGTACCACAGGTAGATTTCGTCTCCAGCTGTTCCCTCATTGAGGTTTTTATCGATCCTTGTATATCTTGCTTCGAGCAGGCCATTGGTCATCTCTTGGCTGAATGAAAATTGAATGGTGGAGATTCCTGGGCCCGTGCCTTTCTTGTACCAAAGGTAGATGAACTTTTCTCCAGCTCCTTGGTTTAGATTAACAGCAATTTTACTGAAGCCTTGCTTACTGAAAGACTCCTCTTCTTCTTGATTCCAAGACACTTGGAGTTCAGTGATGTACTCGGGCATTTTGAGTTCCTGCATTAACAAAGTTAAAGGAAACACACAGAGACAAAAATGGAGAGAAATCAGCAATGGGCTTAAAAGACTAACTAATAACAATAATTCTGCAGGACATTTGTAATGGCATCATTAATAATACCTGCAGCACCTCTATAAAACAAAAGTATTGTGAATCAAATGCTATTCTGGAAAACATGAAGATGACTGTTTCAATGAGAACATGTTAATTAGAGGCTCAGCTGCAGGGTGGCATTTTACAGCAGAATGAAATAAAACGGATGCAGAGCGACTTACGAGTGTGCAGAGACGCTGTGTGGCTGGATGAAGTCTTCTGGACGGCTGAACGCTGCTGATCTCTGACAGAAACTCCTGCCTTTATATACACGACAGGAGCAGCAGGATTATTCAATTCAATTCAATTCAATTCAATTTTATTTATATAGCGCCAAATCACAACAAATGTCGCCTCAAGGCGCTTCATAGATACAGAGAAAAGCCCAACAATCATATGACCCCCTATGAGCAGCACTTTGGCGACAGTGGGAAGGAAAAACTCCCTTTTAACAGGAAGAAACCTCCAGCAGAACCAGGCTCAGGGAGGGGCGGGGCCATCTGCTGTGATTGGTTGGGGTGAGAGAAGGAAGACAGGATAAAGACATGCTGTGGAAGAGAGACAGAGATTAATAACAGGTATGATTCAATACAGAGAGGTCTGTTAACACACAGTGAGCGAGAAAGGTGACTGGAAAGGAAAAACTCAATGCATCATGGGAATCCCCAGCAGCCTACATCTATTGCAGCATAACTAAGGGAGGATTCAGGGTCACCTGGTCCAGCCCTAACTATATGCTTTAGCAAAAAGGAAAGTTTGAAGCCTAATCTTGAAAGTAGAGATAGTGTCTGTCTCCTGAATCCAAACTGGAAGCTGGTTCCACAGAAGAGGGGCCTGAAAACTGAAGGCTCTCCCTCCCATTCTACTGTTAAATACTCTAGGAACAACAAGTAGGCCTGCAGAGCGAGAGCGAAGTGCTCTAATAGGGTGATATGGTACTACAAGGTCATTAAGATAAGATGGGGCCTGATTATTTAAGACCTTGTATGTGAGGAGCAGGATTTTGAATTCTGGATTTAACAGGAAGCCAAAACAGGAGAAATCTGCTCTCTCTTTCTAGTCCCTGTCAGGACTCTTGCTGCAGCATTTTGGATTAGCTGAAGGCTTTTCAGGGAGTTTTTTGGACATCCTGATAATAATGAATTGCAGTCGTCCAGCCTGGAAGTAATAAATGCATGAACTAGTTTTTCAGTGTCACTCTGAGACAGGATATTTCTAATTTTAGAGATGTTGCGCAAATGGAAGAACGCAGTCTTACATATTTGTTTAATATGTGCGTTGAAGGACATATCCTGGTCAAAAATGACTCCAAGGTTCCTCACAGTGTTACTGGAGGCCAAGGTAATGCCATCCAGAGGAAGAATCTGGTTAGATACCATATTTCTAAGCTTTTCAGCACCGAGTACAATGACCTCAGTTTGATCTGAGTTAAGAAGCAGAAAGTTAGTGGCCATCCAAGTCTTTATGTCTTCAAGACATTCCTGCAGAATTATGAAATCACTGTGTGTTTTTAGTTGGAATTACATGTGCAAATAATGAACTCAACTGAACTACCCAATAAACTGACCCACCCAATGGTTTCTCTGTTCCACAGAATCCACTGTGACCTCTTGAGTCAGGCCATTTTGGGTCACGATACAAGAGAAGATCATTTATATAACATCTTTAAAAACATCAGTAGACACAGTCATTAAAGACGTTTCAGTGTTTATTTGGCTCAGAGCCTCCTCAACGTTAAAGAAAAAACAACTAAATCGCACAAAACTACAGTAACATCCAGATAAAAATCAGACAAATATAAATAAAAAATATAAAAAAAGAGTAAGATAAATAAATACAGATTACTAAAAGAGTCAGTGATATATATACAGTGTGTGATATAAACTGTCCAATATTTCAGCAGGTCAGTGTCCTGATGGCTTGTAAGTAGAAACTGTCCCTGAATCTGCTGCTGTGGGTGTGGACGCTCCTGTATCACATGAAGAGTGTGAGGCTGTGCTGGGACCAGAGAGGATCCTCTGGGCGTCCTCCTGCAGCGCTGCCTGTGGAGGTCCTGGATGGCTGACAGCTCGGACCTGGAGATACGCTGTGCTGATCTGACCAGCCTCCATAGAGCGTTATAGCTGCTGTACCAATTCAATTCAATTCAATTCAATTCAATTTTATTTATATAGCGCCAAATCACAACAAATGTCGCCTCAATGCGCTTCATAGATACAGAGAAAAGCCCAACAATCATATGACCCCCTATGAACAAGCACTTTGGCGACAGTGGGAAGGAAAAACTCCCTTTTAACAGGAAGAAACCTCCAGCAGAACCAGGCTCAGGGAGGGGCGGGGCCATCTGCTGTGATTGGTTGGGGTGAGAGAAGGAAGACAGGATAAAGACATGCTGTGGAAGAGAGACAGAGATTAATAACAGGTAGGGATGGGTATCGTTTAGGTTTTATCCGATACCGGTGCCAAACCGGTACTTTTGAAACGGTGCCGGTGCTTAAACGGTGCCCAAACCGGTGCTTAAAGAATGGAGAACACAAAATTGGTCCAAAAACCTCTCATGTTCAGCTGTTTTTTTGTAAAACGATAACAATGTTAGTCTTTTCTGCAGGTATACGGCATATATGGTATCACTCTGGGCTGGAAGCAGTGCTTAAACAATGGAAAAAACACAAACTTTGTCCAAAAAGCTCTCATGTTTAGCTGTTTTCCACTTTTTCTTCGGTCATTTTAGCCTTTTTGGCCAGGGTGAAGGGAGTATCTGCCATCAAACAAGAAGACAGCCGCATGTAGCTATGATGGTGTTTGCTAGTTCACGTTACATGCATTAATTTAATAACGCGGTTAGCTTACTCAACGTAAATTACACACGAACAACATTAAGCTACTCACGCAGAGAAGAACGGCTGCTGCTGCCATCATCATTTCTGCTACACTGGCAGGGCTAGGTTCATCGGATTTAAAGTGTGACCTCCTTTGACAGTATCAGCTTAAAGCACTTGTTGCAGGCTGCTGAGTTTGCATCTTTTGCTGTGAAGTACAGCCAGACTTTTGACCGCTTTGCCTTGGGCATTTTTAATCTGTAGCTCTGCTCTAAAAGAACGTACGTACCTGGACCCGCCTACTATCCTCGAAACGTAAAATGATTGGCTAGAATCTAAAGTGTATCATTCCATACCAGTTGGTGGCGGTAATGCACCTTTCAGTTGTTTGCCAACCGCCAATAGGAATGTAAGGAAGAAGAAAGTGTACCACAGCTCAGGAAAAAAAGCACCGAAATAAAGCACCGAAATGCGCGCTGCTTTTCGGTCTGGTTACTACCGTTTATGTCAGAACCGGTGCCATGATGGCACCGGATACCGGTACCCATCCCTAATAACAGGTATGATTCAATGCAGAGAGGTCTGTTAATACACAGTGAGCGAGAAGGGTGACTGGAAAGGAAAAACTCAGTGCATCATGGGAATCCCCGGCAGCCTACATCTATTGCAGCATAACTAAGGGAGGATTCAGGGTCACCTGGTCCAGCCCTAACTATATGCTTTAGCAAAAAGGAAAGTTTTAAGCCTAATCTTGAAAGTAGAGATAGTGTCTGTCTCCTGAATCCAAACTGGAAGCTGGTTCCACAGAAGAGGGGCCTGAAAACTGAAGGCTCTCCCTCCCATTCTACTTTTAAATACTCTAGGAACAACAAGTAGGCCTGCAGAGCGAGAGCGAAGTGCTCTAATAGGGTGATATGGTACTACAAGGTCATTAAGATAAGATGGGGCCTGATTATTTAAGACCTTGTATGTGAGGAGCAGGATTTTGAATTCTGGATTTAACAGGAAGCCAAAACAGGAGAAATCTGCTCTCTCTTTCTAGTCCCTGTCAGGACTCTTGCTGCAGCATTTTGGATTAGCTGAAGGCTTTTCAGGGAGTTTTTAGGACTTCCTGATAATAATGAATTGCAGTCGTCCAGCCTGGAAGTAATAAATGCATGAACTAGTTTTTCAGCGTCACTCTGAGACAGGATATTTCTAATTTTAGAGATGTTGCGCAAATGGAAGAAAGCAGTCTTACATATTTGTTTAATATGTGCGTTGAAGGACATGTCCTGGTCAAAAATGACTCCAAGGTTCCTCACAGTGTTACTGGAGGCCAAGGTAATGCCATCCAGAGGAAGAATCTGGTTAGACACCATATTTCTAAGCTTTTCAGCGCCGAGTACAATGACCTCAGTTTTATCTGAGTTAAGAAGCAGAAAGTTAGTGGCCATCCAAGTCTTTATGTCTTTAAGACATTCCCGCAGAATTATGAAATCACTGTGTGTTTTTAGTTGGAATTACATGTGCAAATAATGAACTCAACTGAACTACCCAATAAACTGACCCACCCAATGGTTTCTCTGTTCCACAGAATCCACTGTGACCTCTTGAGTCAGGCCATTTTGGGTCACGATACAAGAGAAGATCATTTATATAACATCTTTAAAAACATCAGTAGACACAGTCATTAAAGACGTTTCAGTGTTTATTTGGCTCAGAGCCTCCTCAACGTTAAAGAAAAAACAACTAAATCGCACAAAACTACAGTAACATCCAGATAAAAATCAGACAAATATAAATAAAAAATATAAAAAAAGAGTAAGATAAATAAATACAGATTACTAAAAGAGTCAGTGATATATATACAGTGTGTGATATAAACTGTCCAATATTTCAGCAGGTCAGTGTCCTGATGGCTTGTAAGTAGAAACTGTCCCTGAATCTGCTGCTGTGGGTGTGGACGCTCCTGTATCACATGAAGAGTGTGAGGCTGTGCTGGGACCAGAGAGGATCCTCTGGGCGTCCTCCTGCAGCGCTGCCTGTGGAGGTCCTGGATGGCTGACAGCTCGGACCTGGAGATACGCTGTGCTGATCTGACCAGCCTCCATAGAGCGTTATAGCTGCTGTACCAATTCAATTCAATTCAATTCAATTCAATTTTATTTATATAGCGCCAAATCACAACAAATGTCGCCTCAATGCGCTTCATAGATACAGAGAAAAGCCCAACAATCATATGACCCCCTATGAACAAGCACTTTGGCGACAGTGGGAAGGAAAAACTCCCTTTTAACAGGAAGAAACCTCCAGCAGAACCAGGCTCAGGGAGGGGCGGGGCCATCTGCTGTGATTGGTTGGGGTGAGAGAAGGAAGACAGGATAAAGACATGCTGTGGAAGAGAGACAGAGATTAATAACAGGTAGGGATGGGTATCGTTTAGGTTTTATCCGATACCGGTGCCAAACCGGTACTTTTGAAACGGTGCCGGTGCTTAAACGGTGCCCAAACCGGTGCTTAAAGAATGGAGAACACAAAATTGGTCCAAAAACCTCTCATGTTCAGCTGTTTTTTTTGTAAAACGATAACAATGTTAGTCTTTTCTGCAGGTATACGGCATATATGGTATCACTCTGGGCTGGAAGCAGTGCTTAAACAATGGAAAAAACACAAACTTTGTCCAAAAAGCTCTCATGTTTAGCTGTTTTCCACTTTTTCTTCGGTCATTTTAGCCTTTTTGGCCAGGGTGAAGGGAGTATCTGCCATCAAACAAGAAGACAGCCGCATGTAGCTATGATGGTGTTTGCTAGTTCACGTTACATGCATTAATTTAATAACGCGGTTAGCTTACTCAACGTAAATTACACACGAACAACATTAAGCTACTCACGCAGAGAAGAACGGCTGCTGCTGCCATCATCATTTCTGCTACACTGGCAGGGCTAGGTTCATCGGATTTAAAGTGTGACCTCCTTTGACAGTATCAGCTTAAAGCACTTGTTGCAGGCTGCTGAGTTTGCATCTTTTGCTGTGAAGTACAGCCAGACTTTTGACCGCTTTGCCTTGGGCATTTTTAATCTGTAGCTCTGCTCTAAAAGAACGTACGTACCTGGACCCGCCTACTATCCTCGAAACGTAAAATGATTGGCTAGAATCTAAAGTGTATCATTCCATACCAGTTGGTGGCGGTAATGCACCTTTCAGTTGTTTGCCAACCGCCAATAGGAATGTAAGGAAGAAGAAAGTGTATCACAGCTCAGGAAAAAAAGCACCGAAATAAAGCACCGAAATGCGCGCTGCTTTTCGGTCTGGTTACTACCGTTTATGTCAGAACCGGTGCCATGATGGCACCGGATACCGGTACCCATCCCTAATAACAGGTATGATTCAATGCAGAGAGGTCTGTTAATACACAGTGAGCGAGAAGGGTGACTGGAAAGGAAAAACTCAGTGCATCATGGGAATCCCCGGCAGCCTACATCTATTGCAGCATAACTAAGGGAGGATTCAGGGTCACCTGGTCCAGCCCTAACTATATGCTTTAGCAAAAAGGAAAGTTTTAAGCCTAATCTTGAAAGTAGAGATAGTGTCTGTCTCCTGAATCCAAACTGGAAGCTGGTTCCACAGAAGAGGGGCCTGAAAACTGAAGGCTCTCCCTCCCATTCTACTTTTAAATACTCTAGGAACAACAAGTAGGCCTGCAGAGCGAGAGCGAAGTGCTCTAATAGGGTGATATGGTACTACAAGGTCATTAAGATAAGATGGGGCCTGATTATTTAAGACCTTGTATGTGAGGAGCAGGATTTTGAATTCTGGATTTAACAGGAAGCCAAAACAGGAGAAATCTGCTCTCTCTTTCTAGTCCCTGTCAGTACTCTTGCTGCAGCATTTTGGATTAGCTGAAGGCTTTTCAGGGAGTTTTTAGGACTTCCTGATAATAATGAATTGCAGTCGTCCAGCCTGGAAGTAATAAATGCATGAACTAGTTTTTCAGCGTCACTCTGAGACAGGATATTTCTAATTTTAGAGATGTTGCGCAAATGGAAGAAAGCAGTCTTACATATTTGTTTAATATGTGCGTTGAAGGACATGTCCTGGTCAAAAATGACTCCAAGGTTCCTCACAGTGTTACTGGAGGCCAAGGTAATGCCATCCAGAGGAAGAATCTGGTTAGACACCATATTTCTAAGCTTTTCAGCGCCGAGTACAATGACCTCAGTTTTATCTGAGTTAAGAAGCAGAAAGTTAGTGGCCATCCAAGTCTTTATGTCTTTAAGACATTCCCGCAGAATTATGAAATCACTGTGTGTTTTTAGTTGGAATTACATGTGCAAATAATGAACTCAACTGAACTACCCAATAAACTGACCCACCCAATGGTTTCTCTGTTCCACAGAATCCACTGTGACCTCTTGAGTCAGGCCATTTTGGGTCACGATACAAGAGAAGATCATTTATATAACATCTTTAAAAACATCAGTAGACACAGTCATTAAAGACGTTTCAGTGTTTATTTGGCTCAGAGCCTCCTCAACGTTAAAGAAAAAACAACTAAATCGCACAAAACTACAGTAACATCCAGATAAAAATAAGACAAATATAAATAAAAAATATAAAAAAAGAGTAAGATAAATAAATACAGATTACTAAAAGAGTCAGTGATATATATACAGTGTGTGATATAAACTGTCCAATATTTCAGCAGGTCAGTGTCCTGATGGCTTGTAAGTAGAAACTGTCCCTGAATCTGCTGCTGTGGGTGTGGACGCTCCTGTTTCACATGAAGAGTGTGAGGCTGTGCTGGGACCAGAGAGGATCCTCTGGGCGTCCTCCTGCAGCGCTGCCTGTGGAGGTCCTGGATGGCTGACAGCTCGGACCTGGAGATACGCTGTGCTGATCTGACCAGCCTCCATAGAGCGTTATAGCTGCCGTACCAATTCAATTCAATTCAATTCAATTCAATTTTATTTATATAGCGCCAAATCACAACAAATGTCGCCTCAATGCGCTTCATAGATACAGAGAAAAGCCCAACAATCATATGACCCCCTATGAGCAGCACTTTGGTGACAGTGGGAAGGAAAAACTCCCTTTTAACAGGAAGAAACCTCCAGCAGAACCAGGCTCAGGGAGGGGCGGGGCCATCTGCTGTGATTGGTTGGGGTGAGAGAAGGAAGACAGGATAAAGACATGCTGTGGAAGAGAGACAGAGATTAATAACAGATATGATTCAATACAGAGAGGTCTGTTAATACATAGTGAGTGAGAAAGGTGACTGGAAAGGAAAAACTCAATGCATCATGGGAATCCCCCGGCAGCCTACATCTATTGCAGCATAACTAAGGGAGGATTCAGGGTCACCTGGTCCAGCCCTAACTATATGCTTTAGCAAAAAGGAAAGTTTTAAGCCTAATCTTAAAAGTAGAGATAGTGTCTGTCTCCTGAATCCAAACTGGAAGCTGGTTCCACAGAAGAGGGGCCTGAAAACTGAAGGCTCTGCCTCCCATTCTACTTTTAAATACTCTAGGAACAACAAGTAGGCCTGCAGAGCGAGAGCGAAGTGCTCTAATAGGGTGATATGGTACTACAAGGTCATTAAGATAAGATGGGGCCTGATTATTTAAGACCTTGTATGTGAGGAGCAGGATTTTGAATTCAATTCTGGATTTAACAGGAAGCCAATGAAGGGAAGCCAAAACAGGAGAAATATGCTCTCTCTTTCTAGTCCCTGTCAGGACTCTTGCTGCAGCATTTTGGATTAACTGAAGGCTTTTCAGTGAGTTTTTGGACATCCTGATAATAATGAATTGCAGTAGTCCAGCCTGGAAGGACTACTGCGTTTAACGTTAACTAGTGATGACTTCATGAACTTCTTCACAAATAAAATTTTTATCATTAGAGAAAAAATTACCAATAATCATCCCACAGATCTAATATTATCTACAGCTACTCTTAGTTCCATTGATGTTAAGTTAGACTCTTTTTTTCCAATCGATCTTTCTGAGTTAACTTCAATAATTACTTCCTCCAAACCATCAACGTGTCTTTTAGACCCCATTCCTACAAAACTGCTCAAAGAAGTCCTGCCATTGATTAATTCTTCGATCTTAAATATGATCAACCTATCTCTAATAATCGGCTATGTACCACAGGCCTTCAAGGTGGCTGCAGTTAAACCTTTACTCAAAAAGCCATCTCTAGACCCAGCAGTCTTAGCTAATTATAGGCCAATCTCCAACCTTCCTTTCATATCAAAAATCCTTGAAAGAGTAGTTGTCAAACAGCTAACAGATCATCTGCAGAGGAATGGTTTATTTGAAGAGTTTCAGTCAGGTTTCAGAGTTCATCACAGCACAGAAACAGCTTTAGTGAAGGTTACAAATGATCTTCTTATGGCCTCTGACAGTGGACTCATCTCTGTGCTTGTCCTTCTTGACCTTAGTGCAGCATTCGATACTGTTGACCATGATATTCTATTAGAGCGATTAGAACATGCTGTAGGTATTACAGGTATTGCACTGCAGTGGTTTGTATCATATCTATCTAATAGACTCCAATTTGTGCATGTAAATGGAGAGTCCTCTTCACACACTGAGGTTAATTATGGAGTTCCACAGGGTTCGGTGCTAGGACCAATTCTGTTTACATTATACATGCTTCCCCTAGGCAGCATCATTAGAAGACATAGCATACATTTTCACTGCTATGCAGATGACACCCAGCTCTATCTGTCCATGAAGCCAGATAACACACACCAATTAGTTAAACTGCAGGAATGTCTTAAAGACATAAAGACCTGGATGGCCACTAACTTTCTGCTTCTTAACTCAGATAAAACTGAGGTCATTGTACTCGGCGCTGAAAAGCTTAGAAATATGGTATCTAACCAGATTCTTACTCTGGATGGCATTACCTTGGCCTCCAGTAACACTGTGAGGAACCTTGGAGTCATTTTTGACCAGGATATGTCCTTCAACGCACATATTAAACAAATATGTAAGACTGCGTTCTTCCATTTGCGCAACATCTCTAAAATTAGAAATATCCTGTCTCAGAGTGACGCTGAAAAACTAGTTCATGCATTTATTACTTCCAGGCTGGACTACTGCAATTCATTATTATCAGGATGTCCAAAAAACTCACTGAAAAGCCTTCAGTTAATCCAAAATGCTGCAGCAAGAGTACTGACAGGGACTAGAAAGAGAGAGCAGATTTCTCCTGTTTTGGCTTCCCTTCATTGGCTTCCTGTTAAATCCAGAATTGAATTCAAAATCCTGCTCCTCACATACAAGGTCTTAAATAATCAGGCCCCATCTTATCTTAATGACCTTGTAGTACCATATCACCCTATTAGAGCACTTCGCTCTCGCTCTGCAGGCCTACTTGTTGTTCCTAGAGTATTTAAAAGTAGAATGGGAGGGAGAGCCTTCAGTTTTCAGGCCCCTCTTCTGTGGAACCAGCTTCCAGTTTGGATTCAGGAGACAGACACTATCTCTACTTTTAAGATTAGGCTTAAAACCTTCCTTTTTGCTAAAGCATATAGTTAGGGCTGGACCAGGTGACCCTGAATCCTCCCTTAGTTATGCTGCAATAGATGTAGGCTGCCGGGGGATTCCCATGATGCATTGAGTTTTTCCTTTCCAGTCACCTTTCTCACTCACTATGTATTAACAGACCTCTCTGTATTGAATCATATCTGTTATTAACCTCTGTCTCTCTTCCACAGCATGTCTTTATCCTGTCTTCCTTCTCTCACCCCAACCGGTCGCAGCAGATGGCCGCCCCTCCCTGAGCCTGGTTCTGCCGGAGGTTTCTTCCTGTTAAAAGGGAGTTTTTCCTTCCCACTGTCGCCAAAGTGCTTGCTCATAGGGGGTCATATGATTGTTGGGCTTTTCTCTGTATCTATGAAGCGCCTTGAGGCGACATTTGTTGTGATTTGGCGCTATATAAATAAAATTGAATTGAATTGAATTGAATTGGAAGTAATAAATGCATGAACTAGTTTTTCAGCATCACTCTGAGACAGGATATTTCTAATTTTAGAGATGTTGCGCAAATGGAAGAACGCAGTCTTACATATTTGTTTAATATGTGCGTTGAAGGACATATCCTGGTCAAAAATGACTCCAAGGTTCCTCACAGTGTTACTGGAGGCCAAGGTAATGCCATCCAGAGTAAGAATCTGGTTAGATACCATATTTCTAAGCTTTTCAGCGCCGAGTATAATGACCTCAGTTTTATCTGAGTTAAGAAGCAGAAAGTTAGTGGCCATCCAGGTCTTTATGTCTTTAAGACATTCCTGCAGTTTAACTCATTGGTGTGTGTTATCTGGCTTCATGGACAGATAGAGCTGGGTGTCATCTGCATAGCAGTGAAAATGTATGCTATGTCTTCTAATGATGCTGCCTAGGGGAAGCATGTATAATGTAAACAGAATTGGTCCTAGCACCGAACCCTGTGGAACTCCATAATTAACCTCAGTGTGTGAAGAGGACTCTCCATTTACATGCACAAATTGGAGTCTATTAGATAGATATGATACAAACCACTGCAGTGCAATACCTGTAATACCTACAGCATGTTCTAATCGCTCTAATAGGATATTATGGTCAACAGTATCGAATGCTGCACTAAGGTCAAGAAGGACAAGCACAGAGATGAGTCCACTGTCAGAGGCCATAAGAAGATCATTTGTAACCTTCAATAAAGCTGTTTCTGTGCTGTGATGAGCTCTGAAACCTGACTGAAACTCTTCAAATAAACCATTCCTCTGCAGATGATCTGTTAGCTGTTTGACAACTACTCTTTCAAGGATTTTTGATATGAAAGGAAGGTTGGAGATTGGCCTATAATTAGCTAAGACTGCTGGGTCTAGAGATGCTTTTTGAGTAAAGGTTTAACTACAGCCAGCTTGAAGGCCTGTGGTACATAGCTGATTATTAGAGATAGGTTGATCATATATAAGATCGAAGAATTAATCAATGGCAGGACTTCTTTGAGCAGTTTTGTAGGAATGGGGTCTAAAAGACACGTTGATGGTTTGGAGGAAGTAATTATTGAAGTTAACTCAGAAAGATCGATTGGAGAAAAAGAGTCTAACTTAACATCAATGGTACTAAGAGTAGCTGTAGATAATATTACATCTGTGGGATGATTATTGGTAATTTTTTCTCTAATGATAAAAATTTTATTTGTGAAGAAGTTCATGAAGTCATCACTAGTTAACGTTAAAGGGATGGTTGGCTCAAAAGAGCTCTGACTGTTTGTCAGCCTGGCTACAGTGCTGAAGAGAAACCTGCGGTTGTTCTTATTTTCTTCAATCAGTGATGAGTAGTAAGCTGTTCTGGCTTTGCGGAGGGCTTTCTTATAAAGCAACAAACTATTTCTCCAGGCTAAATGATGATCCTCTAAATTTGTGACACGCCATTTCCTCTCCAGATTACGAGTCATCTGCTTTAGGGTACGTGTTTGAGAATTATACCACGGGGTCAGGTACTTCTGATTAGAGACCTTAGTTTTCACTGGAGCTACAGTATCCAGAGTCGTACGTAGTGAGGAGGTGAAATTATTAACAAGATAATCGACCTCTGTTGGGGTAGCGTTCAGATAGCTGCTCTGCTCTGTGTTGGTACAGGGCATTGACGATGATAACAGTGGCTGGATTATATTCTTAAACTTAGTTACAGCGCTTTCAGAAAGACATCTACTTTGATAAAGTCCACTCTCCACTGCTGCGTAATCAATTATTGTAAATGTAAATGTTATCAAGAAATGATCAGACAGGAGAGGGTTTTCAGGAAACACTGTTAAATGTTCAGTTTCTATGCCATATGTTAAAACAAGATCTAGAGTGTGATTAAAGTGGTGGGTGGGTTCTTTTACATTTTGAGAGAAACCAATTGAGTCTAACAACAGATTAAATGCCATGTTGAGGCTGTCATTTTTAGCATCTACATGGATGTTAAAATCACCCACAATAATTATTTTATCTGAGCTCAGAACTAAATTAGATATAAAGTCTGAGAAATCAGACAGAAACTCTGTGTAAGGCCCAGGTGGACGATAGATGATAACAAGTAAGACTGGTTTCTGAGTTTCACAGCTGGGGTGGACGAGGCTAAGCATCAGGCTTTCAAATGAATTAAAAGTCTGTCTTGGTCTTTCATTAATTAATAGACTGGTGTGAAAAATTGCTGCCACACCTCCCCCTCGACCTGTGCTTCGAGATTTCTGGTAGTTAGAATGACTCGGGGGTGTTGATTCATTTAAACTAACATAATCATCCTGCTGCAACCAGGTTTCTGTAAGGCAGAGTAAATCAATTTGTTGATCAATTATTAAGTCATGTACTAACAGAGACTTGGAGGAGAGAGACCTAATATTTAATAATCCACATTTCACTGTTTTACTCTTTGGTTCAGATGTGGATACTGTATTGTTCTTTCTTTGTAAATGTTTAAGTTGTTTGTTGCTGGTTTTTAGTTTGTTTTTTGTCTTTTTGGAAGCAGACACAGTCTCTATGGAGATGGGTTTTTGGGGGGTAGCAGGAGGAGGGAAGCTGCAGAGAGGCGTGTAAGACTGCAACTCTGCTTCCTGGTCCCAACTCTGGATAGTCATATTTTGAGGGGTTTAATAAATTTGTCGATATTTCTAGAAATGAGAGCTGCTCCATCCAAAGTGGGATGGATGCCATCTCTCCTAACAAGACCAGGTTTCCTCCAGAAGGTTTGCCAATTATCTATGAAGCCCACATCATTTCTGGGACACCACTCAGACAGCCAGCAATTTAAGGAGAACATGCGGCTAAACATGTCACTCCTGGTCTGATTGGGGAGGGGACCAGAGAAAACTACAGAGTCCGACATTGTTTTGGCAAAGTTGCACACCGATTCAATATTGATTTTAGTCGTGATACAGTCAGACAGAATAATGTCGATGGTGCATTAGTAGAAGTTGGTCAGTATTCTGACAGGACACACCGCCTCAGCCTCCGTGGAAAGAGGAGCCGCTGTCTTGCTGCTTTTGTGATCACATCCATGTGACTTATTCAGCTCAGATCCTCACTGATGTTAATCCCCAGGAACCTGAAGCATCCGACTCTGGCTGGCAGGGCAGTCGGATTATTTACCTCATCACGCTCTCCCTAGTAGCACGCTGGGTCTGAGAAGGAGCTGGAGTCACCTCGACAGAAAGGTCACCGCAGCATCAAGATCGCCGTCACTGTTGTTGCTGCAGCTGTGAATGACACAGAGTCTCGTCCTGAAACCTGCCTGTGTAGAAGCAGTCTGCATGCCTAGGTGCTGGTTTTATACACCTGGAACATCTGGATCCAATGATTTGGATGTGTGATGTGTAGCATGTGTGTTATGAATCAAAGCCACGATCTGTGATGTACAAAGTCGGTTCAGATTTTTATCCTTCAGATATAAAAATGTTTTTTCTTTGCAGCTGATTTTCTGTCACATGTTTTTCCTGATGACTCTCAGGAGTCTCCAGCTTCACTCGGATAGACGTCACTGCGCTCTCTGTGGGAACGTTTCCTCCTGCGTCAGCTGATCGGCGCTCTGCTGCGGCTGTTAGAGAAACTCATCGGAGCGATTACTGCCCACTGCCAGGAGGACGAGTGGAAACAGGACTTCATGGTGACACGCTCACCTCCCAGTTTGTGGCAGGAACTCGTGTTTCTGTTGATGAAAACAGATTCTGGAGGAAGAGAAGAATCAGGCAGATAAATGCATCATGTTACTGAGTGTTCATGTTTCCATCTGTGCTGATTCACAGTGACCTGCAGCAGGGCTCAAAGCTCTTCTCGTGGCTGGTTTTCATTCTCAGATGATGCTACAGACGAACCTGCAGCCAGATTCATCCGTCTGATGGGATCTGTTTGTTTTAGCCGGCGTGTTTCAGGATCCACTCGCTACAGGGATGTTTCACATCTTTACTCTGGGCCTGAACATCGACTCTCTTTATTCTCAGGACGGTTTATTTCTGACCACATGCAGATTCATTCACCTCCTGATGTGAATCCTGTGGAATTACCTCTGTTGGGTCTGTGTGTAACGGGTGTATTAAAAAATAATTTATATTTCACCAAAGATCCATCCTGCAGTGTTATCTTGCTTTGTCAGTATTGGTTATGTATATGTGTTTATTTATATATGTTTATTTTCTGTATTTATATTTTGGGAGTTTTTATTTTGTTTGTGTGACCTTTGACTTCCCACGAAGTCACTTCCTGTAGCTGCGCGCTATTTTCCTCAGTCGCCTAGAGGCCCCGCTGAGGAGAGGCGAGCGTACGCTAGTGTTCTCAGTTACAGAGCGAATAAACACAGTTAAAGAAACTAAAAGTAATTCAAACACTGCTCGTTCCCTTTGTGCATTTTGTCTCACAGTTCTGTTCGATGTTTTAGTGTGAATTAGTTTTTCTGTCGAGTACAGCGCTTTATTGTAACATGCTAGTTAGCTAATCTCAGACTAGCGCATAGGAGCATGCAGGTGGCTTCACATGTGGGCCGCTATCCTTCTCTCTCCCTTGAAGGTGTTCATGCAGAAGTCCAGTAAAGTGAAGTCGCTGTACTGTTTTGTTTTATTTTAAACAGTTCTGGGAGAATAAATCCATCCAGCTGGCAAAGTGAGAGCTGACTCCTCTGGTCATTTGCACAACACAACGCAGAGAACTAACGGCAATCACAGTTTTAGGCCAGACCGGCTACATGTGTTTCCACAAGCCCGATAGTTTAGAGACTTCTTCCTCATGAAGAACACAACACATAACAGAACATCTCCAACCGTTTTTTTACTCGCTAACGAGGGAGAGGTTTGGTCAGAACCAGGCGGTGGAGCATAATGCTCATCACCTGTCTCCAGCCCAAATCCTTCAAAGAGCAGCTTCCTCGTTACCTTTTTATTGACATGACAATTACAGTACACATCACAGCAAAAGCACCTCCCACCGTAAAAGAGTGTGTGTGTGTGTGTGTGTGTGTGTGTGTGTGTGTGTGTGACCTCCTGCTCACCAAAAGAATCATAAAAGCAGGAAGCAACATCAAACAAACCTTCATGTGTGCTTGTGATAAAACACTACAGCCTACAGAACCCAGACAAACAGAGTTTGTAACAATGTAGAGGTGGTAGCATAAAAATGACAACATTTAACAATTCACTTTAACAACCTCTTTGATCACTGAGCAGATTTTCTGCTGTCTTTACCCCTGATGGTACTTTTTCCTGAACAGAGACGTAAACTGCATTCATTCAGTGGTCTGAGTGGCTCCTTTTAACCAGCGATCTGCTAATCCCTCACCCCGGATCAATGACAGCATTCAGTCTGAAAGTGGAACGTTTGTGCAAATCCACATAGTCGTCTCAGAGAGCTCTTGCATCCTTTCAATAATATGGTCAAAGATGAGGGAAGACTGTGTGTCACGTTTAATCTGTACCAGTTTGTTTGGCACAGTTAGGAACTTTATCACACCGATATCTCCTGCTCTAACTGTTCACTCGACTCAACAGTGAGAACTGTCCTTCCTTGTTAATAAGATCCATCATATCAGAGCCAATATCAGCCTTTCTTCTGGTCCCTCCCCCACATCTGGGCCTCGGTACAATCCTGTCTCAGAGGTTTGCACACAACTCCTTGGACTTCAAGGTCTAGTTTGTGCTCTGACATGATGACTGTCACCTGTAGACGGGAGCGTCCCTGTCCAAACCGTGTCCATTCAACTGAACTGAGCTCAGGTGGACTCCAGTCAGTGGTAGAAACATATTACTGATGATCAGGTGAAACAAAACGCACAGCTTTGAGTCTGATGGCAAAGGCAGCCAAATCTTATATATGTTATATTTCCATTTTTGAATTTTAATAAAATTTTAATAGAATTTCATTTTTTAATTATGGGGTGTTGTTTGTAGGACTTTGAGGAGATTAAATAAATTTAATCCATTTTGGAATAATCGGACATACTGAGCATGAAAGTGCAGAAGGGACAGATTAGAGCACTTCGCTCTCGCTCTGCAGGCCTGACCCTGAATCCTCCCTTAGTGATGCTGCAATAGACGTACAGTGGGGCAAAAAAGTATTTAGTCAGCCACCGATTGTGCAAGTTCCCCCACTTAAAATGATGACAGAGGTCAGTAATTTGCACCAGAGGTACACTTCAACTGTGAGAGACAGAATGTGAAAAAAAAATCCATGAATTCACATGGTAGGATTTGTAAAGAATTTATTCGTAAATCAGGGTGGAAAATAAGTATTTGGTCACCTCAAACAAGGAAAATCCCTGGCTCTCACAGACCTGTAACGTCTTCTGTAAGAAGCTTTTCTGTCCCCCACTCGTTACCTGTATGAATGGCACCTGTTTGACCTCATCATCTGTATAAAAAACACCTGTCCACAGCCTCAACCAGTCAGACTCCAAACTCCGCCATGGCCAAGACCAAAGAGCTTTCGAAGGACACCAGGAAAAGAATTGTAGACCTGCACCAGACTGGGAAGAGTGAATCTACAATAGGCAAGCAGCTTGGTGTGAAAAAATCAACTGTGGGAGCAATCATCAGAAAATGGAAGACATACAAGACCACTGATAATCTCCCTCGATCTGGGGCTCCACGCAAGATCTCATCCCGTGGGGTCAAAATGATCATGAGAACGGTGAGCAAAGATCCCAGAACCACACGGGGGGACCTGGTGAATGACCTGCAGAGAGCTGGGACCAAAGTAACAAAGGTCACCATCAGTAACACACTACAACGGCAGGGAATCAAATCCCGCAGTGCCAGACGTGTTCCGCTGCTGAAGCCAGTGCATGTCCAGGCCCGTCTGAAGTTTGCCAGAGAGCACATGGATGATACAGCAGAGGATTGGGAGAATGTCATGTGGTCAGATGAAACCAAAGTAGAACTTTTTGGTATAAACTCAACTCGTCGCGTTTGGAGGAAGAAGAATACTGAGTTGCATCCCAAGAACACCATACCTACTGTGAAGCATGGGGGTGGAAACATCATGCTATGGGGCTGTTTTTCTGCCAAGGGGACAGGACGACTGATCCGTGTTAAGGACAGAATGAATGGGGCCAAGTATCGTGAGATTTTGAGCCAAAACCTCCTTCCATCAGTGAGAACTTTGAAGATGAAACGAGGCTGGGTCTTCCAACATGACAATGATCCAAAACACACCGCCCGGGCAACAAAGGAGTGGCTCCGTAAGAAGCATTTGAAAGTCCTGGAGTGGCCTAGCCAGTCTCCAGACCTCAACCCCATAGAAAATCTGTGGCGGGAGTTGAAAGTCCGTGTTGCTCGGCGACAGCCCCAAAACATCACTGCTCTGTGAGAAGATCTGCATGGAGGAATGGGCCAAAATACCAGCTACTGTGTGTGCAAACCTGGTAAAGACCTATAGTAAACGTTTGACCTCTGTTATTGCCAACAAAGGTTATGTTACAAAGTATTGAGTTGTATTTTTGTTATTGACCAAATACTTATTTTCCACCCTGATTTACGAATAAATTCTTTACAAATCCTACCATGTGAATTCATGGATTTTTTTTTCACATTCTGTCTCTCACAGTTGAAGTGTACCTCTGGTGCAAATTACTGACCTCTGTCATCATTTTAAGTGGGGGAACTTGCACAATCGGTGGCTGACTAAATACTTTCTTGCCCCACTGTAGGCTGCTGGAGGTTTCCCATGATGCATTGAGTTTTTCCTTTCCAGTCACCTTTCTCACTCACTATGTGTTAACAGAGACAGCAAGAGACTGTTCCTCTTTTTGCAGAGACAATTTTGCAGTTGCAAGCAAACATGATTAACTTCTCACCTATAAATGAGTCTATCTACTGTGTGTGTGTGTGTCAGCATGAAATGCACTCAGTTTCACCTCTCGCCTTCACCAGCTGAACCTTGTAACCTTTTCCACCAGACAGAAGGCCAGCACGTACACATTTCAGATTATAACAAGCATTCAAAAGCATTTAGATTATAGATTCAACTCAACAGTTTAGAGTGGTTATAACTGCACCTGTAATAAAGGCTAATTGGGTACCAATATATTTAAACATCTGAATACAACATCAATACTGTAAACTGTATTATTAATGCAATGGTAATGATGATGATCATTAACAATAGCAGTAAAATATATCTCTAATCCTCACAGGTCAGTAGCATACTGTCTGAAATATTCGAATCATTCTTTAAGTGTTATTTTTTCCTTGGTATTCTAATCTCAAGTTCACTAAACTCAACAAACTTAATATTACTTACCGGGACATTTATTCTCTCCTCATTTTCTTTCACCGAAAAATTGTTTCCTGCGGTGCCTCTTTCATGCTTGGCTCTCCTACCTTTGCTAACGTGATGCACATAATGCACAAGCCGATGCTGCATTCACTTACACTCGGATATCTGAGCTTCACTGTGAAAACATAATCGTACATTTGATATTTGATTGAATTTTATTGTTTTACCTTTGGGGTGGCACCTGGGGTGGGCAGTCTGGTTGGGGGGGTGGCCTGTGCCCCCCCAGGCCACCCTGCTAGACACGCCACTGAGCACAGCGTATCACCAGGTCCGAGCTGTCAGCCATCCAGGACCTCCACAGGCAGCGCTGCAGGAGGACGCCCAGAGGATCCTCTCTGGTCCCAGCACAGCCTCACACTCTTCATGTGATACAGGAGCGTCCACACCCACAGCAGCAGATTCAGGGACAGTTTCTACTTACAAGCCATCAGGACACTGACCTGCTGAAATATTGGACAGTTTATATTACACACTGTATATATCACTGACTCTTTTAGTAATCTGTATTTATTTATCTTACTCTTTTTTTATATTTTTTATTTATATTTGTCTGATTTTTATCTGGATGTTACTGTAGTTTTGTGCGATTTAGTTGTTTTTTCTTTAACGTTGAGGAGGCTCTGAGCCAAATAAACACTGAAACGTCTTTAATGACTGTGTCTACTGATGTTTTTAAAGATGTTATATAAATGATCTTCTCTTGTATCGTGACCCAAAATGGCCTGACTCAAGAGGTCACAGTGGATTCTGTGGAACAGAGAAACCATTGGGTGGGTCAGTTTATTGGGTAGTTCAGTTGAGTTCGTTATCTGCACATGTAATTCCAACTAAAAAAACACAGTGATTTCATAATCCTGCTGCTCCTGTCGTGTATATAAAGGCAGGAGTTTCTGTCAGAGATCAGCAGCGTTCAGCCGTCCAGAAGACTTCATCCAGCCACACAGCGTCTCTGCACACTCGTAAGTTGCTCTGCATCCGTTTTATTTCATTCTGCTGTAAAATGCCACCCTGCAGCTGAGCCTCTAATTAACATGTTCTCATTGAAACAGTCATCTTCATGTTTTCCAGAATAGCATTTGATTCACAAAACTTTTGTTTTATAGAGGTGCTGCAGGTATTATTAATGATGCCATTACAAATGTCCTGCAGAATTATTGTTATTAGTTAGTCTTTTAAGCCCATTGCTGATTTCTCTCCATTTTTGTCTCTGTGTGTTTCCTTTAACTTCGTTAATGCAGGAACTCAAAATGCCCGAGTGCATCACTGAACTCCAAGTGTCTTGGAATCAAGAGGATGAGCAGACTTTCAGTAAGCAAGGCTTCAAAAAAGTTACTGTTAATCTAAACCAAGGAGCTGGAGGAAAGTTCATCTACCTTTGGTACAAGAAAGGCACGGGCACAGGAATCTCCACCATTCAATTTTCATTCAGCCAAGAGATGACCAGTGGCCTGCTCGAAGCAAGATATACAAGGATCGATAAAAGCCTCAATGAGGGAACAGCTGGAGACGAAATCTACCTGTGGTACTCCAAGTCTGAGAAGAATGTTCCCATCGTGGACATTGATGCCACTGAAGATGCAAATAAAGAAGCTCAGAAGTTTAAAGACTGGGAGAGACTGGCCTGTGACCTGAACCGCAATAATGGAGGAAACCTGATCTACCTGTTTGTGAAGAGGGAGAAACAAACCTACATCTCTGAGATCAAGACCACTATTAACTGCAGTGGAGATGGGGATAACTTCAACAATGGCTACATCCGAGTGGATGAAAACACCAACAGGGGTGCAAAGGTGGGAGGTAGTCCTGCGCCTACCATCTTCCTCTGGTACCGCCTGAGCACTTACCCCAAGGATGCCGTCAGAGATCTGCAAGTCTCCACAAACCAGAGCGAATATGAAGAGTATGAAAAAGTGGGCTACCTGCTGGTGGACCAGGACCTGAACGAGGGGACCAGAGGAAACAAGGTGTACCTGTGGTACGTGAAAGACAGCAGCAAAAACCCCATCAAGGCCTTCACTGTGATCACCAACCAAGGAGCTGTGGAGCTGTACCAGAGTGCCGGGGTCAACGTCATCCAAGAGAGCCTCAACACCGGCAACAGCGGTGTTCCCATTTATGTGTGTTTTAATCAGTGAGGGTAACCATGGTAACAGAGCTGAGCATGCTCACTGAGCAGAAAGATGTTTCTGTTAAAATGGTTTGATGATGGTTTTTCTTTCCTTTCTGTAATGATCTTCAATCACTGTGATCTCATACCAGCGATCATTGATCCAATCAATCTGATTGATTAGCTCTGTATCACTTTATTCTGATGATTGTCTCTGTTTCAATAAAGCCTCTTTAGCATCTGAAATCTGTGTCGTGTGTCAAAGCTTCATATGACGCTTGTTAACAGAATAAAGTGAGCTGAGCAGGATCAATACATGACTTCATTTATCAGAAACCTGAGCTCACTGTGTGGACACTTTAATAACATCAGTATTATCTGTGGTAGCAGTAGTATTAATGGGTTTGTTGCAAAGCAGAAATCTCAGTAAATCCTATTGTACGGACAAAGTGAGATCCAGATTATTCATCAGGTTTGATACGTGTTATTATTTCTGCACACTTTGTGCTACAGTAACCAGCTGGGTGACGCTGAGCTCTTCCAGCCTGCGGGGCTGTTTAGTGCCAATATTTGTGGGACTTCTTCACAGTGAAGAATTCCTCTGTAACAAACACCTCACATAATAAAATCATAATAAAATCATTTCATGTGCTTAGAAAGACGACTGTACCTTCCTTTGAACAGTGGGGGGTGTAACTGGGCACAGATGTTTGATGAACCCTCACCTGATGTGACGGTCAGAGTTCTTCCTTTCTTCCATAATCAGACATGAGTGGGTTTGTAGTAGGGATGCACCGATACCGATACTGTAAAATGTGTGTGTACTCATACTCGTAAAAGTTAACCGATACCATGAACTGATACCAACTTATTTCATTAATCAGAGGGTGGCTTGTCATTTCTGTTGTAGTTTTTTAGATTGGCCACTAGGGGGACATCCCGCGCTAAACAGGCACAGGGTTAGACGAGTGAGACTGGCGGCTCCAGATAAAAAAGAGAAACTGGAGGCTGCTGTAGCTAGGCTAAACAAAATGTCAGCAGTGTGGAACAGCCAACTTTAACTCAGGTTTTGGAAAAGCGATGAAAAATGTCAAGAGAAAATCCACGGGCAGTTAAAATAACAGAGGCTCTGACTCATTTTATCCCTCTGGATGACCAGCCAATGCCGGTCGTGGAAAACATAGGATTGCACCGTCTTCTCAGCATACTCGAGCTGCGATATGAAATTCCCAGCCGCCCACACATCAGGGAGATAATGGTGCCAAAACTTTCTGAAGAGGTAAAGACAAGCAGTGTGTGCGCGATGTCAGTCCTTGGTTTAACGGCACAGTGGACTGATGATCCACGGGCAGATGAGGAGTTTGTTCGTCAATGCCAAATACTTTTGTTATTTTGTTTGTTTGTTTACAATATGGACACTCTGCAACAATTTAAAAGTTTATTTTATTCCAAACAGAAGTGTTTATTTATTATTCTGAAAGCTCGAGACAGTGCCAATAGTTCAGTGGTATTTTGTAAAATTACAATGTGGAGACTCTGCAATAATTTAACAGAAGTGCTTATTTTTCACTTGAAATTTTTTTGTGGTCATTTTTATTAAGATTTTATTTATTATTGGCAGAGAATAAAATAAAACCTGTCTTCCAATTCATTGCAATTGTGTGTGTGTGTGGTAGAAGTATCGGTTTTTGTACTCTGTATCGGCAAATACTCAGATCCAAGTATCGGTGTGAAAAAATTGGTACCGTTGCATGCCTAGTTTGTAACTCTAAACAGGACTGCTGGGATCTACCCACGATGTCATTCAGTCATCATAAAAATGATCAAACTTGCAGAGAATCAAATTCTGCTCAGGTTTACATTTGTCATCTGTTGGATCTGCAGAGCCACACAACTGCTGTAAACACCTCAGATTTGAACACTTTTCCACAACAAAGATGCTGCTGAAGCCGACACACCACAGTCTTCCTGTACATAATCAAGCTCAACGTAGCATCAGCATCAGAGCCCTCATTAAAATCAGCAGCTGATAAATTGTCTTCCAGTTTGATCCAAATTCAACATTTAAGATGCTCATTTGTTCTAATGTGTAGGAAACATTCAGCTCCAGGTAGCAGCAGGTCACACATGCGTGAACCTTTTTACTTTGAATCGTGTTCAGAGTAAAATATGATAAATATTCCAAATAGCCTGATTAAAGGAAGATGATTAAAACTGTTTTTAAATGATAATAAGTTAAACTGGAACACTTCCCAGGAGCTTGTACATATTAATGTCGTCTGTGCTGTGGGTCACGTAAAGGAAATGAAACTGACCAGAATGAACAGCGATGAAGAAGAAAGCAGGAGAGACCAAAGAGAGATCGACCCATGATGGACAAAGAGTGACTCAGTGTTCAAACCCTGAAACAAATCAAGCTCCAAAGAGTTCAAGAGGAATCAGAGTTTCAGAGTCCGACTGAATCTAAAAGGATTCAGGAGGTGAGGTGAGAGAAAGGTGAGCAGAACGCAGGGATGCTGGTTAAACATGATCATTCAGGCACCGTTAGTGAGGAAGAGGAGCAGAAAGTACAATGAGACTGGACAGATTTACTACAGCTGGCAGATACAGGGAATTATGGAGTCCAGCACACTGTGGAGGGAAAGGAAAGGAAATAAGGAAGGAAAGGAAGCCTTAAAAAGTACGCTGGCTGACTGTCTGTCCAACCAATCAGAGAGCTCCTTACATCGCTCTGTGGCTAATTTGCTCATTGACCTGAGTGAAGTTTCCCCTCCCCACCTTCTTCCAATCCAAAAAAATCGGTGTGTCAAATGTTTGTGCTGCAAAAATGTTCGTTTGTGCTGCTATCATTTTAAAGATATTAATAAAAGCTTTTAGAGCTCACCCAACCTGCCCCTTCTTTACTGTGTAAAGGTTGTGAAACAGAAACAGTCGAGCCTCTCAAGATTAATACAGTAACTCCAACAATAATAGCTCATTCATAACAAACCAGCACAAATGTAGAACAGCATATTTTGAAAATGTGTTTTTTAATTTGCAATTCAAAACTGGTTTTTGAATCGAGGGTTTTATTGAGAGTTTAATTCTTTTTTTGTGAAATTCATTTTTGATTTGAAGTATTTAGTGATGGATTAATAATTCATTTTGAAATACTGATTTATAAATAGTGTTTTTATTTTAAATTAAATTATTGAAGAATAAATTACTGGGTCGTATTGGACACGTGATGTTTTCTAATTGAAATAAACTGAACATTATGTTTTTAAAGAATAAATATTAAAAAAATGATGCAGATGCAGCAAATACACAAAACACTCAAATGCAAATTTGGACATTTTTTCATTGTTCAGGCTGTAAAGTACGGAGGGCTGGGAGTGCCAAAATTCAGTTTTTAAAAATACAGCACAAAATAATTAAATTTCATTCATTAAAATGGAAATTATTTATAAACTATGCAAATAAGTAAATATAATTAATTTCATTTTAAAAATTTAATAAATTATTTACTATTTTAATTTCAAGTAATGACACGTAATAAATTATTTAGTGATGTACTTGATCATTCTGAGGTAATGAGCAGACTCAAACAGACTTTATTTACAGTGACAGTTACTGTGGTTCCCGTGGCGATTTCTCCCAAATCCCACACAGTGCTCGTGTCTGTGGTGGGAACTGTATAACAGCTACTCCCAATCTGTACAGTGGTTTATCATAACATTTTCTGTAGATTCCAGAGACTCTGTGAGGCCACTATTACAAGGCAAGTTCAAAAATCTTGGAATTTCAGATTTTAAATGGTATAAATGGTAAATGGCCTGTATTTGTACAGCGCTTTATTAGTCCCTAAGGACCCCAAAGTGCTTTACACATTCAGTCATCCACCCATTCACACACAATTCACACACTGGTGATACAAATATCAAATATATGTGACAGGCAAAAACTAGCAAACACTTTTAGCAGTTGGAACAACTTATACATGCAGAATGTTTCACCATCACTTATGGATATATTCGTTTTTCGCCTCTCACTGCTTAAGACATTAATCTTTCTAGAATTGTTCTTTGAAACAGATGCAACCTCACAAAAGATATTAGCTATGCTGTCAGACCAGAGCTGTTAACGAACTCCGTGAGGAGGTCAGAGCCATCCGCCATCCCTGCTGCAATGAATCGGTAGATGCTGGGGTACTGCCTCTGGATTTGCCCTTGCACAACATTGAGGAGCTAAACAATGCAGAGGCAGCTCTTCAATCACAAGAGGCCAATAAGGCAATGGTAAGTATATAAAGGTTATGTACACTTTGTAACTATAAAGTGTAATAGCTGTCAGATGTGATTTAAATACATAACAACGGCCTGTTGATTAAACACACAAGCACTTGCATACACATGTAAGACACGAGACACGCTAAATCTCTTAAAATGTGTCTATAGGTGAGACGCTTTGCCTTGATTGGAGGGACCACAGAGAAGGTGCGAGTCCGCCGTGTAATGGCTTATGCCATTACAAACGAGCTGGCCTCAGTACTCAACTGGGCAGGAAAAAAACCAAGGACCAGACAGAGCAAAAAAGGGCATTTAAAGATACAGCACTCTGCAGATGCATATTTGGTAAGTTTTACCGTTTTTTGTAGTTTTATGAGCCTAAAGTGAACAATAAAAGGATCAATTGATCTGCTGGGTGTGTTTCACATTTCCTATGTCCGGGTTTTGCTATATTACTTTGTCTTTCTTAATAACAAGACTTTCATGTCCGGTTAATCTGGAGATCTTTGGTCTTTGGCTTGTTTAGTCCTCGGGTTGCAGTTGTACAGCCCGAGGACCCCATGTTTATTTTGTTTTAAAGGATACACGGCACACCATGCTAAGACTTATCACTTTTTCCGCTCTAGCTCTTTGGGAATCAAACGCGGCAGTTTGCAGATTTACGCCTGGTGACTTTCATGTTTATCAGCCTAGGAGTTTACATACTTTCTCCCCGCTGAAGACAGTTAACAAGAGCTTATTCATGTGCTCTAATTCACTTTTTTTGTTTGTGTGTGTGTATTTTTTTCCTAGATGGCCTGACGCAGCAGTTAGGGGCAAACTCTATGTCCGAGTTTGTCTTTGCACAAGCAGTGCAGAAATGGCTCCGATACGCCCCAGATCGTATGGGTGGTGCAGGACGCACATCATGCATCCCCATCCCGGAGTAAAAATTACAAACTTCTGTGAAACATATAAATGTAAACAGGAAACTGTCTTTTAATAAAGTATTTAGCAAACAAAACATGCCTATTGACCTTTTTTTGTTTATTTTTTTCTCTGTTACATCACATGCAATGCTTTCTTATTTTCGGATATTAATATTGACATGATACATTGTGAGACTTTTTTTTAATAAAGGGTGTCCAATTTGAGGAATAAGTACAATTATGTGTTTAGGTGGTTTAAGTATTGATGGAAACATGCAGTAGTTTAGTATTGGTTAAAATACTTATAAAGAGGTAGATTTCCAGTCATGATTTAACTGTTGTTTTAATAAAAAGCAACTGTGCGAAAGAGGTGGAAAATCAACACCATAGCTCAACAGTGTTTCAATGTCATCAGTATTAGAAAATATAACGTTGAATTAATGTCAGGTTTCAACATTGTTTCAACGTTAAAATCTGACGTTGTTTCAACATTAAAAAAAGGTGCAAGAGTGACGTTAGGTCAACGTCACACCTCAACGTTGATTCAATGACATCGCCTGATATTGACTCAACATTGTTTCAATGTTTCCTTGCTATCTGGGTAAGGAGCTTGGAAAGAAAAGCGTCTGGACTTCTTTAAGTTGCTCGAAGATGTTTCATTCGAGAAGCTTCTTCAGTTCCAGGGTCACGCGGTGGAGAGTCCCAGATTAAAGCTTTGTGGGAGTAACCCACCCAAAGGGACAAAAGGACCCCCTAATGATCCTCTACCTAATCACATCAGCCAAAGTATGAAAACAGGTGTGGGTCACAATCAGCCAGGGTTTGGGGTGAGCTCATTGTGAAACCTGGCCCCACCCTATCATCTCTTTTTCCTCTGTGAATGGACTGAGTGGACCATTTTGCATTAGTGTTCTGCTAATGTTTGCCGATTGGTTGTTTGGGACAGGATGTCCCTTGATGGCGCCCGTCAGACAGACGTCAGGAGGTTGTGGTGGCCGCAAGTGATGCAATCAGGAGGCAGCTGCCAAAACAGGAGAAATATGCTCTCTCTGTCAGTCTGCCCCAGGGCAGCTGTGGCTACAACTGTAGCTTGCCTCCACCAGTGTGTGAATGTGAGAGTGAATGGGTGGATGACTGGACGTGTAAAAGCGCTTTGGGGTCCCTAGGCGGGACTAGTAAAAGCGCTATACAAATACAGGCCATTTACCATTTACTCTCTTTCTAGTCCCTGTCAGTACTCTTGCTGCAGCATTTTGGATTAACTGAAGGCTTTTCAGTGAGTTTTTTGGACATCCTGATAATAATGAATTGCAGTCGTCCAGCCTGGAAGTAATAAATGCATGAACTAGTTTTTCAGCGTCACTCTGAGACAGGATATTTCTAACTTTAGAGATGTTGCACAAATGGAAGAAAGCAGTCTTACATATTTGTTCAATATGTGCGTTGAAGGACATATCCTGGTCAAAAATGACTCCAAGGTTCCTCACAGTGTTACTGGAGACCAAGGTAATGCCATCCAGAGTAAGAATCTGCTTAGATACCATATTTCTAAGCTATAACACCTACAGCAACATGAGCGTGTCTGTGGAGACCAAACACTTTGTGTATCAGCTCTTTATTCTGGGGGGGACTGCCTCACTGCTGCCTCTGCTGGACACCAGAGGAACCGCAGCTCTGAGCACGCCATGCAGCTGCACGCACGGGGCGATCCGTGCTAACTCGCTAACGGAGATTTGCCGTGTTAATGCGGTTATGGCGTTAACGTCATTTTAACACTGACAGCACTATTTTTAATTTGTGTATCTGAACTCTGTGTGGCATCTATCTGGGCTCTGATCTAAGCTGCTGTGAACTTGTGATTTCTGAGGCTGGTGACTCGGATGAATGTATCCTCAGCAGCAGAGGGACTCTTGGTCTTCCTTTCCTGGGGCGTCCTCGTGTGAGACAGCTTCATCGTAGTCTTGATGTTTTGTGCGACTGCATTTGGGGACACATTCAAATTTTTAGCAGTTTTCCGACTGACTGACCTTCAGTTCTTAAAGTAATGACGGACTGTTGTTTCTCTTTACTTAGCTGATTGGTTCTCGCCATAATATGAATTCTAACAGTTGTCAAATAGGGCTGTCAGCTGTGCACCAACCGGACTGCTGCACAACGCACCTGATGGACCCAATGTCATTAAGAAGGCAAGAAACTCCACAAATGAACCCTGACAGACACACCTGTGAGGGGAAACCATTTCAGGTGACTACATCATGAAGCTCACTGAGAGAGGCCGAGGGTTTGCAGCGCTGTCAAAGTAAAGTGATCAGGCAGAGACCGAAGAACATCTTCTTGGATTATTCAACCATGACAAACCTAAGTGGGCTGTACCAAGTGTGCCACATCACGGGGGAGTTTGGCTTCTTGTTTTTTAGACGATAGATGTTTAGCAGATAATACAGATGTTAAAGTTCGTCGTCTCTGTGATGAGCTCCTACAGCAGGGGTGGGCAACTCCAGGCCTCGAGGGCCGGTGTCCTGCAGGGTTTAGATGTGTCCTTGAACCAACACAGCTGATTTAAACGGCTAAATGACCTCATCAACATGTCCTGAAGTTCTCCAGAGGCCTGGTAACGAACTAATCCTGTGATTCAGGTGTGTTGACCAAAGGTGAGATCTCAAACCTGCAGGACACCGGCCCTCGGGGCCTGGAGTTGCCCACCCCTGTCCTACAGTGATGATGGTTAGGTAGACCTCACGTCATGCACTGTTAAAAGTCTCCTGCAGAGACAAAGAGGACGAGCACGCACAGGTGTGACGCAGCTGTTGTCATATTATTCACATCCATCGATCCGACAGGTGGACATTTTTAACCGTGTGACAGACTTTCAGATTAAACGCTGATCAGATTAAATCTCAAGTTTTCAAAGTAAACCTCGCTGCTGACGAGAGCAGACGTTTCGCTAGCGTCTGGCTCCAGTACAGCTTTTTTTAAGGAAGTGATGTCAGACATTGGGCTGGACCAATCAAACGTAGTGTACTGTTCTTCAGCGACCTGTCTCATCATCACTCACAGAACTTCAGTATGAATGTGGAGGAGTGGACAGTGTGCTGTAGTCTCCACGTGGCTGTTTGACCCGCAGAGCCACAGGACGTGCTGGACTTACCTGTGAAACACTGCACAGGTGTTACAGTGAGCCGGCTTTTTTAGGTCCCTTTCAGTTTGTGTCAGAGGGTCTCTGGTTATGAAAGTACAAGCTGAACAGTGTCTGACATGACAGTGTCCTACTTCCTGTACAGACCTGCTGTACAGGAAGTAACAGTCAGGACTGCGAACGAGCAGCTGTGGATCACAGGTCATCTGACAGATGTGACGAGAGGAAAGACTTCAGAGAGCAGCACGACCTGCAGCAGGACAGCACACAGAAATGTGGTCGCGGTAATCAGCGCTTTGCTTCAGGTCAGCAGGTTAACTTATATTTTATTCATGTGAAACGTCCACAGAGGCTAAAGGTGCAGAGACTTTGTCTGCTGAGCAGTGTTGGTCAAGTTACTTGAAAAAAGTAATCAGTAACTAATTACCGATTACTTCCCCAAAAAGTAATCCCATTACTTTACTGATTACTTATTTTCAAAAGTATTTTCTTTCTTAGTTACTTAGTTGCACATCCCAGCACATAAAATAAAATATTTTGTGTGTTTACACTCAGTCTTTCAAATAGATGCAAGTAAAACACAGCAGAAAATAAATAAAGTCAAAGACTAGCAGTCCTGTTGCTCTATTTTCACCTGTAAAGCAGGAGTGGGGTAGGCGGAGGGTTACCCTGGTGCAGGTGTGCAGCGGTCAGTGGAAGAATCCGCGAGTTTCTCTGTGAGTTTCCCATTACGTCGTAGCTACTCGGTGCTTGTTTGGAAGTTTAGGGGTTTTTTTCTCTGTAAAAAGAAGTTTTCTTCCCACGCACAACGGACACTAATGTTTTTGTCACTTTTTATGGAATCAAACTCAAAGTAAGGTCAGTACTTCCACGCTTTAAACGCTGCACGCTCATACTCTCTCTGCACTCGATATATGATCCATTGTTGATCTGCACACAGCTGTTGTCACGAACGTCGCACTCGCTTACGTCACTGTCATGAGACATTCTCGCAAACAAAATCACGGTTTTAGTAACGCAGTAACGCAGCGTTCCTACGGGAAAGTAACGGTAATCTAATTACCGTTTTTGCAATAGTAATCCCTTACTTTACTCGTTACTTGAAAAAAGTAATCAGATTACAGTAACTCGCCCATCTCTGCTGCTGAGGTCTGAGTGCAGACCAGTGCTGCGAGCCCTTTAAACCAGAAACTGCCCCCAGTCTGAAGTCTCCCTCCGATCACAACACGCTGATGAAAACGTTTATTCAGAGACAGAAACGGCAGAGCTAGCTCACTGCTAATGCTAATGCGTTCATGTGAATTCACCTTTGATATAAACTTTATATAAACTGTAGACACAAGTCATTGCAGAACAGAAGCTGTTACTGCAGCCACCTGCAGTGCTGCGACATCACTTCCTGTCCAGCACAGAGCCACAGTGCTGTTCTCGAGGCTCAGACAGGAAGTGGAAGATGTCTACGGCCGCAGCAGGAGACCTTTGAGGTTCTTCTTCTTCTCTGTGTTTATTCACCTGTCTGCATGTAATCATTAGTTATTATTCATCTGTGGCTCTGTCCCACAGCGGGTCTTTGTCCTGTCACCCCGCCCCTCCCTTAGCCTGGTTCTGCTGCAGGTTTCTTCCTGTTTTCCTTCCCACGGTCACCAAGTGCTTGTTCGTTGGGGGTCGTCTGATTTTGGGGTTTTCTCTGTATTATTCTCATTGGGTGCAGCTCGGTGCACGGTCACCCGTCTGACTGACGCCTACTGTCATCGTCCTGCTGGTGACTTTGAAACACTGAGGCCATGGATGACCTCTGTGACCCCGAGGTGCTTACATCAGGGCTGAAGGATGAAGAGATCCTTAGCCCGAGTCATCAGAGTAAAACCAGCTGCAGTGCACCATGGGTAGTCTGCTGGTTCCGGGTTTATGAGGAGCAATCACACTACACCCGTCCGTATGTGACGACTCCTAATCTATGAGCTTTTACCTTCAGTGTCACAGGCACTGATTAGCCCGGGTCAAAGGTCAGCTGTTTCAATGAAAGCCTGCAGTAGGGGGGGGGGGGGGGGTCTAGAGATTTTGACTATGCCGCTCTACTGCGATAGCGCATGTTGATGGTGTCATCAAGCTGCGCCTGATTTGGTCGAAAGTAGGGCAGAGCGATAGGACCAAAAATATTTATCTCGATATAGATTTGAAAATTGGCGATAACGATATAACTGATGATATAATTGATGCGAGACAAAAGGCAACTCCACAACTTTGCTAGCGCAAAAAAACATCCATTTATTTTCACTTAAACAAGCAGCAGTTTTTTATGTGCATTAAAGCTATATAAACATTTAACAGTGCAAATGCAAATTCCTTGCTGAAGGTTTAACCAAAGGCATCTCCAGTAGAAATGTGCTGACACATCCTGAGCATAACCATGTATAATATCCACTGAAGTTAAAAAGAGGAGCTTTGCAATATTAAACTGCAGTGTGCAAAATAAAGTCAAATACGTATTTTTCAGACCATAAGGTGCACGAGATTATAAGACACAAGAAACAAAGCAGTCAGAGAAATCAAACTTTATTCAACTCCTTCTTCTTGCTTCCTCCACTTCTGTACCATTGATTCATTAATGCTGTATTCTATCACAGCTGCTCTGTTCCCATGTTGTTGCAGTATATTAATGACTAACCTTGTATTGTGGATGGATTTTCTCAGTTGTTCTCCTGACTGAAGTTTGGTCCGTTTACAGCATCCTGCCATGCGACTGTATTTGTCTCTAACCATCAGGAACCCTCACGTTAACTTTTATCGAGTGGAAAAGTGTTAGCTTAAATCCTGCAGCTCCACTGTGTTTATGCTAACATAGCTGTGTCGCTAGCGATCACGTAGCACATCATTATCTACCAGCTAGCCCAACTTCAGTAACCCTACAAACGTCACTGCTGTTTAGTTTTCTGTCTTCATTTATGTTGGAAGTGATAACAGAGCTGTACGTTTGAATGCTTCAGAAATCTCTCAGTCAGAACATGCTATATCATGTTTAGGTGGAAGCTAGCGAGCTAACTTCCTGCTAACTTCTAACTCCGTTAAATGTAATAAATTCTGTTTTCATGGACTTTTAACTCTCAGTGTTCGTTTGACTTTGGGACCTGAAGCAGACGGAGTTTAGGACCCAGATTACTCCGAGAGGCTCCAGACTACGGTAGCTGTAACGCTCCAACAATCAAACGCTGCGGCTTCGTAGCTTAGCAAAGTCGCACTAAACATTTTTGTCACATTTTTTAGCGCCGTGCACATAAAATCGGTTCGAGGTCAGTAAGCACAACCAGAATTCATACATAAGGCTCACTCTCGATTTTTGAGACAATTAAAGGATTTTAAGTGTGGAAAACACGTTATACAGAAGAAAAGAATATATCGTGATATATATCGTTACCGCACACGCTTCAAATTACACCGTGATATGGATCTTAGGCCATATCGCTCAGCCCTACCCTGCAGCAGGTCGTGTGCCGTCGCGCCATGATCAGAGTGATGCGATATCGGCGCTCCGATCGCGTCTCTCTAACATCATCACAGATCTGTGTCCATCTACAGAGACGAGGATGAAAACAGTCGGCCATGTTTGGTTTTCTCCGCGGAGCCGTTCACGCCCCACGATGACGTTTATTAATCACACGGTTATGAAGCAATAACCTGAAGATGCAGAGCGCCGCGTCACAGTCGCACACACGTGAGAGTTCCCAGAGTTCAGTTCTGCGCCGTCAAACCTGTCAGCGCACGGCTCTTCAAACTTCCTGTATCCAGATTACTTCCCGTGACGTGCCGTAAGCTTCGCCAACGTGCTGCCGTGTCAGGAGGCCGCAGCTGCTCGCCGTGGCTCTTAAAGCTCCGCCTCCAGGCTCGCAGCTTCACCTGTCGGTCGCAGTGGCTGCTGTAGCTAGGCAACCAAGCACCTCCAGGCTGCAGCAGCTGCTGTCAACCTCCTGGAGGAGGCGCTGAGAGAGAAACGGATCAGATCAGAGTTTGTGGCGTCGGTACAATCAATAATTTACACTGATCGATTATCTATCGCTACAACCAGCATGCAAACTCCACCCCCTCCACATTAAACAGCAGCTTTTCAAGTTCATCTGAGAAACTCAAACAGGAAGGGGTGTGGCCAGATGTTAAGCAAGGATAACTCTTTCAAATTAAGAGCATGAAGGTTCAGTGTAAACACACTTGAGTGTGTGCAACACGTTTCTGCAAAATGTCCTCATAATTTTATCACATCAGCTTCACACGACAGCAGGAAGAGCACAGAACACGCTGACACACGCCAGTACTCTGATTACTCTGAGGCCTTTAATGTAATCTGATAATAAATATGAATATTAATAAGAAAACATATATTACAATATTCATCCATGACAAATAAACAGGACGACTCAGATTACAATCCTGAACTCACGAGGAAAAACTGCAGGATGATGACATCATGAAGCGTCACGCAACAGGTGACTCACCTGCACGCGTCCGTGTGAGGCGGCGTCCAGCAGCCGGAGGCAGGCGGCGCTTTCATCCATCAGCTGCCGTCTGAGCGAATCACAGAGCTCCGAGTCCGAGGAGACGTCAACCATCAGCCGCAGCAAGCAACGCAGCAACACGTCGACACGACACGCCATCCTGACGAGGGGAAACACGCGAGCACGTCATACGGACGGTCCAACGCCATCAGGACAGGAAGTAAGTAAAAGCTTCAAACTCGCAGCCATGTGTGAGCCGTTACCGTGGCCACGCCGCTCTGGTCGTCTTCTGCAGCGCCTCCAGCATCCTCAGCCGGTTCGCCTCCTCAGGTGGGTCTCTGACCTCCAGGTACCCGAGCACCACCCGCTCTAGCCGCCACAGGTGTCTGCACACAGCCACGCCCACCCTGCCCCCACACACACACACACGTGTGTATTCATATCCTTGTGGGGACATCTCATTGACATGTGCTTTTCTTAGCTGCTTCCAGTAACCATCAAACATGAACGCCAACCATAACCCGACTGTAACACTAAAACCACAGTTTGGCTTCAGACTCGCCGGGATTCGTGCAGCTGGAAAACATTCAAACTGTTCTGAGATCAGATTGAAGCAGCGGCGCCCCCTGCTGTGCAGGCAGAACAACAACGAGCTCTGAAGTCTGATTATCTACAAATTCATAAAAGACTTTTCTGTTTTAATCACAGCTGAGTCATCAAAGCACGACTGACAACATTTAATTAAAACTGACAAAAATGAATCATTACAGACGCTAAAGAACAAATACACGCATTTATCATTTCTACATTATTTAATAAATAATTAAATGTATTATAAGTGGGTTTAATATTTACATACAATTCTAAATGTTTTTCTATAGTAACAGGTAAAAATACATTATCAATAAAATATACCACTTCACAGTAATTAATGTAACATGCAGCTTATATTAAATATGAAATCATGAAATTATGATTAAATATATTTAAAGTAAAATGAGACAAATGACTCATAATTTAATGTGATGAGCCATATATAGTATAGATATAAAAATATACAAATAATTAAAAATTAAAACGTTTATAATTTGTCATTCATAATTATACAAAAACACAAATGATAATTTATTAAAAACATTTTAGACACAATCAATATAAACTTTAACTTTAGTACAATATCGTAAACTTGTAATAAATAACAATAAATGTGATCATTATCATGAACAGATAATTAATATTAACAAAGAGTTTGTTTAATGTGTCACATTTTCATCCAGATAAATTAAATCACTGATGCTTCCATAGTAACCAAAGGTCAAAGGTCAAACCCACCTGTCGATGTACGCCGGCAGAGCAGCAGCATAGACGCGCCGTAGCACCACCTTGTTCTCCGCCTCCATGTGGGTCAGCATGAGACGCAGCACGTTGTCATGGCGACACGGCTTCCTGCGGGAGGAGGTGGAAGAGGAGGGGGGCTTCTCCAGAACCACCAGCAGGTCCAAAAGGCAGGACAGGACCAGCTGGGTGGGAGGGGGCGGAGTCAGTGACGGGTCATCAGACAGAGTCTGTGTGTGTGTGTGTCTGTCTGTGTGTCTGTCTGTGTGTGTGTCTGTGTGTGTGTGTGTCTGTCTGTGTGTGTGTGTGTCTGTGTGTCTGTCTGTGTGTGTGTCTGTGTGTCTGTCTGTGTCTGTGTGTGTGTGTGTCTGTGTGTGTCCGTGTGTGTGTGTCTGTGTGTGTGTGTGTGTGTCTCTCTGTGTGTGTGTGTGTGTGTGTGTCTCTCTGTGTGTGTGTGTGTGTCTGTCTGTGTGTGTGTGTCTGTGTGTCTGTGTGTCTGTCTGTGTCTGTGTGTGTGTGTGTCTGTGTGTGTCCGTGTGTGTGTGTCTGTGTGTGTGTGTGTGTGTCTCTGTGTGTGTGTGTGTGTGTGTGTGTCTCTCTGTGTGTGTGTGTGTGTCTGTCTGTGTGTGTGTGTCTGTGTGTCTGTGTGTCTGTCTGTGTCTGTCTGTGTGTGTGTGTCTGTGTGTCTGTCTGTGTCTGTCTGTGCGTGTGTCTGTCTGTGTCTGTCTGTGTGTGTGTCTGTCTGTCTGTGTGTGTCTCTCTGTGTGTGTGTGTGTGTGTCTCTCTGTGTGTGTGTGTGTGTCTGTCTGTGTGTGTGTGTGTTACCTGGATGATGGCGGCCTCAGTCCTGTACAGGTGTTTGAATAACGCCTCATAAAGAACCTCGGCTCTGTTGAACTGATGCAGCTCTGCAGGCGGCTAAAGACACACACACACACACACACACACACACACACACACACACACACACACACACACACACACACACACACACACACGTACGTACACACAGACACACACACACAATCATCATCCAATGGCAGACACTACGCTGAGTACGGCTGCTCGATTATGGCAAAAATGATAATCACGATTATTTTCACTGAGATCTCGATTATTTGATGATATTTATTTAACAATAACAACGTGTTGAATAATGACTTTAAAAATAATATAAAATAGTGCAAATACTGATAACAGTGCAAATGTTTGCAATATAAGAAATAAATGAAAAATGTAAACATCTATGTTTAGTGAACTTTGCAGTGTTGCTCTGTGGTGCAGCTACGACACTGTAGCAAAGTTTACACACTGTGTCTACTTGATCCACGTCTGACTCTGAACCCATAATGTTTCCACACCACTCAAGTTTTTTTACCTCTCTTCAACCAACAGCAGTCACTCTCCTCTCCAAATAACTTCTGCTTAGCTTTCCGAGCTTCCCTCGGCTCCTCTTAATCAGCGGCCCCCAATCCCCGGGCCTCGTGAGTCGTTTGGTACCGGGCCGCGAGAGTTGAGGCTCAGGTGTGAAATGTATAGTTTTCAGGGTTTTTATCGGTTTTCAGCGTTATTTTGTTATCGTTTTTATCGTTTACTCGGTTTTCCTGGGTCTTTTCACGTGTGTTATGAATAAATCTTCTTTTTTTCAGTACCAGTACTAGTTTTATTTTGTTGTATTTATCCGCGACACCTTAAAGGCCGGTCCGTGAAAATATTGTCGGGCATAAACCGGTCCGTGGCGCAAAAAAGGCTGGGGACCGCTGCTCTTAATTGTTGTGACACGTGTTCGAAATGCAGAGAGGTGCGCTCGATTTGCCACACGGAGCAGCGCGAGAGTAAAGCACGAGGGAGGGGCTAATAATCGGCTCAGTCATTTTTGATGATCGTTGAAAGCCCAGATCGTAATCCAGATTAAAATTCGATTAATTGAGCAGCCCTAACGCTGAGTGTGTGTTTGTGTGTGTTTTTACCGTGTTGAGCACGATATGGTGCAGACAGCGAACTCCCAGCATGCAGTTCTCCAGTCTGTGGTGGTCACTGAAGAGGAGGGAGGGGGGAAGGAGGCGGGACAGGTGAGGTGAGAGTCCTGGGCGGGTCACCTGCACCGAAACACCAACACACAGGTGAAGACAGAGCACCTGATGGGTCAATCAGCTCCAACCTGTTTCACAGAGGAACTACTTTCTGTCCACTGTCTCCATCCGCCAGCCAAAAGATACGCAGCGAGATGGGAGCGCCGTTTGCCTCCCGCCAGGTTTTATCCTGCTCCGCGATGCGGCTGGCGGATGGAGACAGTAGAAAGGAAATAGTTCCTACATGGAGGCTGGAGAAGAAGCAGGTGTGTATGAGAATGAAGCGCACTTCATAAAAGACACCTGCCTCACCGCAGTCCTACACGTCTGCCCACAGTCTCACCTGTTCGGACCATACCACCCTCACAGGTAAGCGGGGGACGATCAAAGCATGAGCAACCAAAAATATCTTTAAACACGGGTTGAAGGGGGAGCCTGGTTCCTGCTGACCTCATACAAACTCATCTCATTAAACATCTTCAGGTGGCATCGAGAACGCTCCAGAAAAGAGCAGAAAGGGGTCAAAGGTCAAACTGACCTGCAGAAGACTCCAGGCAAACACCAGCTTCACGGCTTCACAGCGCTGCCACGAGTCCCTGCTCACACACACACACACACACACACACACACACACACACACACACACGAATATTCAACAAACTTGTTTCTGTCTTTTAATCACAGAAAAAATAACGAGCCAATCACACAAACACAGTTTGAACCAAGTGGAGCTCAGAGCGCTGAACACGCGTGTTTTAGAACTTCATGTGAGGATGTTCGTACAGAGCAGACACCCCTGCACTCTCTGTGGGGAGAAGGCCAAGGTCCTCACAATGTGGCTGTTCCACCAGGGACTGGTCCTCCTCAGTGATGGAAGGCAAGTGTACACACACACACACACACACACACTCACTTGGTGAGCTGTGGCTGCAGGATGTCCAGGACTCCTCCCAGAATCCCTCTGCTCCCCTCCGTGTCCCCAGTCAGCAGGTGGGCGGAGTCTCTCCACCCTCCTGCACTCAGCAGCGTCTCCAGCAGGCCCCGTGCTGCTGCTCTGGAGGCGGAGCTAGTCCACACCTGATCCTGATGAACAAAAGCACACTGGAAATCAAACAGCTGTCAGTGAATGCATCACGGGGTCAGACAGGAAGTAGCTGTGCTGCAAAGGTGCATGTTTGATGTTTGCAGACTCACCTGGAAATGTGTGACGGCAAACACGCAGGTGGGTGGAGCAACAGCAAGTAGCAGACTGGTTGTCCGTTCTCTGGCCTCGCCCCCTTTCCGCCTGTCACCCAGAGTTGTTAGCAGAGCCGTGAGAGCGGCACACACCGCCGCTGCCTGTGTGGGGATGCTCTGATAGGCCGCAGCGCTCAGAGGGCTGCAGTCATCCTCACAGAGCGGCAGAGCAGCACAGCCAATCAGAGCACTGATCAGAGAGACGTATGCTGCTTCAAGCTCCGCCCACCTACTGTCCTGGCTGGCTGGAGAGAACAGCCAGTCAGA
>NC_140450.1:636935-639435 GCF_963576455.1 Neolamprologus multifasciatus | reverse complement strand
GGTGAGATACTCACTGGTTTCAGACATGACCACCTCAATCGTGAGGTCAAAGTTACACGTGGCCTGTGCGGACGCCACGGTCTGATAGTACACCGTCTTCATCTGCAGACAGATCGGGGAACGTTAGAGCCAATTTTGCCAACATGGCTTCAGGTGAATTAACCCACACCCACCTTCACATTGGACACGCCGCGACCATAACCTGTGGACACGATGATGTCATCATTCTTTGTTACCTGGGAAGGAAAACAAAAAGGTTACTGTTAACCTGGAGCTGCACCTGACCTCGCTGCACTGAACCGTTCTCACCTGGAAGGGTGAGGCCACGGGTCGACTCTGGCTCAGCTGGATTTGTCCCAGAATTTCTTTTGTTCTGTAGCGGATGCTGATGTCCTGACTGAGGGCGGCTCGAGAGACAACTCTGTTGTACTCCGTTAATGCCTCCAGAGTCAAGAAGGTGTCCTGAGGGAGGTCAAAGGTCAACAAGAAGCGCAAAAGAGGTTAACAGAGAGTGGTTTTGGTGGCAGGCCGAGTTTGGGGTGTATTTACCTGCACAGAGTAGAAACCTTCACCGTAGTGCTGATCCTGGGTCAGCCAGGACAGGATGGGTTTCACATATGAGATCCTCCCCTTAAAAGACAACATTATTTTAAAATGTGAGGGGAACTACAGGAAGAGAGGAGAACTACAGAAACACGCCCCCTAAAGGCAGAGAGGGGAACTACAGAAACACGCCCCCTAAAGGCAGAGAGGGGAACTACAGAAACACGCCCCCTAAAGGCAGAGAGGAGAACTACAGAAACACGCCCCCTACAGGAAGAGAGGAGAACTACAGAAACACGCCCCCTACAGGAAGAGAGGAGAACTACAGAAACACGCTCTCTACAGGCAGAGAGGGGAACTACAGAAACACGCCCCCTAAAGGCAGAGAGGAGAACTACAGAAACACGGCCACTAAAGGCAGAGAGGAGAACTACAGAAACACGCCCACTAAAGGCACAGAGGAGAACTACAGAAACACGCCCACTACAGGAAGAGAGGGGAACTACAGAAACACGCCTCCTACACGCAGAGAGAACTACAGAAACACGCCCCCTACACGCAGAGAGGAGAACGACAGAAACACGCCCCCTACAGGCAGAGAGAACTACAGAAACACGCCCCCTACACACAGAGAGGAGAACTACAGAAATACGCCCCCTACAGGAAGAGAGGAGAACTACAGAAACACGCTCTCTACAGGCAGAGAGGAGAACTACAGAAACACGCCCCCTAAAGGCAGAGAGGAGAACTACAGAAACACGCCCCCTAAAGGCAGAGAGGAGAACTACAGAAACACGCCCACTAAAGGCAGAGAGGAGAACTACAGAAACACGCCCACTAAAGGCAGAGAGGAGAACTACAGAAAGACGCCCACTAAAGGCAGAGAGGAGAACTACAGAAACACGCCCACTACGGGAAGAGAGGGGAACTACAGAAACACGCCTCCTACACGCATAGAGAACTACAGAAACACGCCCCCTACACGCAGAGAGGAGAACGACAGAAACACGCCCCCTACAGGCAGAGAGGAGAACTACAGAAACACGCCCCCTACAGGCAGAGAGAACTACAGAAACACGCTCTCTACAGGCAGAGAGGGGAACTACAGAAACACGCCCCCTAAAGGCAGAGAGGAGAACTACAGAAACACGCCCCCTAAAGGCAGAGAGGAGAACTACAGAAACACGCCCACTAAAGGCAGAGAGGAGAACTACAGAAACACGCCCCCTACACGCAGAGAGGAGAACTACAGAAACACGCCCCCTAAAGGAAGAGAGGAGAACTACAGAAACACGCCCCCTAAAGGCAGAGAGGAGAACTACAGAAACACGCCCACTAAAGGCAGAGAGGAGAACTACAGAAACACGCCCACTAAAGGCAGAGAGGAGAACTACAGAAACACGCCCACTAAAGGCACAGAGGAGAACTACAGAAATACGCCCACTACAGGAAGAGAGGGGAACTACAGAAACACGCCTCCTACACGCAGAGAGAACTACAGAAACACGCCCCCTACACGCAGAGAGGAGAACGACAGAAACACGCCCCCTACAGTCAGAGAGGGGAACTACAGAAACACGCCCCCTACAGGCAGAGAGGGGAACTACAGAAACATGCCCCCTACAGGCAGAGAGGAGAACTACAGAAACACGCCCCCTACAGGCAGAGAGGAGAACTACAGAAACACGCCCACTACAGGAAGAGAGGGGAACTACAGAAACACGCCCCCTAAAGGCAGAGAGGGGAACTACAGAAACATGCCCCCTACAGGCAGAGAGGGGAACTACAGAAACACGCCCACTAAAGGCAGAGAGGGGAACTACAGAAACATGCCCCCTACAGGCAGAGAGGGGAACTACAGAAACATGCCCCCTACAGGCAGAGAGGGGAACTACAGAAACACGCCCACTAAAGGCAGAGAGGGGAACTACAGAAACACGCCTCCTACACGCAGAGA
>NC_140450.1:624435-629435 GCF_963576455.1 Neolamprologus multifasciatus | reverse complement strand
CTCTCGGCCTTCTCTCCACGAGCTTCATGAGCTCGTCTCCTGAAACGGTTTCCAACAGTCTTGCAGGAGTTCAGAGATGCTGAGCGTTTGTCGCTCCTTTGCCTTCACTCTGCGCTCCATCTCATCCCAAACCATCTCCACTGGGTTCAGGTGGCTGTGGAGGCCTCCATCACTCTCCTTCTTGGTCCTCACACAGCCTGGAGGTGTGTTTGGAGTCACTGTGCTGTTGGAGAACAAATGATGGGACGGCATGTCGCTGCAGGATGCTGTGGTGGCCATGCTGGGTCAGTGTGCCTTCACACCTCCTCCTCCAGGCTTCACAGTGGGAACATGGACGCAGAGACCATCGTTCACCTTTTCTCCCCAAAGGCAGGTGGAACCAAAGATCTCAGGTGTGGACTCATCAGACCAAAGCACAGATGGTCTGATGTCCATTTCTTGTGTTTCTTGGTCCAAACAAATCTCTGCTTGTTGCTTTTCCTCAGTCGTGGTTTCTCAGCAGCTGTTTGACCATAAAGGCCTGATTCACACAGTCTGCTCTGAACATGCACAGATGTGTCTGCTGCTGGAGCTCTGTGTGGCATCTATCTGGGCTCTGATCTGAGCTGCTGCTACATGATCCCAGATGTCTTCAGTTTGTATCTACAATGTGGAAAGTAGCACAAATAAAGAAAGCCCACTAAAGGAGAAGCTGTGTCCAAAGTTCTGACTGCTCGTGCAGATTCGATGCATTCAGTGCTGTCACCTGTAAGACGTCCTGGTTTGAATCCACTCTCTGTGTGGAGTCGGTTCTCCTCATGCTTCCTCCCACGCACATTACATTTACTGGTGATTTAAAACTGACTGAAGGTGTGAGTGGTTGTTTTCCTCTCTATGTTAGCCATGAAACAGACTGCTGACCTGTCCAGGGTTTACCCTGCTTCCTGCTCTATAACAGCTGGGATAGGCTCCGCCCCTCTGTGACCCTGAGTTGGATAGGTGGAAAAAAGGAGCTGTCTTAGAAGAATGTTTCCTGCTGAGCTGCATCACTTTGAAAGCTCAGATTGTCATCTCAGAAGCCCCACCTTTTAGTAGAGCCAATCAGAAGAGCATTAGTTTGAAAGGGGTGGAGCTAAAACAGCTTGTTTCAGACAGGACGGTCTGAGGGTTGTACTGAGGCCCAGTATCAGATAAATACGCATTATTTCTAACTGTGAATCATGCAAAGCTGCTCTGGTAGAGAACAGAACGACGGAGCTGGGACTGAGCAGAGTACTTTAATCGATTTTGTTCCTGAGGTGTGTTTGATGTCACCTGATGCGCTGCACCTCCCACATCCAGCTCTCTGGAAAGTAGCTCCGCACCAGAGAAGGAGCGAGGTCAAAGTCTGCACCCATTTCTGTACACAAACAAGAGTGCAACACACATTGACTTACACCTGCTCTGACATCATAATAAACTCTATAAACCAGTCAGAGAACCGCTGTCTGTATCAGCATACAGGAGCCGCTAACAGGTAATTCAGCTATGAAATAAATATGTGCTGAACAGGTAGAGCAGCAGTGGATTGTAATAGCACAGAAATGAGCTCCTGCTGTTGGTATCATCAGAGTGTGATGCTGTAAACAGAAAAGTCCACACTGACCGTTACGTGTAATGACGCTGCCTTGGTCGATGCTCCTCAGGAGATGCTCACAGCATTCTTTGTAGACCCTTACGCAGCGTTGCCTTTGACTCTCATTTTTGAAGAGTTGCTTGTGCTTGTGGACAAATACCATAGCTTCATCAAGGCAGCTTGTATACGTTGGAGCCCACTTCATCCCCCTTTCACAGCACAGTTTGAAATTACCATATGTTTTCGCTGGACAGACAGAAAGACACACTTTACTTTACATCCACCACTGATTTATCCCCCATCATTACAAACATGTCAGCAAAACACACAGGTGAAGGTGTGTGTGTGTTAAACACATATGTATGTAACAGACTCCAGTTTGTGCATGTAAATGGAGAGTCCTCTTCACACACTGAGGTTAATTATGGAGTTCCACAGGGTTCAGTGCTAGGACCAATTCTGTTTACATTATACATGCTTCCCTTAGGCAGCATCATTAGAAGACATAGCATACATTTACACTGCTATGCAGATGACACCCAGCTCTATCTGTCCATGAAGCCAGATAACACACACCAATTAGTTAAACTGCAGGAATGTCTTAAAGACATAAAGACTTGGATGGCCACTAACTTTCTGCTTCTTAATTCAGATCAAACTGAGGTTATTGTACTCGGCCCTGAAAATCTTAGACTCTTAAATTCAATTCAGCTAAATTGCATACTTATATATAAATGGTGCTGGACAGTGGCTTTGTCTACTGATGAGGATAAGATGGGTTAAATGAGCTAAATGACAACATGGACACTTTAACCTCTTGAGAGCTACATGTAGGGTTCAGGATGTAGTTTAGGTTCATATATATATATATATATTTTTTTTTTTTTTGGGGGGGGGGGGGGGTTGTTGACTTTTTGCCATTACAGTTCATCTGCTCCTTTGGTGCTGCAATGATGTGGACACTGTACCGGTCCGTCGTGGTGAAGAGTTAGCTGAGTGTGAAAACAAGGCTCTCAATTTATCGGTCGATCTACGTCCCTACCCTCACCTATGCTCACGAGCTGTGGGTGACTGAAAGAACGAGATCACGGATACAAGCGGCGGAAATGAGCTTCCTCGGAACAGTTGCTGGCCTCTCCCTTAGAGACAGGGTGAGAAGTTCAGCCATCCGGGAGGGGCTCAAACTAGAGCCAGCTGAGGTGGTTCGGGCATCTGACAAGGATGCCTCCTGGGTAAGGCCCCGGGGCAGACCCCGGACACGCTGGAGAGATTACATCTCTCGGCTGGCCTGGGAACGCCTTGATGTTCCCCCGGATAAGCTGGAGTCAGCGGCTGGGGAGAGGGAGGTCTGGGCTTCTCTGCTTGGGCTGCTGCCCCTGCGACCCTGGTCGCTGGTCACTTGTTGGATGTGAAGAAGTGAAATGTCAGAGATTGTGAGATTGTGAGAGGCGGGGTCCACCCTGGACAGGTCGCCAGGCTGATGCAGGGCAGTCAAACTTTAATCAGACACAATTTTTGCCATGTGTTCTCTGCGGAGTGTGATTATGCTTTGTGTTTGAGTCACACCAACCAGCGTGATGCTCAAATGAGCAGATTGACGGGACAACGTTGAACAGAAAGGAAACATGCTGCTGCAGTCTCACCTTTCTCTGTTTTCTCCTCTTCGGTCAGAGCTCGCTTTGCACGCACGACAGCTGTGCACGCCTCATCTGAAACACCATAACCAAGGCACAAGTGAGCCGTGCAGCACTTTAACCACAGCGTCTCCCTTCACTCATTTACTGACTGACGTACTGCTGGTCGAGGGGGCCGTGTTGGCGTTGGTGATGAAGGTGAGGCCGGCCAGACGGAAAACATCAGCGCTGTCTTTACCGCCGCCTCCACCGCAGCCCAGGTCGCTCTGCTCGATGTGACGAAGAACCTGCGGGTCAAAGTTCATTCTGTCAGTTGTCAACACGTGGAAATTGAAATATCGTCCTTTAAAGTCCGAGTCGACATAAAGGGCCATCAGTTTGTTGTTGTGTCTGTTTTTAAAGACAAACCGAAGCAAACTGCCTCGGATAAAACGGTATGATTTTGGCGTTACCATGGAAACAGGGTCTCGGTAGTTGGGTCGTAGGGTAAAGATGGCGGTGTCGACAGCAGACAGAGCCACCAGGCCATCCTGATTGGCCCTCACATCCAGCTGTAGTTGTTCCTTGGGCTTGTAGTTCTGCTTACCCAGAGACATGTCAGTCTACCACACACACACACACACACACACAAAGGATCAGCGATATTCGATGTTCTGCCCAGAAGCTTACAGGAAGTGCACAAACATACGCGACAACACTGACACACAACCTTTTCTGGTTTTTATGAAGTCCTAACTATCCATCAGTTTTCTCCCGCTTATCCAAAGACAGCCATGGTGACTTTGGATAAGCGGGTACTCCAGGCATCCTCCGCTCTACAGACACTTTCCAGCTTCTCCTCCGGGATCACGATGTGCTCCAAGGCCAGATAAGATATACAAATAACCTCTCCAGAGGGATCTGGGCCTGTGCAGAGGTATCAGAGCCCAGAACACACTCCTTCCTGACCAGTGAGGTCACATTCCACATCCCAAAAACCACATCTGTAATGTTGAGGGTCAACACATCTTCCACCCAGCCTGTCCCTGTGGGTGGCGACTCCACAGAGATGGGATCATGGCAGGTATTCAAGTTATTTCTTCTGGCTGTGCTCAGCCCTCTGAATCCACCAACCTCTACTCTGGGGTCCAGATTCAGGAGGGGGCCCTGGTTTTTCACTTCCAGTGAGGTTATCCAGCACAGAGATTTCTGTTTCTCTCTGGTATTTTGAAGCGTTAACTGCTCTAGTGCTGAGAGGCTGTTCTGGATCAGACACACAGAAGATGAAGGTGCAGGCAGGGTTTGAGCCACCGGGCATCAACCATCAGCTAACACCACACTGATGCCCATTGCTGGTCTCACAGCAAGCAAACTGGTCTCAGGATTGCACTCAGCATTAGGCTTGCACTGGTCTATTAGCTTTAGGTCATCCCGAGGTTCGACTCTTGGATTACAGGTCCAGAGCTTCGGGTTTTCTTGGGTTTTTGGTTCCTGTTGGATATGAAGAAGCGTGACCCCCATTTCACACCTGCAGCACCTCCCTGCCCCCCTGAAACCTCGTGTCAGTCTTATTCCAGGCGTGTTTACCTTTCTTGACGTCCGTTTGAACACATCATTACACCAGACTCTGGAGTGACAAACCACAGGCTGTTGTGTGATGTTGTACCTGGAGCCCGCTGACGCATCTGTCTTCGACGGCCAGCCACACGGAGTCGGCCACCAGCTCGAACGTCCCCTCTCCAAACAGGATGTAGTAGACCAGCAGCCTGATGGACGGCACCATGGCGGGCGTC
>NC_140450.1:519435-619435 GCF_963576455.1 Neolamprologus multifasciatus | reverse complement strand
TTGCACATAAACCACTACACTGGACACTAATGTGTCACTCCATACCTGCCACCCAGTGACACGTATGTTGTCCACCTAAGTGGACATGTAAAAAAAACTCTTCAAAAAGTACATGTTTAATAAAAATGAAGTTCAAAGATGAATAAAAATACTTAAGAAATCCTGATTGAGGCTGTCATAATTCATGCATGAAAGGGTTAAACTGAAATAGATGATCAGGAGTGGGCAGCATCTGGGCAGCCAGCCTGATGTGGTCATCGGTCTCTGACCCACAGTTTGGAATTATTGGATTCTTGTGTTTTTTGTGTTATTACAAAAGAAACTGTGTCCTTTCATATATTGTTTAGTCTGTTCTGCGAGTTTCCTATCAATGTTTTTAGTTTTTAGTTGGGTCATTTTCTAACCAGCATTTTCAGAAACTATTTGAGCTTTGGTGAAAAATGACTTTGACACTGTGGTGCTAATACCTGTTCTCTGAGGTTGGTCCACAGCCTGAGACACTATGGACACTCACAAATGGAAGATAACGTCAGCACAGCAAAGAAGAAGAGGATTCAGAAAAAAGTAAGCATAGTCAGACTTCCTGGTTCTGAAAACCCTGAAGATATGCCGCCGTGAAACGACTGCAGCTATCACTAATACTGCTCCCGCTCCCATTGGCTATAATAGGAAAGTATTTGTGGGATGTGAAGTGCTTCTAGAGCACAGCGATTGTATTCGTGCGAGAACCATGACATGAAACTTGGTCTGAACACGGCATCGCACAATCCCTCAAAAAGGCTTCAAACTGAGCGACGGTCGCCTGAACCACACGTTAAACATAAAGAGCTTCTATGACACACACCTGGATGTTATAAGGCAGTCCAGGTTTGAGGAAGGGGGGCGTGGACACCAGGCTCAGGCTGTAAGGTGATTTGACAAACTTCACTGCAGCAAACTCAGTCTCCTGAGTAATACCACCTGAGAGACAAAATCCGCCCCACAAATTAAATATTTAAGTATTTCAAAGAATCGGGCTAAGAGCAGTGATCCATGCTCACCTGTGCTCTCTTCCACCAGTACAGCTATGTACAGGTACTTCCCCAGCAGGCTGTTGAGGTCTTTTGGTCCATTGTATTCAGACAGAACCTTCTGCATATTAACATTCACATCCACGTCACCCGCTGAGGACAACTGAAAGAGACACACACAGACACCGCTGTCAAAGAAACACAACAGATATGAGTTACATGATGAGAATCACCTGGAGGAGGATCGTCAATAACCTAACACCACTAGAATAATGTCGGCTTCTCTTTATGCAGGTAACACCCTAAAAAAAAGCCCAAAGTTAGAAGCACTGACCTCATCAACTGTCAGTGGGATTGCTGTAAGAGGTTCATAGATAATTTGCAGATGCAGCAAACACAGTGTTTCTGCGGTCTTGGTGCCAAAGTTCAAATCAACATTCTGAAATGTGAGCTGGTTCTTAAAAAACACCAGCACTGTGAAGCAGCTGGACAAAGAGCCTGACTATCCCCCAAAGTCCAGTCAAAGATTTGAATGAAGACTGCTTAAACCAGGAGGACAAACTGATTCACTCTGCGATCTTTTTAAGAGACCACATCGAGCATTCCCACCTCCACACGGAGCTGAAGTTCAGTACCTGTTTGGAGACCTGTAAGAGTCGTGACAACCTCCGGCATTCAGATCAAGTGAGTAGTGTACGAGGTGAATACCACGGCAGGTCTCCCACACATCACACAGTTCTGAGCTAAAATGGACCGTCTGCAACTTCAAAACATCTGTTTTGGTTATTAGTAAACTTGCCTGATAAAAGAAATCCATAACAGTCTAAATATTGAAAAAACAACTATAAAAGTTACAAAAAGTCAAAGTAATACATCAGTCATCCTGAAAAAGCTGAACATTTGGATACCTGGATGGTTTCTGTAGCATAAAACAGCTGGAGCACGAGTGAAATGGTTCAAATAACAATAATGTCAACATTAATCAGCATTATTAATAATAATAACAAGTGTCCTTGTGTTTGTTCATGTCTCTTACACTTTCTCTGGTGATAGAGTTTGGGATGATAACTGGAGGACTTTTCCCACTAACATAGCCGTAGCGCAGAAACACGTCACCATCAGCCACCGGAGCGCCGTGGAGATACCTGGGACAGGTAAAAATACCACTCGTGTGTAACTGACAGCTTTAAATTATTTGAAAGTCTATAAATAGTGCAGAAATGTTTATTCACCTGGCTGAAACCTTGAAGTTGAAACTGGTGAATGAATTGTGACTGATGTAATTTGCTTCTGGTTCCACTTGGATGGAGAAACTGGGAAGAACTGATGCAGGGTGAAAGCCATTAATAATGTGTGTTTTACCCTCGATCAGCACCAGCAGTTTGCTTCATGATATTATAATGTACCGTATTCTCTAACTTCAAAGTCGGTGGTTGCTGTTGTGGTGAAATCCTTGGAGTAAGAAGCTTCAATGGACCAGATGCCCAACCTGGAATCACAGACATGACCTTAGATACACGCAGCTGTGTGCTGCTTGTTTCACACTCTTATTTCTTACTTTGGGTTGACGGGGATCTTAAAGGGGTTTTGCAGAGATGGGATTCCATTGTTCACATCGACCATCTCCACAATGTCCACTGTTGTATAGTCCGGGTCCTGGCGGGAGGGAGGGGGTAAGATTTTATGGAACTGCACCCTCCTGCTACTACACAGGACAACTTCCCGCTTACCTTAAATGTCAGGTAGACGCTGCGATTAGCCGGTCTCAGCTCCTGGTTCAAGGAGAACGCCCTCACTTTGACTGGGAACAGAAACACAGCTGTATGAGTGACGAGGGTGATGGTGTAACGGAGAACCTGAAAGAGGATCGTCTGAATTTTTAGGTTAATGAGAGTCATCCGACTACAGAAACCATGACAAAGACAGCCTGAGAGATGAAATCCAGCTCTGAGCTGATGGAGACCTTAACAGGAACCCTTGGCAAGGACTGGCTGAGGAGATCTACCAACACACCGAGTAATATTTGATCTTTTCCACCTGGTTCATTATTATCAGGAAGTCCTAAAAACTCGCTGAAAAGCCTTCAGCTAATCCAAAATGCTGCAGCAAGAGTCCTGACAGGGACTAGAAAGAGAGAGCAGATTTCTCCTGTTTTGGCTTCCTGTTAAATCCAGAATTCAAAATCCTGCTCCTCACATACAAGGTCTTAAATAATCAGGCCCCATCTTATCTTAATGACCTTGTAGTACCATATCACCCTATTAGAGCACTTCGCTCTCGCTCTGCAGGCCTACTTGTTGTTCCTAGAGTATTTAAAAGTAGAATGGGAGGGAGAGCCTTCAGTTTTCAGGCCCCTCTTCTGTGGAACCAGCTTCCAGTTTGGATTCAGGAGACAGACACTATCTCTACTTTTAAGATTAGGCTTCAAACTTTCCTTTTTGCTAAAGCATATAGTTAGGGCTGGACCAGGTGACCCTGAATCCTCCCTTAGTGATGCTGCAATAGACGTAGGCTGCCGGGGGATTCCCATGATGCATTGAGTTTTTCCTTTCCAGTCACCTTTCTCACTCACTATGTATTAACAGACCTCTCTGTATTGAATCATATCTGTTATTAACCTCTGTCTCTCTTCCACAGCATGTCTTTATCCTGTCTTCCTTCTCTCACCCCAACCAATCACAGCAGATGCCCCACCCCTCCCTGAGCCTGGTTCTGCTGGAGGTTACTTCCTGTTAAAAGGGAGTTTTTCCTTCCCACTGTCGCCAAAGTGCTGCTCATAGGGCGTCATATGATTGTTGGGTTTTCTCTGTATGTATTATTGTAGGGTCGACCTTACAATATAAAGCACCTTGACACTGTTGTTGGGATTTGGAGCTGTATAATTTGCGATTTGTGGTCCAGTTCTGAAGCTCTCGTGCCCATCGTTGGTACTGTCAGCTGAACACGGGTAACGTGATTGGTCTGTGACTATGCGTCCCTTATGCAACAAACTGCATGCTCTGTGTACTGTGGCAGCTTTCTATCAGAACCACCATGAACTTCTTCTGCAGTTTAAGCTCCAGCAGCCTCAACAGGCCACACCCTCTATCCTCAGACCCCCAAACCAGTCTGTCTTTATGACTACAAGACAACCACCTGTCTAGCTGAGTGTAAAGATGGGTTATACAACATAAGATTAATGAGAAGGCTGGAGTCTGAACTGGGACAAACTTCTCTCACCGCTCTGACGCGGCGTGTACAGCGGTTTGTCGGTTTGGATGAACAGGAAGCCATTGGTGCGACTGATGGGCACAGACTGGTGCTGATTGATCACGTCTGACTGCACATGGAGAATCACATGATCTGCACTCTTGTCCAGCTGGTTTGGGTACAGCTGTAAAAAGGAAGTAACATCATAAGTATTTCAGATGCCTTCAGGTAAACTGCAGGTGTTAGCCTGTTAGCATCTTTTCTCACCCGGACTTTGGCTTCAGCCTGGTGGTTATTTTGTGCATTGAGGGTCACGACCTCCCGAGCCAGAACCCGGTGACTCTGAGCCATTGACGTCTTCAGGAACAGGTAGACGGTGACTTCACCTGTAAAACCAAACAGCTGCACCACCACGGTCTCCACGGCGTCCAGGCGGAGCGATAGAGGTGCCGTTATCAGATACCTGAGAGAGGAGACGTTTTAAGTTGATGCATATTTAGGTTGTTATCAGTTTGTCACGTTCGTCTAGAGCGGCTTATGCTGTTGATACTTGCACATATCAGCACATACAGTCTGTGAACGTTTGTCCAGACTCGTATCAAATTTAAATTTAAGGAATTACATTTTTAAAAAGCATATTTATGCTCAGTGAATATTCTGCTGTTATTCCAATGAGTCAGAAACAACTCAAAGCTAGCGCTCCATGGTCTAAGTAGCTTGGAAAGAAGAGCGTCTGGACTTCTGTAAGTTGCTTGAAGACGTTTCACATCTCATCCAAGAAGCTTCTTCAGTTTTAAGGTCAAAAGGCGGAGAGTCCCCCCAAAGAGGGACAAAGGACCCCCTGATGATCCTCTAATCGCCTGAGCCAAGGTGTGAAACTGGGTGTGGGTCACAATCAGCCAGGGTTTCGGGTGAGCTCATTGTGAAACCTGGCCCCACCCTGTCATGTGACTAACTGAGGTCAGATGGCCCAGGATGTGAGTGGGCGTCAAGGTTTCTGGATTATAGGCAGACAGTTGGGGTCATAAGCCTCGCCTTTGTTCAAAGATGGCTGCTCACAGTGGACATAGATGCTTCTTCCACTCCTCTTTCAAACCATCTGTCTTCTCTTTAGAAGACGGAGACCTCCATAATCACTCTTGGCTCGTGTGATTATGTAGAGAGGATAGTCTAATCTGGGACTCTCCACCATTTAACCTTATACCTGAAGAAGCTTCTCGGATGAAGCGTCGTCAAGCAACTTAAAGAAGTCCAGACCCTTTTCTTTCCGAGCTCCTTGGACTACGATGACCTGGATGACTGAGAACCTTCACAGACTAACACTCCATGCAAGCTACGAGCTGTTTCCCCCACACACATCCCCACAAGTCCAATGCTCTCAATCTCCAGGAAGTACCCAGAGTTCAGAGGTGTCTTTAAAGGGTGAAACAAACCTTTAGTAGTTTTTTCCACCTTCTTATTTCGGGGTCTTAAAAGTCAACTGGATGTAATTTTGGTTTATTTCAGGCTGCTGGAAACTCAGAACTCGGTGTGAAGATTTCAGTTTATCACGTAGTGCCAACTCACAACAACGTTATCTTGCAGCTCTTTTTATCGAAAGACTACAAACTTTGTTGCAGCTGCAAATTTAAAATGTTGGTTGCAAAAACAGCCCCGACTGCTCCGCACCGTACCTGCTGAAGCCTTGGCAAACATGACCGTTGAGCAGGGGGGCGTTTGGGTTGGTTAACGCTCTCCTGGAGGTGTGTGACTCACCCGGTCAAATGTGATTGGTCAACAAAAGCTTCTTGCACAAAAACCTTGTCCCTGTCTATAGAAGTTATTGATTCTGTGGTTCTTAACCTCTTGACAACCACAGGTTTCCACTGACCTGTTTGGAATAGGATCACATTTATATGGAATTTTCACCTGTTTGGCGTGCCGGAAATCTGGAAGGTCAAAATGGATCTATGACATTTGGTTGGAGAGGTAAAATCTTCTAGTTTGAAAAGCTGGGCATGTTTAGCATGTGGGGAAATTCAACCTAACCTTAACCCTCACTTATCCACTGGTGACCTGATGGACTAACGAGGACCACGCTGACTCTCTGCTGTTTGACACGGCCGGCCTGATCGAGGAAATGCAGGACGCTACAAGCTTCTTTGTGCTTGGGCATCAAATAAGTTGTTCTGACCTTTTGTTTCTTCTGCACACTCTGCAGCTGAACACGAACGCAGCTGTTTAAGCCAAAACAGCTGCGGCAGTAAATGTGAGGCTGCAGGGTAATAAAACATTCATTAACAAGTAATAAAGTTCAAACAGACTTACGAGCTGGACTGAGCCTCCGACCTCCAGCAGAGAAGCCACACACACGCGAGGAGGACACACACCTTCATCCTGAAGGTGAGTCAGAAACACACTGAGCTCTGCAGAGAACTGAGCGACACAGCTGGATTTGATTAGTTATTCATTTACTCGGCTATTGGCAAACGGCTGGGGGTCCTGAGTGAAACACAACCGAGGTGGAAGCTCCTCTGTTTGTTTGTATGCAGAGCTGAGTGTGTAACAAAGGTGAGTTTACTCAGCAGGGGTTTTTGGGTCTTACCTAACACTGTTGACTCTCAGGTTATCAGAACGCAGGCATTCACCTCTCTGCTGCCGGCTGGGCTCCTCGCGACGCCAGAAAACACGATCAAAGGTCAGCACTGAAGCATTTTGGAGAATTTTAATAAAACAGACCAACTGAGTGAGGTGTTGTTAGCGCCCACTAGAGGGCGCAGTGACCACAACAAGAGCAAACAGCGTCTGAAGGCTGAGACTGCTGTGAGACCAGATCTGGGTTTTCTGGTGGTTCTGCTCTTACTGGGCTGCAGACCTCCGAGGCCTTTCTGTCTCTGAGGAGCATCTGCACCACCAGGCGCTGCACCACCAGGTGCTGCACCAGCAGGTGCTGCACCACCTGGGAATTGGGGCCATCAGAATCCATCTAAAGCAGGAGAAGCTGCGACCCTTGATGAACATCTTCTACAGTCCTACTTTTTGTACCTGGTTTGGGTTGCGGGTCCCTCACAGACTGTCGCTGTCCCGGGTTTGTGTTTGCGTGGAACTGTTAGTTATTTCTGAATGAGGTTTGAGATCTTGTGTATTGTTTCTCTGCTCTGCTCGTATCTCTCCCTCAGCTCAGTCATGTCTGGGCCTCTGTCTCATGTGCACTGAGATCAGTTTGCTTCATTATGTTTGTTTGCTCCAGCCGGGCTACGGTTAGGCTGCATTTGGGTCCTCGCTCCACCTCACAGCGCACTGTTGTCAGTGCTACTGGTTTCAGTCAGTGTCCTGTTTATAAGGTTGGAGGCCTACACTCAGCTGAGACTGAAGTAGACTTGGATGTCTCGAGACCACTTTTACGTGGTCTCGGTTTTGTCTCGGTCTCGCCGTCTCAGGTCGACATAGTGGTCGGGAGATCTGGAGTCAACAGTTTCCATGACACACAACGTAACGTTCGATGATGTGTCATTTCAAAAGCATCAGCTCTAAGAGCCGTGCTTACAGAGCGCTTTGTAGTGAATCAGACTCGACTCCCACTGAGCGAGAGCCGCTCCTCACTTAATGTCCTTTGGCTGCTCAGCTCTCACAGTGGCTCAGCTATGCTCCAATCCCTCCATACTGTGGCCAATCACATGTGAGGATACAGGATAATATCATTGTGTGAAAAACAGAGAGCGTGAGAGTCACGTGGAGCGTCGTCTGTCCTCTCAGTGAGTGAGTGAGACAGTGGACAGCGGTGAGGAGGCTGTGCATCGCAAAAACACATAATATGCCCGACACCTGTAAACGAAGCAGCAGTTTAAAGACGTTTTTGTCTCGGTCTCGACTACAAGTCTAGATTGAAGAAGTCACCTGATGATAATGATGAAACGTTTCTCCCACTGAAACATCCAGATGACACGTCCAGTACACGCCCACCAGCTAAACTATGCTGCACAGGGAACTGGTCCTTCCTCTGACTCCTCCTATCCCAGCATCTTCCTGTGTCGCACCAACACTAAGCGTCCTTCACAAACATCTATCAATCCCCCGTGACAGTCGTCTCCACCCACTCCACCCTGTCTGCACTGTCATCTTCACCTCTACACAACAGCAGTTTCATTAAAGACAACAAAAAATTATTTTAATTCAAACACAAAATCTCTAGCAGTGAAAAGAGGAAATAATCAAAAACCATCAGCGTCACTGAACATTTTGTAATTGTCAATAAACAAACTTCATGCAGTGTCTGATCTTTTCCTTGTTCAAACAGCGCAGCCAGTCTCCAACCTTCATCTCAAACGTTCTTGAAAGAGCTGTAGCTCAGGAGGTCAATCAGGTCATCTTTGGACGTTGGTGGTTCGATCTGGCTGCTCCAGTCTTGGGCAAGACACTAAATTCCCAGTTGATGCCATTGTGTGCGTGTGCATGTGTGTGTGCGCATGCGTATGTGTGCATGTGTGCGTGTATGTGTGTGTGCATGCGTATGTGTGTCACTAAGTGCTTCCTCACTGGAGGTTGTCAGATTGTTGCAGGGTCTTTACGTTAGTTTACAGTTGTCCTGAGGCGACTGCTGGGTGAAGATGAGATACAGTAACACTTTATTAAGAGTATATAGGCTCAAATACAGTGTCCCTTTTAGAAGTCAACATACTTCATTACCAATACATGTGCCATATATGACCTTCTACATATACATATACAGAGATAAAGTGACAATAGAATTATGTTCTGGGCACATCTCATGTTTATATTCACATTCTTATCTTTGACGATGCTAATTTACACAGCAGGAAAAAAGGCTGACAGCTAGTTGTCAGTTAACAGGCTCAGTCAGTTATTAGTGTCTCTTGTCATCATTCTGAGCATCATATACACAAATCAGGCCTCAGGGTAAAAAGTGGGGAAGAGATAAAATTACAGTTCTCTTTTTTTCTATCGAACATATCTGTTAGCCCGTTTAGGCCTGCTAATTAGTTAGCATCACAGCTAAAACATTATCAGCATTAATAATGAAAAAACAGTAAAACATGCTAAATTTCAGACTCTACTTACTCTAATAAGTGGTGAACTTCTTCAGAGGGATTTAATGACTTTTTTAGCAGATTGATTCGTTGGCCAGTAATGTGTTTGTAGCTAACATGTTAGCATGCAGCTAACATGTTAGCTACACCAAATATCAAAACACAACTTCCTTCTTCAGTGGTGAGCATGAGATAAAATACATGAATGTATTCATTAGCCTGCTAATTTGCCTTAGCAGGCTAATACATTTGTATGAAACTATCTGTAACTACCACAGTATGTTAGGCTAGCAGGTACCATTTAAGCTTAAAATGTTTAAAACGAAAACTTTTAGAGTGAAAGTAAAATGATGCTCTACATTTAAATTTTTCATTTGAGCTTTTTTTAATTAAATACATAACGTGTAAGCTAAAGTGCTAGCGTGGTGGCTACTGCTGCATAACAAGGCTAAAGTGTCAATAAAGTTGCTCTGATAATAGATGAATGTAGTCACAAATAGTTATTTTATAATTAACTCAACAAACTAACACATTACTACTGAATTAGTATTCAGGCACAGCATGCAGTCCTGTGAAAAACTGAGTCCACCCCACGCTTCAGCGGTAAGTAAAACCAGCATTCAGTCATGCACAGCTCTCTGAGGTCTGGACTTTGACTGGACCGCTGCAGCAGCTCCATTCTTGTCTTTTCCAGCCGTTCTGCTGCAGGTTTCCTGCTGTGCTTGTAATCAATGTCCGGTTTGGTCCAAGCTTTAGCTGTGAGACAGACGGCCTCACATGTGAATACTTTGGCATACAGAGGAGTTCATGGTTCATTCAGCGAGCCACCGTGCTGACAGTTGGTACGAGGTGTTGGTGGGGTTTGGAAACATAAACTGAGAAGAGGCTTTCTCTAGTAACCCTTCCATCCAAACAAAGGGTGGACTTAAGATTTCACAGACTGTGTTGTTGTTCATCAGATTTAATTCATTTTGAAACCAGCTAAGCAGCAGATATGTCGTGTACTTTCTTTTCACTGTGACCACACCTGGACAAACTGACCAGGTGGGCTGTCTACCAGAAACTCAGTGTTGTCCTCTGAAGAAGTCTGAGTGTTGAAAGACTTGGAGACTGTAGCATCTTCTTCTTGTTTTCACACGTACATGACATCCTTTAACAGAGAAGCTGGAGCATGCAGACCAAAGCACGGCACACGTAAGCTCACGGACACAGATTCAAACGTACACGAAGGACCGAACACGACTCGTCATGCAACAGGAGCATGCATCTTTTGTTTCAGCTTGTCCTCATGAAGCAGCGCATTCAGAACAAACTGTACCAGTGGGTGGGGTACGGGGGGCGGAGGGTCATATGTCGGCTAAAACTCGTTTCCATGCACGTAACAGCGCCCCACGCCCCCCCACAGGAAGTGCCCTGGGTTGGGTGATGGAGCTGCTGGATGTTTGGAGGAGGACGTTTGTTTGTTGGTGAGTTTAATGACGAAGCTTTGCTGTTTCTGCAGAAGACGATGGCGCCCTCTAGTGGTTGGTTGGAAACATCTCTCTGATTGGTTGATGAGACGTGAGCAGGTTCCTGTCTTATTTCCGGCCTGAAACGTGTCCATGTGCGCCTCAGTTATTTCAGCTCGTCTCCTCTCGCCGTCGCCCCATCACAGCACCATGGTGGGTATGTGGTGAACCAGCGACGCTGGGTGAGGCACGGCGGTCAGCTGGGGAGGGTGAGGAGGCGGCGGCGAGTGCGTCGAGTGCACCCCGCCTCCTCCTCCCACCACCAGTACACCTCCTCCTGCGGCGGCGCTGTCCCCCGTGGGGCGGTGCCTGGCGCTCTTCTGGTGCGCCCGCAAACCGGCCAGCTGCGAGTACGCGGACTGGCAGACGTGGCACTTGTAGGGGCGCTCTCCGGTGTGCAGCCGGACGTGGTTCCTCAGCGTGGACGACTGGCTGAAGCGACGGTTGCAGAAGCGGCAGACGAACGGCTTGTCCAGAGTGTGGATGCGCATGTGGGAGCGAAGGTTGCTGCGAGAGTTGAAGCCGCGGTGGCAGATAACACATCGCATGCGCCCCAGACTGGTGGAAGAGGTGGAGGTCGTGGAGGTGGAGCCTTCACAGGTGTGGAAATCATCTGCAGAGAAGAAGAAGAGCTTCAGACTGAACTCAGACCACCCTCTCACCTGTGGAGAGGAACCTTTCAATTCAACTTTATTTATACAGCACCAAATCACAACAACAATCGCCTCACAGCCCTTTATGTTGAAAGGTTCTGCTGGAGGGAGTGTTTCCTCCCCACGGTCACTGTCAAGCTACTGCCCCAACAGCACCGCTCTGAAACTTGGCTGCTGCTTCTTCTTCTTCTTCTTCTTCTTCTTCTTCTTCTTCTTCTTCTTCTTATTATTATTATAACACTAAATATGTATGGAACTATATATATGTTATTTATTTTTCCTATAATAATGATTATTAGTTCTATGAATAGCAATCCAACAATAATATATTTGAACATACATGCATTTAATTTTTAATTTGTCATTTTATTATATTATTATTACTACAAATTTTAAATGTGTACACTTTTATACTAATGTGTACTTTAACTGCAATATTACAATGATATACTTATATTATCCATTATAACACACACACACACACACACACACACACACACACACACATAAAACCAAATATAAAATATACATTTACTTTTTAAATGGTTATTTTTCCAGACTGATTAAAGATAAATTAAATATACATTATTTTTCTCACACATTCATAATAATATAAATTTTTATTTTCCAAAATAATATTTTATATCTGAAAGAACTTCATGTGTAACAATAATAATAATAATAATAATAATAACAACAACAACAACAACAACAACAACAACAATAATAATAATAATAATAATAATAATAATAATAACAGTGTGATGGATTAAGGCCCTTTCGATGACTCCAACACAGATTTAATAAAATATCAATGAAACAATATTTTTGCTGCTGTTTTCAGGGTTCTTGCAGCGCTGCTGGATGTTTGGCTAACTGAGTAGATTTATCAATGACCTCACTGATCAATAATCAAAAATGATTACCGCTCTTGGTCTTCTTGCTCTGTTCGTCCTCTCCTCCAGGAATTCCAGGGATTCCCAGGAATGTGTTGTGAGAGTTTCCGTACCAGACGAGCAGCTCCTGGTCGGGAGGGATGGTCTGAGGAGGGAAGAGAAAAGAGGAAGAGCAATAAATACTTGGATCAGCGTTTACTTCATCATAGCAACATTACTGCGTTTCATTATCACAGTATTATTGTTTTATTGTAAATATTTGATTCTTTCTTTCAAACTTGTCATAAATTCTGAAACATTTTCAGAATTTCTGTTTTTCTTTTCTTCAGTTCAAATCTATTTAAATTCCAGCTGCATGTCGTTAACCTTCGAGCATCAGAACCGCCGGAGTGGAGGGTTACGCTCAGACACCTGGAGGAGCCGGTCGAAGAACGGCGCCTGAAATCAGGCCGAGCTTCATCGCTCAAGGATTCATTTTAGAGAACAGGTGACGGCAGCACGCTGAAGCTTCCCATGTTTCCTTCACGTGGATCTGGAGTCTTCTCAGAAGCTTTTCCGAACATGATGAAGCGACGTGGAATAACAACCACCCTCCTCTGCTCCACTGCTGTTTTGGCTGTTTCTGTAGTTGCTGTGCTGCTTCAGTGACCTTTGTGTGCACGTTTATGGTGTAGGTTAAGAGGCGTGTAGAGTCTGTTCAGGTGTGCAGTGATGTTGGGTTTATTCACTGGAACATGGACGTCTTTATTGATTCCTTTGTTGTTCCAGCAGGCGCTTTGATAAAAGCAAAGATAAATACTTCTGAGCAGACATGAGGAGGAAAAGATCCCTGAACCACCAAGAACCTCAGCCTCTGAACCACCAACATCTCACCGTGAACGCAGGTGTACATGTACCTGGGTCACATGATGTCACCCTGCAGGTGGAAGCAGGTGCGATGATACCTGAGGAGCTAGAACATGACCGAGTTTCACTAACCTCCACCGCCTTGTAGAAGATGCTGCTGCCGATCTGGACCACCTCGAGGTTCTGCTCCTGCTCGTTCCTCGCACACTTGATGTACGTCATCCAGCTCCTCTGGTCCTCCTGACTCGCATCGATAAAATACCTGACTGTGCCGTCCTCATTAAACACCTGAGGAGGGAGGCAGGAAGAAGAAAGTAAACACTATTACCAGCTAAAGTCATTAGTTTAGTGTTCTCAGTAGGTGGTTATTTCAAAGACCTCATACACAGATAATAACTAAGCTTTTTGACATGCTAACCAGTGGAACTGCATATGAGGACCAGTTAACAGTTATCATCATGCTAATCTGTTGGTTCAGTTATTTTAATAGCAAGCTAAGAATCAGCATATAAGTTTGTAAGTTAGATTAGCCATGTAACTTGTTGCAAGTAGTTGGATAGTTAACAGTTAACCATGTTGTTGATAAACCAATTAGCTGGCTAGCTAGCAATTGACTTGTTAGTTAGGTGTGAGCTAGCTAGTATGCTAAAAGCAAGTCACTAAACTTCTTAACCAGCAAACTTTAAGTAAATACTGAGGTTTGTCTGTAAAGGTTCAGCCAGCAGCTAGCTAACACTGGAAATAAGCTGGAAGACTCGATGGTTAGCATTGAGTTAGCCTTCGGGTATTTATTTAGCAAGTATGTTTGCATTTAGCCAGCCACTTGCTCCTGTGAGTTTTAAAAGTTGACTGGCTGTAGAGTTAGCGGGAGCTCGTTACTAGTAGGTGACTAATTAAGTAGAGTGTTAAAACTGAGTGAGTTAGTCTGACAGCTGAAAGTCTGCAGACTTCTTAGCTTAAAGGGAGAAAAGACACGGCCCCAGAATCAAGCCTTGGGGAACTCCACATGGGGGCAACACTGAACCTAAAACTTTCCTCTAACAAAGACACAGTTTTTTGTTTTTAATGATTTATTGATTTATTTTTGAGGAACACAAACAGCTGCTTTCCAGTAGAGGATAACGGAGGGTTATTTTTCATTATGAAACACACAAAGCTGCTCGAGAAAAAAAATCCAAGGAAAAAGAAAGACACCAAAACATGAGCGCTGGAACAGAGCAGTCTGCCTCACCTCCCACATCAGGTTGTTGTTCTTGTACAGGTCGATGTGTTCAGGTGACACCAGGCGTCCGGTGAACGGACCCATCTCTGTCCCCGCTTTGATCCAGGTTTTAGAGAAAATGCCCAGACCTTCTCCTGGGACCACAGAAAACAGTAAAGAGAGGGCGTAAGTAGAACACGGCACCGGTGATTAAAGAGAGACCAGCGAACCCACAGAGGTTTACAGGTGAGCTTACCTGGGACTGAGCTCTGAGCGATGATCACCTCACTGGGTAAAACCAGGCTGGACAGCTTCTGCACCTCTGGACACAAACACAGCGCGCAGATTTTCATGTCAACATGTGTCACTCCTGCTTCTACAATTGGAATTCAAAAATGAAAACAGAAATGACAGCGCTGCTTCGAACTTTTTAAACGCATTTTAAACTGCGTCGGAAACGCTCGGAGCGCATTTTTCTGCCGGTTTATGGATGAAAAAGTCCATGAAAGATGAATACCTGATGGAAGCAGCAGGAAATGTTCCCGAGAACACGTCTACAATCAGGAAACCCCGGGACATTATACGGGAGAGCAGAAGGAGCGCGCGGGGAGAGAAAAGCGGGAGTAAAGGCGTGAAGATGAAAGCTGAGGCCGCCGCGGGAAAACGCGACACGTCCGTCGGAGAGTTGACCCGGAGCATCCACCCGAAGCCCGGCCGCTCCTCCTAAATTATCCCCAACGAACTTCACCCAGAACGGAAACGAATTTCACAATAAAATCGCATTAAAATAAAAAAGAAGTGAGCGCGCGACAGCGAGAAACGGGCCGCGGCTCGCGCTTTGAAAGAGAGATCACGGACGTGATTACCGATCAGCAGCTGTTTGTTCATTAACAAATCATCCAAAGAATTTGATCAAATCTGATCAGTTATTGATGAGGATAATTAGCAACAAACGAACAAGAATCAATATTTTAAATTCATATTTAAACAGTTTAACAGATTTATTTTAAATACGAGTTTAAATGTTAAATTAAATCTTTTTTCTGTTTCATTAAAGATTTTTATCTTTTTCGTTTTAGGCTCCAAAATTTAAATTTATGCGACACTTGTGTAAATATTTACAAGTATTTGTAAATATAGAGAATAAATAAAAAGAGTAAAAAAAAAAAACAGAAGAAGAAATGTGATCAATCAATCAAACAATTATTATTGTTGTTGTTATTATTAATAATAGTATTATATTATTAATAATAACAACACTTATACTACTATAATTTATTTTATTATATTAGTATAAGTAAAATAATATTTTGTGTGTTTGTTTTTTGTGTTGTGTGATGTGTGGACATACTGCAAATCAATTTGGAGACAATAAAGTTACCACTGACAGTATTATTATTATTATCATCATTATTATTGTTATTATGCTTGTTGTTATCTGCTGTTTCTGAGCTGTACGGTTGGTCACTGACCTCCGGAGAAGGACTGCGCGAGCACCTCGGCGGTGAACGCGGTCTTGGGGCTCGCGCTCGGGGCGGTGCGGTCCTCGTGCTGCAGGTGATGCTGGTGCGGGTGGTGCTGCTGCTCGCCCAGCACGTGCCTCCAGCGGCCGTACAGGAAGCTGTGCAGGATGTCCGAGGTGATGATGTCCGCGAGGGACAGCGGAGGCTTGAAGCCCGGCTTCAGGCCCAGAGAAGAGCCGGGCAGCACGGAGCCCATGGCGGGGAGAGCCGAGGTCAGAGCCGGGGTCAGAGCCGGGGTCAGAGCCGGGGTCAGGGAGAAATCCTGCCGCTGAACAAATTAAAAACAAAAAAAAAACACAGTCAAAAACTCCTGTTTCCACCGACCGAGGCGCGAGGAGGAGACGCAGCAGAGGAGCAGCTCGCGTCTCAGTCAGAGGTGAAGTTTAAATCCTGAGAGGAGCAGGAGCAAAGCGGGCGCGGGCCGTGTGGGGGGGTCTTTATATGGAGCTCCATCACCTCCTCCTCCTCTAACAGGGGGAGGGGGGAATCCTGCACGCGCTGTTATTGGCTCCGTTTACAGCTCGGCTCGTGACACCGACACCCCACCGGGAGGAGCGGAGCCGGGCCGGTACTGGACCGAGGCCCCGCGGAGGTCCAAGCCCTCTTAGGACAGGACCTCATAGGGCAGGTGTTCACGCATGCGCAGGTCAGCTTCCTGGCGCGTGTTTCAGAGCTCACCTGCTCCTGCCTGAAGGCAGGGTTGGTAGTTTGATTTCAGCCCGCAGGTCAGGCTCATGGGCAGCTGATCAAACAAACAGCTGATCGTTAAAAACAAAAACAGGAAATATTTTAGTTTACAACTACGTCACAAAACTGGGCGGAGACTAAAAGCGATAAAAAAAAAAAAATCATCAATCAAATATGAGAAAAATGATCCTAACATCAGACTGAGACCCGCCCACAGCTCAGAAACTGTTACTGATGATAAACTGATGACTGATACATTGTTATCATTTTAATCAAGCTGACACAAAAATGTAAAATGTGTCATTTGTGTGTTTGAAATTCAATCAAACGCAGATTTCTTCTGTTTAACAGGTTTGAAAATGAAGCGCAGGAATGTGTGTGTGTGTGTGTGTGTGTGTGTGTGTGTGTGTGTGTGTTTGGGGGGCTGAGTGACAGAGCAGAAAAACCGATTAGAGGACAACAGCTGCTTTCTTCATCACCTCCTCCTCATCCTCCCGCTGTCTCTCAACAGGATTATGATTCTCTCGCTCACTCTGATCTGTATTTATGAGCTTTTAAACATTTATTGTCCTCACACACACACACACACACACACACTTCATGACGCTGTGTGTGTGTGTGTGTACCTGACTAGCTATCTTGGTGAGGACCGAAATCTGCATTCTACTATACTTGTGAGAACCAACAGTCACTTGTGAGGACACACACACGCACACACACACACACACACACACACACACACACACACACACACACACAGACACAGGTCCTCACAAGTTTGAAGCCTTTTTGAGGCTCAAAATGTGGTTTCAGTGTCAGGCGTTCATCGTTAATGTTAGGGAAAGCAGTATGTCAATGAAGGTCCTCACGAAGATAGCTGAACGGGCTTTTGTGTGTGTGTGTGTGTGTGTGTGTGTGTGTGTGTGTGTGTGTGTGTGTGTGTGTGTGTGTGTGTGTGTGTGTGTGATCTTAATATTTGTGCTTATTTGAATGTAAATATAAAATCTGACATCAATCTGCTCCGGGACTCCTCGGTGACTCCTCGGTGTCTCCTCCCGGGCTCGGTGACTCCTCGGTGACTCCTCCGGCGGCCTCGGCCCCGGGACTCCCCCGCCGCGCGTTCCCGGAGCAGAGCAGGGATTTGCTGACGGGGACGCGCATGTATTGAAGGGGACACGCTTTAATGAGCTTCTCCGACAAAAAGGCCCGTGAGCGTGCCCGGTGTCCTCGCGCCTTTATCCCGCTCTTCACGGCCAATCAGGATCCACTTTAGGCGGGAAGTCAGGGGCGGGGGGGCGGCAGGTGACTGGCACGCGTGAAGACAAGAGGGGGAGGCGGGGAGGAGGTGAAAGGAGAGGTGAGGAAGAGGTGGTGGGAACGCGCACAAATGGCGCACTGATATTGTTCCGCTAACGTGATTAAGCAGCGCTGCGGCCTCATTAGTATTCATGCGGCGCGCAGACGGAGCCGCAAATAATCCGCGTTTAAAAGCGCGTTAATGAGCTCAGCTGCGCGAGACACCCCCCCCCGCTCCGAGCCTCATCATCACCACCACCATCATCATCCTCCTCTGCTGTCAGAGGTCAGCGGTGATCGTCTTTCTGTTAAATTCAGTTTTTTTGAGACAAACCTGAGCCCTGCTGCGTGAGACTGTAAATAAAAGATGGCGTTAAACGTCATCTTCTGAGGCTGTTGTCTCCGCCCTCCTCCACCAACGACCACACGGAACCACCCAATCGGAGGTCGATCCGAGTTCGGCTCAACGTATCGGCATGTTTCAGTGTTCCATGCGTGGAGCTGCTCAGGTTCAGGTTCGCTGTAAGTTGGAAAGTAACTTGAGCTCTGTCAGGTTGTAATAGAGTACATGTACTCTTAGTACTTACGTTTCTAAGACGAACCGATGCTTAGAAATGTTTCTGCTCCGCGTGGTCATGTGACCCGGGGCGCTGAGGCAGAGCTCCTTCAACATGGCTTCAAGCGGAGGTCAAAGTTCAGCAGGGCGCCGCGAGCACAATTCAAACATGAGTCTGAGGTTCAGTGCAGCGCAGAACAACGCCTCCGAGTGCTGCGGACACGCTGTGGAACAACCAGGTGAGCATCTCGATGACGTCGCTCACATCAGGTGCACATCTGGTCTGCAGCTGTTCAGTAACAGAGGACGATGACGTCGCTCACTGTGTGTCTGTGACATCACTCATATGTATGTTATCATCACTTCAGTTTAACTTTGGTGCCAACGACAGGAAACGTCAGTCTGCAGCTGTTTGGGCTGGTGTGTGCACGGAGGGCTGGGCGGTACAGACATGCAGGTACGTGTTAAAGACAAGTCACGCTTCCTTTGGAAGGATGTTCACCTGCTCACATCACAGCTTTTTCCTCATTTCAAACTCATAAGATGAAGCAGCAACTGCGGGAGCGTCCACAAACGTGTGGTCTGAGTCCTCCGGAGCAAACAAAGCCTGGATGATGAACGGCGTCACGCTGCTCTGTAACCTCGGCTCTTTGCCTCGTGAAGGGTTAATGTTCGTTGTAATGTTCTGTCATATCAGCGGGACAAACATCGACCGCAGGACTGAAACCGCACGAGTGCAGGCTTTTAGAGCAGCGCATTAATGAACACTGAGTCACGCGTCCACATACTTCTGCCCCCTGCAGCGAGGCTGGCAGACACATTATTGGCCTGCTGGTCTCCGAGCTTCGGGGAAAAGGTTTGGACTGGATCCAGATCACCATTACTTTAATGTTTAATCAGGCCTGCCACAGACTCAGGGTTCATCTGTACTTACCGAGCTGCTTCCTGTACTTTACGACCGCCAACACTCTCCTCTGCACCGCAGCACACACTCACGCCGGTCCAGCTGTCTCTGTGAGGACCCGCGGCAGTATAATGCAACATCGGGACTGTGGCGCTGACCCTGAGCTGGATTCTACCGTGAGCGAAACGTGTTCAGATACTCGGCCCCTGTGCAGGTGTCTGAGGATGGCACACGAAAACCTTCCATGAAGTCATCAGACGATAAGGAAACGTCCTCATTCTTTGATAAGTTAACAAAAGAATTGATAGCTGCCAGTTTCATACTGAATAATTACTGAAGTGCTGCACTCAGCGACTGCAGGGTCCCCCGAGGACGCTAATGACACCACAGTCCCCACAAAGGCACATATACGAGTACACCTACACTGGCAGTAATAACAGAGCTCTCACGTTTTCCCTCCATCTTCATCACTTTAAAGATTTTTCACTCTGTTCAGCGCAGTGCGAACAAACGCCTGTCGGTCAGCTTCAGGTCACGCTCATCGTGAAACAGAGGCCATCTTTGAAACTTGTTGCTCCTGCAGGAGGCCGTGTTGGGGCGGGGCTTTTAACTCTGCTCAGGTGCCCGGCGCCTCGAGCTGCAGACCTGATGGATCACCGTTATTGATCCCCGGGGATCTGCAGGCGTGTGATTACAGTAATGCCCTAATGATGGATGACATCAGGCCGTCACTCAGACCATCTGTCTGCGCTCCGGGAACATGAATAAATGATAACTCCCACTTTTCATGTGAGAAGAGCTGCTATGTATTTGTGAGGACCGACTCCACACCAGCTAATGAAAATTCAGAATCTAACAGACGAGCAGAAAAATGTCTGAAGTCTGAGCTTTGACCCGAGATGTCCCAGCTTTCCTCAGATGGCTCAGGAATCTTCCCGGGTCTTCACAAACATCCGGCTGAAAACTTTAAATGTTGCAGGTTCTGAAGGTCCGCCTGTGTGACAAACACGTTTTAACTGGAAGTTTGAAATCCATCTGAAAGATTTGGACCGGTTGGCTGAGGCGCAGACTGCAGAGGAGACTTGGGGTTAGATCGGCTGATTCCAGCACAGCAACAAGTTTTAAGGTCAGTAAGAGTAAACCTTCAATCAGTTTCCTGACAGCAGAAACATCGATGCCACGCTTGGCAGTTATGGCTCAGATATGGCAAACTCAGCCTAGTGTGGGTCAAAGGAAGCTGTTTCTATGGAAACGATGAGTTTGGTCATGTTGATGCACGCTCAGTCATCCAGGTAAGGAAAAGGAAAAGGTTGATTCTGTTCATCTGGATGTTTTCAGACAAACGTTTCATCATCATCAGGTGACTCCTTCAGTCTCAGCTGACTGCAGGGTTCAACCTTATGAACAGGTCATTGTGCTGGGAGGTCAGTTCATCATCATTAATATGCAAATTCTTATGTCCACTGATCAATGTCCATGAGAACTGTTCACACAGAGCGGCTGCAGCATCGTTCATCAGTGCTGCATGTGTCAGCCATTGTGCAGATGTCCTGTTTATAAGGTTGAACCCTGCAGTCAGCCAGCACTGAAGGAAACGTCCAGATGAACAGAATCAAGTTTTTTGGATGGTTTGCTGCTTGTTTACAGGCTGCTGTGGGAACCGGCCAACAAGGCTCTCAGCACTGCTGTTTGAGAACATCTGGGCAGGACTCGTCCGGAGCAGCGGCCGTCCACGCAGCTCGTTCACGTTGACCCCATCTGAAGAGGCTGAACCTAAAATAACACCAAGCACAAACTGACGGGCGGTTTCTGTTTCCGACCAGAACTAAAGCACTGGGTTTGCATCAGAAGTGTCAGGACTCATTAAAGGGAATCAAACGTCACAGCGGGTTTATGTAGAGATGGAACAAAGACTTGAACGGTTTGTCCCGTGGCTGCAGCTCTCAGCAGCTGGATGTTTGATGTGAATGCACAAAGACACAGTCAGAAAGAATGAGCCCATTTATTAACCCTCATGTTAATCATCATCCTCGACCACCGACAGTCTCGTGGCTCGGGTTCATACACAACTCTATCTGTCAATAGAATCTAATAGAAAAATCTGCAGGTTACAGTTAGGACGTCTGTCCATTAGAAAAACAACAGAAACCATAAAACCAAAAAGCTCCCCGTCCCCCCTTCAGGACCGGGATCGGGACTGGGAAGTTCTAGGCCAGAGTGGAGCGAGCCTCGTGTCCGGTTCAGGTCCTGAGACGCTGCGAGAACCGGACACCAGGCCGGCGTCCGCTCCACCGTTAACAACTCCGGGGGGGGGGTTAACCCCTTCACTATAGCTCCCCACGCCTCGGAGCGGCCACAACAACGAGCTGCGGGACTTCAACACGCCTGCGACGACAACGCTCAGCTCGTCTGGTCCAATTACAGGCGTGTTGAAGGTGGCGGCGTCCAGACGGGAAGAGGCGAGGAGAGGAGAGAGAGACAGTTAGCCTAGCAGTCTTGAGAATATAACACATATTCAGCTTCGGTTAGACACGACACGTGAATTAAACAATATCATCTTTAACAAAGTACATTTTAACTGGAGAGCACCCGCCAGAGTGGAAATTTACACAAACCATATCATCACATCGACAAAATGAATATTCATAACAGATTTAAATAGACCCCTGAACAGGAGAACTCATTATTATCGTCATTATTATCAGCATCATCATCATCACACATACACGAAGCAGAAGCACTGATTCAACGACAACCAGATCTCCCTCGACAAGACAAACCTCTCTGTGGTCCGACACGCACAACGTTCAGAGAACTGCCAACACGCACACAGCGCCGAGCTGACGCACAAAACGCACACATTTTCATTAAACGCTCAGCTAACAAACAAAACTTATAACAGCACACAGCGCTAGCATACATACGCTAACGCGCACGCAAAGTTTAGCTAAACGTTCAGCTAACACACAGATTAAATTCTTACCACTTGCTTAGCTGATAACGTTCAACTAACAAGGTTTTGCTAGTAGGCAAAAAAGCTAACAAACAGTGCTAACGCTAAGTGTAGCACAGATGAGCACGTTTTTAAAAAGTATCAATGAATTTGAATTTATGCACAAAACAATTTTATTGCTAACTCCATGTTAACGCTAAAGAAACTAATCAGTAGATTCAAAGTCCGGCTGCGTTTGAAAAACAAACAAAAAAACACATTTACAATCTGTGCAAGTATAAAACAGCAACAAAACAATTGTACATTTATTTTGAAGTGTAAACCAGCCCTAATATAAACAGAACATACAGCTAATGTACAGCAGCCGGCTAGTTTGTTTGGCTAACGAACATTAAAGTCGTATTTACCGAGTCATTCGTTCATGCTAGTCATGCGGTTGAATGAGACAGATGGACGTTCAGCCTAGAAATGCTGCTTTTGGCCTTTTGCTAACACATCAGATTACACCATTTAGCAGTAACAGTGTGAGAGCTCATGCTTCCACGTTCAGACATTATCCCGTACAGCTCTACTTTTCCTCTAAAATGTTTACAAACTCTCCACGATCTGTATCAGGTTAAATGTTATTGGTCGTTATTTACAGTCTGTGCAACACGTCACGAGCGCAGAGTAACACCAAGTTCCCAAACAGTCACTACGGCTACGTTCCCCACAGCTATACGTAATGTAAGTCGTTAGCCACACAACGTGACGACTGTTGGAACCTGTGAAAGGGATTTTCTGTTCCCTGTATGGCTTTTAGTTAGACTGCCCGACATGTCAGGGAACTTGAAATAAGCTTAGCGCTTCCTGAGATGGAAACGAGGCTTAGAGGTTAGCTTAACCATAAAGCACCTAGGGAACAAAAATGGGAACATATAACCTTGGAACAAAGAAGCCTGAGAACTTAGGAACCTGGAAACTGGGAAGCAACTTTGGGAACATGTGACCTTAGGCATAAATGATCTTGAGAACAATTTTGGGAACGTGGTTTTGCAGACCTACCCGACACCTGGTTAGCACACAACAAGCACGGTGTTCAGTTAGCACATTTATTCAGCTAGCCTTTGTAACGTGCGCATAGAAAAAAACAAACAACCCCACAGCAGCTAACGTAGCGCTCGGACAGCATTTCCATTTACTTACATTCAGCTAACAGGCACCACTTAGCTAACGAAGCACAGCTAACAGAAACATTCACACAGCTGAGGTAACACACACGTTTGTTTAGCTAACACGGAATCGATAACTTCATTGATCAGCTCCTGAAATTTCCTCTAAAAACAAATCAGAAAATAGAAATGCGACCAACAACAATAATAAAGTTCACTCAAAGAAAACTTATCTCCACAGACTCGGTCATAAAAGCGGAGGCAGGAAAACGTGGCGGTGACTGGAGGTTAAATCGTGTGAGAATACAAAGCGTTAGACCACAGAGAGATCTGGCTTTAGACAACGCAATACAAGTCGCTATTTATTCATTGTTACATCATAAAAACCTAAAGAAATCACTATAAAGATACAAGAATAAGAGCTATGGTCAAACCAAAAGAAAACAGTAATGCATCATTGCACCTCCAAGTTGGCGACTGAACAGGTAAAATTAGGAGAAACAGACCCAGCGAGCAGATTTAGTACAAAAACTTTACATTTCCATCCGATGTCATTAAAACGGTTTGATGCCAAAATAAAAAACTGAGTCAACACACAGCCTGACGCATGCTTTAAAACATTATCATAACCAAAATAATAATAATAATATCTGATTTTCATACTCAAGACTGCTAAGCCTTATACCGTTTTCTTATTGGAAAATAAAACTAGACAAAATATAGATTATACTGGATTTCGTTTTGTTCAAAGCCACACGGATACATCTTGAAATTCAAGTTTGATAAAAAATAAAAACAAAGAAAAACCAGGTCTACACCGCGGGGAGACCGGAGGCTAGTCCAAAAACATCTGCCTGACAAAATATCGACTTTGTAAGGTTAAAAAACAGAAAGAAAGAGTTCGTGATTTTTCAGTTAATCCTTAGTTTTTCTCTACAAAAGGAGGAAGCGGCAGAGCGTTGCTAGGAAACCCCGATTCGGACGCCATCGACAACCATCCGAGGCCTTCGCCGGTGAGGGAGGAGCCTCTAGTGATCCTGAGGAGACAGGAAGTGACAGTGACGTTTAGCCGTCGTGACCAACGGGAGGAGGAGATCGCCGTGAAGCAGAAGCCGCCGGTGTTACCTGTATCTGGGCGGGGTTCCACAGGTAGGGCTGCTGCTGCTGTCTGTAGTATTCTGCTAATGCTGCAGTGTAGTCTGGCACCGAACTCTGCTGAGACGACTGAGCTGCACACACACACACACACGCACAAACACACACACATTACTTCAAAGCCTCTCGAGCTTTCTCAAACGTTCACTTTGATGTGATGTTGTTCCCGAATAAGCAATGAGGCCAAACTTGACCTTCACACTACAAATGTCACTGAGCAGAGCAGCACAGGTAGAAACAGGAAGTGTCAGCTGCCCCGCACACACCTGTGCACGCCTACCTTTGTCTTTTAACTCAAGCTTGTAACGCACACCTGACAGCCGCTCAGAGAGAAACGCAGAGAAGTGACTTTTCTTCCTGAGATGGAGGAACAGCCTGAAGCTTCACCAGTGTTGGGGAGTAACAGAGTACATGTGCCGCCGTTACGTATTTAAAATACAAAATATCAGTAACTGTATTCTGTTACCGTTTAAAAAGGTGGTATTCAGAATACAGTTACTTTGTTGAAATAAAGGGATTACACGGCGGTACTTCCTGTTTCGTATGTTCGGCTATGCCCTCTCTGTTTTTGGTTTCCACGCCCCAAACAAAACACGCATTAAGAGGCTCTAATGTCTGCGTCTCAATCTAACGGCCCACATCACCTCTACATGTGGCTGCATAATGACATGAAGAAATATTTTAAAAAATTATTCACAAAAATGACTTAATAAGAAGGCAACAGGCAGAGTGTCACAGGCATCGCCCTGAAGCCTCGTGGGTAGTGTAGTCCAGCTGTAAGTAAGCTATTAAGACTCGACTGTACACCGTGTTCGTGTTTTCCTCTGAAACAATAAGTTCTGTTGGAGCAGCCTTTCAACGCCTCTCTCTGTCTCTGCTAGCAAAGTTGACCCAGACAACAAAGTAAAGCTAGTTTTCAGCTACGAGCCGACACAGAACCCACCGTATTAGTCAGAGGTCCCTTTACTACGGTTCGGAGCCGCGGACCTGTTTTATATACGCGCGGAATAGTTTTCTACACGAGATCGCTGCAAAAAGTGCAGCCTTACCTAATGTCCACCTACTGTTACTCATTTATATTAAGATTTAAACATCTAGCTGGTGTTGGTGTGGAGAGTAACCTTCAGTAACAGTAATAAATCACACAGCAATAGTACATTCATGTAGCTGTAAAAAACATGATGATATATTAAGTAATCCAAAGTAATCAGAATACGTTACTCTCACTGAGTAACGTAACAGAATAAGTTACAAAATACATTTTGGGGCATGTAATCTGTAATCTGTAGTGGAATACATTTTAAAAGTAACCTTCTTAACACTGAGCTTCACAACCTCAATGACACACATCTTACTCTGTTTCTTGTAGTAGTCCTCCCAGGCCTTACTGTAGTCTGTCATCAAGCTCTGAGGCTGGTTCTGCTGACCTGGACACACACAGGGACACACACACACACACACAGGGACAGGGACACACACACACAGGGACACACACACACACACAGACACACACACAGTCAATGTCACTGCTCGGAGCTCAGATACATAAACATCACACATTCAGATACAAAATATGTTTCTGTCACAGCTCTGTGTGTGTGTGTGTGTGTGTGTGTCCCTGTCCGTGTGTGTGTCTGTTGACTTGCCTAGCTTCTTATAGTACTGCTCCCATGCTTTAGAGTAGTCCATCTGTCCTGTCTGAGCCATACTGTGACCTACACACACACACACACACGGACAGGGACACACACACAAGTCTTAGCTTCTACACTAAACAAAGGCTGTGTGTGTGTCCCTGTGTGTGAGTCCCTGTCCCTGTGTGTGTCCCTGTCCGTGTGTGTGTGTCCCTGTCCGTGTGTCCCTGTGTGTGTGTCCCTGTGTGTGAGTCCCTGTCCCTGTGTGTGTCCCTGTCCGTGTGTGTGTGTCCCTGTGTCCCTGTGTGTCCCTGTCCGTGTGTGTGTGTCCCTGTGTGTGTGTCCCTGTCCCTGTGTGTGTGTCCCTGTCCGTGTGTCCCTGTCCGTGTGTGTGTGTGTGTCCCTGTCCGTGTGTCCCTGTCCGTGTGTGTGTGTGTGTCCCTGTCCGTGTGTCCCTGTCCGTGTGTGTGTGTGTGTCCCTGTCCGTGTGTCCCTGTCCGTGTGTGTGTGTGTGTCCCTGTCCGTGTGTCCCTGTCCGTGTGTGTGTGTGTGTCCCTGTCCGTGTGTCCCTGGCCGTGTGTGTGTGTCCCTGTCCCTGTGTGTGTGTGTCCCTGTCCGTGTGTGTGTGTCCCTGTGTGTGTGTCCCTGTCCGTGTGTGTGTGTCCCTGTGTGTGTGTCCCTGTCCGTGTGTGTGTGTCCCTGTCCGTGTGTGTCCCTGTCCATGTGTGTGTGTGTCCCTGTGTGTGAGTCCCTGTCCCTGTGTGTGTCCCTGTCCCTGTGTGTGTGTCCCTGTCCCTGTGTCCCTGTCCGTGTGTCCCTGTCCGTGTGTGTGTGTGTCCGTGTCCCTGTCCCTGTGTGTGTGTCCCTGTCCCTGTGTGTGTGTGTCCCTGTCCGTGTGTGTGTCCCTGTGTGTGTGTCCCTGTCCCTGTGTCCCTGTCCGTGTGTGTGTGTCCCTGTCCGTGTGTCCCTGTCCGTGTGTGTGTGTCCCTGTCTGTGTGTGTGTCCCTGTCCGTGTGTCCCTGTCCGTGTGTGTGTCCCTGTCCGTGTGTGTGTCTCTGTGTGTGTGTGTCTCTGTTTGTGTGTCCCTGTCCGTGTGTGTGTCCGTGTGTGTGTGTGTGTCCCTGTCCCTGTGTGTGTGTCCCTGTCCGTGTGTGTCCCCCTGTCCTGTGTCCCTGTCCGTGTGTGTGTGTCCCTGTCCGTGTGTGTGTGTCCCTGTCCGTGTGTGTGTGTCCCTGTCCGTGTGTGTGTCCCTGTCCGTGTGTGTGTGTCCCTGTCCGTGTGTGTGTGTCCCTGTCCGTGTGTGTGTGTCCCTGTGTGTGTGTCCCTGTCTGTGTGTCCCTCTCCGTCCGTGTGTGTATGTGTCCCTGTCCGTGTGTGTGTCCCTGTGTGTGTGTCCCTGTGTGTGTGTCCGTGTGTGTGTGTCCGTGTCCCTGTGTGTGTGTCCCTGTGTGTGTGTCCGTGTGTGTGTGTCCCTGTCCCTGTGTGTGTCCCTGTCCCTGTGTGTGTGTGTCCGTGTGTGTGTCCGTGTGTGTGTCCCTGTCCCTGTGTGTCCCTGTCCCTGTGTGTGTGTGTCCGTGTGTGTGTCCCTGTCCCTGTGTGTGTGTGTCCCTGTGTGTGTGTGTCCCTGTCCGTGTGTGTCCCTGTGTCCGTGTCCCTGTGTGTGTGTCCCTGTCCGTGTGTGTCCCTGTGTCCATGTCCCTGTGTGTGTGTGTGTGTCCCTGTGTGTGTGTGTGTCCCTGTGTGTGTGTCCCTGTCCGTGTGTGTGTGTCCCTGTGTGTGTGTCCCTGTCCGTGTGTGTGTGTCCCTGTCCGTGTGTGTCCCTGTCCATGTGTGTGTGTGTCCCTGTGTGTGAGTCCCTGTCCCTGTGTGTGTCCCTGTCCCTGTGTGTGTGTCCCTGTCCCTGTGTCCCTGTCCGTGTGTCCCTGTCCGTGTGTGTGTGTGTCCGTGTCCCTGTCCCTGTGTGTGTGTCCCTGTCCCTGTGTGTGTGTGTCCCTGTCCGTGTGTGTGTCCCTGTGTGTGTGTCCCTGTCCCTGTGTCCCTGTCCGTGTGTGTGTGTCCCTGTCCGTGTGTCCCTGTCCGTGTGTGTGTGTCCCTGTCTGTGTGTGTGTCCCTGTCCGTGTGTCCCTGTCCGTGTGTGTGTCCCTGTCCGTGTGTGTGTCTCTGTGTGTGTGTGTCTCTGTTTGTGTGTCCCTGTCCGTGTGTGTGTCCGTGTGTGTGTGTGTGTCCCTGTCCCTGTGTGTGTGTCCCTGTCCGTGTGTGTCCCCCTGTCCTGTGTCCCTGTCCGTGTGTGTGTGTCCCTGTCCGTGTGTGTGTGTCCCTGTCCGTGTGTGTGTCCCTGTCCGTGTGTGTGTGTCCCTGTCCGTGTGTGTGTGTCCCTGTCCGTGTGTGTGTGTCCCTGTGTGTGTGTCCCTGTCTGTGTGTCCCTCTCCGTCCGTGTGTGTATGTGTCCCTGTCCGTGTGTGTGTCCCTGTGTGTGTGTCCCTGTGTGTGTGTCCGTGTGTGTGTGTCCGTGTCCCTGTGTGTGTGTCCCTGTGTGTGTGTCCGTGTGTGTGTGTCCCTGTCCCTGTGTGTGTCCCTGTCCCTGTGTGTGTGTGTCCGTGTGTGTGTCCGTGTGTGTGTCCCTGTCCCTGTGTGTCCCTGTCCCTGTGTGTGTGTGTGTCCGTGTGTGTGTCCCTGTCCCTGTGTGTGTGTGTCCCTGTGTGTGTGTGTCCCTGTCCGTGTGTGTCCCTGTGTCCGTGTCCCTGTGTGTGTGTCCCTGTCCGTGTGTGTCCCTGTGTCCATGTCCCTGTGTGTGTGTGTGTGTCCCTGTGTGTGTGTGTGTCCCTGTGTGTGTCCGTGTGTGTCCCTGTCCGTGTGTGTCCCTGTGTCCGTGTCCCTGTGTGTGTGTGTGTCCCTCTCCGTGTGTGTGTCCCTGTCCGTGTGTGTGTGTCCCTGTCCGTGTGTGTGTCCGTGTGTGTGTGTCCCTGTCCGTGTGTGTGTCCCTGTCCGTGTGTGTGTGTCCCTGTGTGTGTGTCCCTGTCTGTGTGTCCCTCTCCGTCCGTGTGTGTATGTGTCCCTGTCCGTGTGTGTGTGTCCCTGTGTGTGTGTGTCCGTGTGTGTGTGTCCGTGTCCCTGTGTGTGTGTCCCTGTGTGTGTGTCCGTGTGTGTGTGTCCCTGTCCGTGTGTGTCCCTGTCCCTGTGTGTGTCCCTGTCCGTGTGTGTCCCTGTCCCTGTGTGTGTGTGTCCGTGTGTGTGTCCCTGTCCGTGTGTGTCCCTGTCCCTGTGTGTGTGTGTCCGTGTGTGTGTGTGTCCCTGTCCGTGTCCCTGTGTGTGTCCGTGTGTGTCCCTGTCCGTGTGTGTCCCTGTGTCCGTGTCCCTGTGTGTGTGTGTGTGTGTGTGTCCCTCTCCGTGTGTGTGTCCCTGTGTGTGTTACCTGGGTCTTGCTGTCCTGGGTTCTGCCAGCTGGTCTGGTAGGTGTTTCCCCAGACGCCGGTCAGGAAGGTCTGCCCACTCCCACAGCTGCATAAAAACATGTGTTTAACACACAGCTGGCTGAGTTAAAGACACACACACACACATGGACAGACACACACACACACACGCCCGTGTCCATCATCATCAGCGTCTCAGCATGAGGCCGTTAGACAAACGAACGCAACAGAATGCAGAAGACAGTTAAACGAATCAGCTGATGTGGCAGAGCGCCCACAGCCACGCCCACAGCCACGCCCACAGCCGCCTCAGACTCACGCAGGAGCTCACACGGTCCTGCGGCGCTGCCGTGGTCGTGTTGGAGGTGGAAACGTCACGTGTGTGTGGACCGCAAAGGTTTTCATGGTGACCACAGTAAACGGGTCACACTCGTAGCTCTTGAACTTCTCCATGAACCGTCATCACACGGCGCCATCACGGAGCACGCCCACAGCAAACACGGCCTCCGCCCTCACTCCCCCTGAGGCAGAGTGTGGAACTGCTCATTGAGAGAACGTCACGTCATCAGGGTTTCTCTCAGGGTGGGTTTGGATTATCATTAAAGTCGATTCTGGATAACGTGACATCGATTCATCAAAATCCTGAATCGATTTTTTAATATCAATTTATTTTGGCCGAAACGCCAGAATCTCAGGTTACACCTCACAACATCTCAACAACCTCCAAACAGCTGAAACAGTCAATGAGAGCAGGAGCACGATTCTGCACAGAGACGTGAACACAAAGCGCCGACGCATCAGAATCAGCGAGCTGTCGCCTTCCTCACCGACGGCACGGACGCGCTCGCTGAAAGCCGACAGCTCGCTGATTCTGATGCTGTTAGTTTGACCTCTGAACCTGATCCAAACTACGCTTCACATAAACATCGTCATGAATTCACTCTTAGTTTTGCTGCTTTGCTTCCACCACGATCTCACTTCATGCACAGCTCTCCCCCTCCCTCTCTCTCTCTCTCTCTCTCTCCCCCTCTCTCTCTCTCTCTCTCCCCCCCTCTCTCTCTTTACCCTCCACGCTGTCGGCCGCTGTTTTGTTTTTTACTTACTTCCACAAACAAAGCCTCATTCCTGCCGTTCAATACTGAACAAATGTAAACTTTTTAAAATTATGCAAAAGTGCGAAACGCTCGGTCGTGTCTCTAATCAAACCTCTGTAACTTTCTCTGCTTCACTCCATTTTTAATCGACTGCAGAATATTTTTAAGGTCATCTGCTATAAAATCCCAAACCAGGAAAATCTCCTTCGTGTTTTTGTTTTATCCTCAGTGACTTTGACACAAAGGCCTCTGCTGTGATGCTCACACCTGATAGTCTCACAGTGTCAGCTGAGGTCAGTGTCACAGATATAAAAATATAGATATGCACTGACAAGTGATCAGAGTTATAATATTTCTGACTGTCTGAGGCAAAATTTCCCCGATTCAAATCAAATCGAATCGATTCCAGAAATCAGTGACGATACCCAACCTTAGTTTCCATGGTTACCTGAAACTAGGGCTGCTACGATTAGTCGACTATCAAAATCGTCGACGACTGATTTAATAGTCGACGCGTCGTTTGAAGCTTTGTAAGATCACAAAAGACGCAGGAATAAGTAGTAGGATTTAAGAGTGTAATAACGGACTGAAACAGAAGATGGCAGCACTGCATGTACAAGGATGCCAGCTGCCGTTAAACCCCGAAGAAGAAGAAGCTGTGTCCCAGAATTCATAGCGCGGCCCAGCTCAGTTTCCAACAATGGCGGCAGCTAGTTAGTTTTAATATTACTCTTATTATTCTTTCTGGGTCACAAAATAAACATTTAACATATTTTCAGGCGAGAATGTAGCTGTGTAAACCTCAAATATCTGCTCAGTTTATCAAGACACCACATATTTTCAAAAGCGCTCCGACGTTTTCGGAGACGTCTGTTAGCCACTAGCTCGATAGCTAGCCGGGGGCTAGGCTAACTAGAGCCGTGAGAACACCGGACTCCCGGCTAATCGTTTTCAAACCCACCGCCATCTTTCGCTACTCAGGTTAAACATGATATATAAGTTACTTAGATAACTTAAAAATGTTATTGTTTGGCTTTTTTTTAGTATTTTATTTGTTCCTGAGTAAATCGGTTTGGCTGAGATTAAAGTTATAGTTTTTACACAGCTGAATAAACTCAAGCAGACAGCTGATTATCAGAAGTGTGAGATGCTGAGAATTTACTCCGGTGTCCTGTTATATTTTAGATAGCAAGGAGTTTATTAAACTTCACCGAAACAATCTGCAAATTTCATTTAACTTTAATAAACTATCATCTTGTCTTTATTTTTAGTTAGCACAGACCTTAAACACTTAGAGCTGTAAGCTAATGATAGTTATATAAGAGCAGATGCTGCTGGTGCAATAAGCTGTACGTTGGATGATGATCTGATTGGTCGATTATCAAAATAATCGTTTGTGGCAGCCCTAGTTTCCATGGTTACCTGAAACTACCTTTTAGGTATCACATTTACCTGCAGTGAAGTTAGCAATGCCTTTAAACAGTCAGCCAATCAGAGCGCAGCTTGCTATCATTACAACAGGAAGTTCAGACTCAGAGCGGGGGTGGGGAACTGAGGAGGTCCTTTAAATCAGCTGTGATCATCTAAAACCTGCAGGCCTGGACTTCCCCACCCCCGCTGTAGAAGAACACCAAAGCAGCCCCGCCCACTCGTGGACTGGACTCGCTCCGTGGGTGCAGCGTCCTTCCTGCTTCTGAGGGACGTGGATCACGGACGTATGTGCTGTGTGACGGCGGCGTGCGCTAAGATCTGAGGACTCTTACTTCTGGTGTGCAGCGGGACCCTGGGTGAAGGGGCTGAAGCCGAACCCTCCGTTACTCATGATACCCGAACCCTGTGGGAGGAGACACAGGTCAGCGCTCGTCCTTCGAGCATCTACAGAGGTGTGCCTGTTTTACATACCCCGATCTTGTCATCTATTAGCTGGCGAGCCAGGTCCATCTGCTGGGCGGTGCCTCTGATGGTAAAGACCCGGGTGTTGGGGTCAGTGGAGGGTGGGGGGTTCCTCTGCAGCTCCACGTGAGCTCCAGACTGCTGGTTAATGCTCTTGATGGTTTCTCCACCTGCAGACACAAACAGCAGGTGTCATTCACACAGCTGATCAATATGAGCGCCGGGGGCGGAGTCATTCAGCAGGGCTCAGTGGTGTCACTGCTGGGAAAACGAGACAACGCTCAGGTAGGAAACCATCGTTGGGAGCGTCCGACAGACGCTCAGAGTAGAAAAGAGTCGACGCTGCTGTTCTTTGCTGTTTCTGTGACTTCACTCATCGGTGGGATTTTAATGTTTACACTCAAAGAAGAATCATGTTGCAGGATGCTGCACGCCATCAGGGACGACCTCAATGGCGGGGGTAGCTTAGCACTCTTGAACATGTCGGTCTATGTGACTTTAAATAAAAGTTGAAAACCTCGACTGTAACTTTAAACCTGACTTGAGGATTTTATCTGATTTGCTTAATTCTGGGAAAATTATTAAATTAAATTTCAGTTTGTGTAATGAGCCGCGGAGCCTGGGGGGCTTCACAGGTACAGCTGGTCCCAGCAGGACGGTCAAGGTGAGGACAGGAAGCATTAACCTGCTGGCAGAGACCAGGAGGAGGACGTGTCGACAGAGCTGCTGTCAGTCTGAAGCCTACAATGATACAAAGAAACCCAACAATCATATGACCCCCTATGAGCAGCACTTTGGCGACAGTGGGAAGGAAAAACTCCCTTTTAACAGGAAGAAACCTCCAGCAGAACCAGGCTCAGGGAGGGGCGGGGCCAACCTCCATACCGAACCTCATTTCCATGAACACAGTGGAGCCTGCCGAGTATAACCCTGATAATTAGAGGTTAAAGGTCACCTCTTCTTTTGTTTCATTCTTGGATTCTGTTTCAGCAGTTTTGCATTAATAATCCATCATCAGCCCCTCACCTCATCCTCCACCTCTGTGATTGGCTGCTCCTCACAACCAGCAGGTCTGAAGGGGGGGGGGGGGGGGGGGGGGTAAAATGTATTTTCATTCAGTGTTCATCGACTGAGTCGACCGTCAGCACGAAGAATTCATCAGAGGAAACGAACATGAGGTCCTCTAAAGTGGTGCAAAGTAAGCGCATGTGTGTGTGTGTGTGTGTGTGTGCAAACAGGCCATATGGTGTCTAAACACGCTGCACTTGACATTTTCTTCTTTGTGGCTTTTAATTTGGAGGCTGCTGCTCGACCCTCTTGACCTCCAACTCTCTCTCTCTCTCTCTCACACACACACACACACACACACACACACACACACACACAGCGAGTGGTTGATGGGCTGTAAGAGGTTTTTAAATAGAGTGAACGAGGCTGCGCTGCCTGTTGTTGGTACTGTGGGGTTAAAATGTGTCTCACTGATGTCTGCAGGACGTCTGCTCACAGCACAAACACTCAGGACCAAAACACCAGAATAAGACGCAGAGTGACAGGATTAAAGATCATTATCATGTTACTCATCCAATCCACGTCGCAGTTTCTGCAGAAATGAGCTAACGCAGCCTCGTTCACGTGGATTAAACTTCCTCAGATCGCTGTGATCTTTAGACAGGCTCTATTTTTATTCTGTTCAGGGAGAAAACAACCATATTCAGTCTGAGTTCACAGCATGTTCCATAAATCACCATAACTGCTATACTGGCGCTGCTGTGTGGCATCACACATGCATGTCAATCATCCATCTCACGAGTGTGCTAGCTACAAAAATAGTAATAATAATTGTTGTGATTAGCATGAGTAACGCACACATGGTGGAAAATGATCTACTCGGACTTACACAAACTCCCCCCGTGTGAAAAGGTGCAAATCCTGTTTGCAGACGTTTCAGGCGGATTGTTACCTGAGCCACGATCTGTATTTGTCATTAAAACCTGCAGCATGTTAGTGCAGTCATGCAGGGGCACATTTCAAACCTTGGACAACATTAAAATCCAAGCGTATTCAAGGTTGAACCTTGACCTTTGCATTAATGTAAACACGTTGGTAAACACAAACGACAGCAGTGTGAACGTTTTCCTCACCTTCAGTTTTCTAAGCAGACTCAGTTTCCTACCTTTGCCAATGACCAAGCCACATTTGTCAGCAGGGATGGTGTATGTCACTTCCTGTAGGGGGCCAGGAGAGCCCATAGTCCAATCACCACGACCTCTGACCCGCCCGCCCCGCAATGCTGAACCAAAACCATCACGTTCCTGTGAAAACAGCAACATGTAAAAGGACCCATGAAGAAGAACAAGAACAAAGGTCCCCACTCAAAAGAAAAACCAACGTGTGTGTGTTTACCTGTGCTGTTTGGATGAGTTCATTGATGAGGTGGACAGCATGCTGACAGCGGTCCGGCTGACCCATCACCATGGCGACACGTTCTAGACTGACACCATCATCTAAAAGGTCAGAGGTCAAATCCTCAGCAGTGTGAACAGAAAGTCTTATCTGTTTCTACACGTGTGTAAACGAGCACTGTAATAAAATGCTTAACTCACACTGACCAGTTGAACTGTGGATTAAACTGGTGTGAACACAAAACTAACCAGCCTGAGCTGTCTCTCTGCTAACGTTAGCTAGCTTACCTGCAAAGAAAAACGTCGCCTCAGAGGATTAAATGGGGACAAAGAGCAAGCTAACGGTTCCCAGCTAGCTGCTAAGGTAGCCATCAAGAAGTCAACTAGTAAGCTAACGCTAGTCAGAAGAAAGGCAGTGTGTCAAGTCAATCTGAGCGTTTGTTCCTCCAAAAGCAGCCGGACAAGCTAACAGCTTTAAATAGGACAGAGATGAAACCAGGATGACGTTCACAATAACGTCGCTGAAGATGATGAAGCAGCTGAAGCGTCCACGTCATGGTGGAAGCGGCTCACTGGTGTTCATGGATGATGTGATGATAGCAGCTGCAGAATGAAGCGGACTCGAAGCTCACGTTTACAAAGATTCAGCCAGTAACGAGCAGCATGACACACCTGCTTTAAACTGGATCCGGACCCCTGCATCGTTCTGGATCTTCTTGATCATTTCTCCATTTCTGCCAATCACGATGCCGACAGCAAACCTGGGAACGGGAACCTGAGGACAGACGGAGAGATCAGCACGGCGCCTAAACACAACCATCCCAGGTACGCTTGTTTGCCCAAGTCATACATCCAGGCTGGTGCCTCCCAGTCGGGCGCCGAAGTCACTGCGACCCGATCTGAAGTCTCCGTCCTTCTCCCGGATCACCTCCAACACCAGCTCCCTCGCTGCCTGCAGGAGGAAACGGCCCGGGATTAGCCCCGCCTCAAAGGATGGAACTAAAAAGCATCAAAATATTTACTTCCTGCTTGACCTCAAGTCTCCAGTAACCTTTTCTCATTGAAAGCCAAAATCTTTTAAGGATCATCTAAACCAAACCAGCCCAGGACCTCGGAGGAACCCATGACAGATCCAACCAATCAGAGCCCTGAATCTGCCCGTAGGCTTCACTGATAAATCCTGTTACAGGATGCAGTAAAACTTTCCTCACTAAACACTTTACAGCAAATCTGTAGTGAAAACAATCAGATCAGGATGTTTTTAGATGATTGTAACTGGTCAGTTTCCTGTGTTAATAAGCTGCAGATAGTCACATGGTCTCGTTTCACGCAGCTGCTGTCAGTGGCTCGAGGTGTCCTCAGCTTTGACAGCTCCCGCTGCACTGATGCTCAATAATAAATCAGCAGTCACAGTTATCGTCCTGCAGAACGATTCCTCCTGGACTCGCTGGCTTACCTGCACTTTGTACGGGTCTCCGGAGATGCGCAGGGGTTTGTCGGCCCCCGTCGGCATCGGGCCGTCCTGGATCATCATCATCTTCACTCCAGCTCGCTCCTGAAAACCAGAGCAGTTAACATCACTAACATTTCCTGCTGTTTGAAACCTTGTTATTCAATCGGCACCTCAGTCCGGACCCTACAAACGTTCCTGCTTCACGATCGTCACGATTTGTTCTATGAAAGGAAAACACCTGATTTCATGGCGAACGCTCTAAACGCACACAGCCAGCACAGATGACTCTCCTCAGCAGCGTTACGAAAGTGAAAACTTGATCTGATCAAGAGTTGGGAGTTCGTCTTGTAATCGGAAGGTTGCTGGTTCGAGCCCCGGCTTGGACAGTCTCGGTCGTTGTGTCCTTGGGTGAGACACTTCACCCGTGGTGGTCAGAGGGCCCGGTGGCGCCAGTGTCCGGCAGCCTCGCCTCTGTCAGTGCGCCCCAGGGTGGCTGTGGCTACAATGTAGCTGCCATCACCAGTGTGTGAATGTGTGGATGTGTAAAGCGCTGTACACATACAGACCATTTACCATAAAATAACTACAAAGAATAAAACTATTTGAGTCATTAGATGATTATAATTATGTAAAAGACTAAACTTGTTTATCTAAAGTTCAAAGACTTGGAAACATTGTTACTCGAGTAAGATCAAAGGCTCTGTCTGCAGACCCAACAGTGATGTCAGCTGTCAAACACATTTCACCCCTCGCAGTGACATCACTTCCTTGAGCGAGAGCCCCCCCCCCCCCCGTTGATCTGAACCTGTAACGTGAATCTACCTGCAGCTGTTTGATGGTGTCTCCTCCTCGGCCAATCACCAGCCCCACCTTGCTGGCTGGGATCAGCATTTCCTGCACCGAGGCCCCACCCTCTCCATCGCCATGGAAACCCGGACCGTTTCTGCAGCGGTCCACGATCTGGGCCAGCAGCCGCTTCGCCTGCCTGAAAACAGCCAGACGTGACAGAGTTTAGCGGCAGCGTCGCTTCACCTGCAGCTCTGCCAGCTTCACCAACTCACTCGATGCTCTCCGGAGTCCCCGTCAGAGAGCACGGCCGCTCCATCAGACCCCCGCCTTCTGCAGAAACACGCATGTGTCAGGTATGAGAAGTTTGGATTCTCCGTGGTCCGAGGAAACGTAAAAACACGGAGCACTGAACTCACCGGGAGCGATCTGGATCTTACAGCCCGACTCCAACTGGATCCTGGTGATCTGTTCTCCTCCTCTGCCAATAACTGAGGTGGAGGAGGACAGACATGATTAGAGGAACATCCACCCAATAAGGAAAGGACTGAGACTGCAGGTCAAACACACTGACGTCAGCCTGCTTCCTCTGAGGTACGGGGAAGGACAATGAGGCTCAGCTGATCTGCCCGAGGCCTCTGAGGCCAAACAGACACACGTTCTGGTTCTGACATTAACGTCTGACTTATGGGGTTTGCATCCAGACAAACCAGAACCGTCGCAGTTCTGAGTCAAAGGAAAGGTTCGGTAAAAACGCTGAGACAGCAGGTTACCCTCAGACTGGAAGCCCATTGGCTGAGGAGAGGATTCAGTCTCTGTGAGAAAAGTTTACCTGCACACAGCCACAGGCTGCTCACATGTGATTGGTCGCTAGAAATGAGACTACAGACAGACACCAGGAAGCCTGCAGAGCACAGCTGCAGGTTCACACGCATATTCTACGTAAAGGTTCGAGAGCCCAGCGAAAGGTCAGAGGTCATACTCACTGAAGCCCACCATCCTGTCAGGGACCTTGTAATCCTCTGTGATTACCCTGCAACACACACAGAAACACTTTGGCATCCTGGTCACGCATGGCTGTGTGTCAATAAGTGATTATTCTGACGCAGACTGCAGGAGCACAGATCTATAACACCGGTGCACCTCCACGACCTCACACGTGGCCATTTGCAAACCAGAATATGAAGCTGCACACGCATCATTACACACCACAGAGTGTGTGAGTGTGATCAATACGAGCTGCGGGTCGTACCTTTGATGCCCCATGGCTGCTAGCTGGTTACCTACTGGGAAACAGAGACAGAGATTAGACGTCAGGCTGATGTGACGGCGCCGATCATCAGAGCAAACAGCGAGAATCGAACTGTGTGCGGCAAACACGGGAACACGTCGGAGCACAGACGCACGCTTTTCTCCCGCCGTCGTTTATTAAACAAAATAAAAACGTCACTGCAGCTTCAGTCGGGCCGCAGTTACAGCAGTTTCCCTTCTTACAGACGGCCTGTAAAGTGTTTTCATCAGAACTCGGCGAATGCTCGAACGTCACGGCCGTCCTGTCACTGATCAGTCTGACGGGTGGAGTGCGGGTGTACGAGCCTCTTACCTCCATCCTCTCCTGGTCGTTTCTGGCCCGGGTAGTACAGCGAGGGCTCGACACTTACTGAGGAGCTGTTGAGGTGAGACATCCCTTCTCCGCCCAGCTTGCCCACCATCTGTGAACATGGCAGAAACAGCTGTAACACCTGCATCTGTTCACAGCAGCTCAGCACACGGGAGCGGCCAGAAACTAACAGCGATAATAAAATTAGAACGGGAACGTTTTTACAGCACACGGGTCCAAAACCACAGCAGGATAAAGACTAGGTCCCAAACTGGTCCCAGGTCAGCAGAAAGTCCAACAGCACCTCTGCTTTAGAGCAGGCCGACGTGTCTTCATATGCAGCCTGTTTCCAGAGGCCGACACAGCTCAGCTTCACACTCCTCTTCCTCACTCCCTAAACCAGGAGGCTTCCTAATAAGGCGCCCGGTTTGGCTGCAGACGCACTCGACTGACTGGGCACAGATATTTCTAACAGAGCTGCAGCTCATTCAAGTTTAACCACAGTTGGAACAAAGATTTGGTGGAGCCGTTAAAAGTGTGAGCCTCAAACATCACAGCTCTACCTGGGAGACTAAACCTTCCTCATCGCGTCCATCATCTTCTTCAGATGTTCTTCTACCACAAACACCCAGAAAATGTTCATCAAACTATAAAGAAGGCCACAAAGAACCAGGAAATGACATCAAGACTTCAGCTGCCATTTAGGGGGAGGAGCTAAAACTGTGAGGACGAACTGACGGTACGCAGACTGCAAATACTATTAAATACACACACACACACACAGACAGACGCACACAGAGGAAACCTTCAGTGTTTTCCTGATGAAGACTAAATCTGCTGCTCAGTAAAAATAGTCCAGTGGGCGGAGTCAGTCTGCTGCACCTGCTCACACCTGCTCACAGTGCTCCACAGCCTCACAGTATTACCTGTAGAAGGTGAGCCGCAGACAGCTAGTAAAGAAAATAAACCGTTGAAACTCTCTCAGCTGAAACGTGCAAACTTTAAACAAAGGTTTCTGACCCGACACCTGACGGAGGCGTCGCCCTCTTCGTCCTCAGCTCAAGCCTCGTCTGCTGAACTGTGGTCAGGGCTCGAACACTAAACGTGCTCATTTACTCCTGATAATGCTGCACTAACTTATTGTCAGGAGATTAGACATGTGACCCTCCCATCGCTGGTCAACTGACACCTAACAAGCTAAACATCAACAACTGCTAACATTACGCTATTTTTTTTTTTTAAAGAATCATGCTTTCCCAGTGATTTCACATCGTGTGAGGTTTTATTCACCAGCCATCAAACTCCAACTACTTTATACTCACTTCGAAGGCAGTTTCAGTAACGGCAGCTAACTGAGGCTAACAGCAGCTAACTGAGGTTAAGAGCAGCAAACATTCACTAACTGAGGCTAACAGCAGCTAACTGAGGCTAACAGCAGCAAACAGTCACTAACTGAGGCTAACAGCATCTAACTGAGGCTAACAGCAGCAAACAGTCACTAACTGAGGCTAACAGCAGCTAACTGAGGCTAACAGCAGCAAACAGTCACTAACTGCGGCTAACAGCAGCTAACTGAGGCTAACAGCAGCAAACAGTCACTAACTGAGGCTAACAGCAGCTAACTGAGGCTAACAGCAGCCAACTGAGGCTAACAGCATCTAAGAGAAGCTACCTGAGGCTAAACAAAGGCTAGAAACAGCGTCATTGGACAGAAGTGAGCTCGTATCGTACTTTCAGACAGTGTTATAGCCTCCAGAGTAAACACACCTGGACAGTTGAGGTACACAGCAGGCTGAAAGCCTACACTCACTGGAGATCAACAGCAGCTACATTTGTTTGTCCTTCAGCAGCCAACACAGCGAAGATTATGCCCTTAAACTTGGAGGAGAAAGAAAACAGAACTTAAATAATTCCAATCTACTGACATTAGTGGTGAGATTTCCACACTCAGGAGAGGCTCCCCCACCGCCTCTCTTGAGCTCGAACACTCATTCTTCTCCACGTTATTCTCCAAATGGTCCCAGTTCTGCTCATGAACCATTTTTCACCTGCTGCAGGTTCTGGTGTGAAGAACAGAACCAAGGTTACCATCACACCTGGAGTGCGGCACAAAGGAGGAGAAGCCTCCAACAAGAGGACGAGAAGCTGCTAATGACATCAACCACTGTCGTGACTTACTCGTAAGGACCAGGGACAACTGGTTAACAACAACTGACTTTTCAAAATAAGAGCTTGCTGACTGCTCTCAGGATGAACGCATCAACAAATTGACTCATTAAGAGAAAACACGAGAGCAGCCACGAGCAGCCGAAAAACCGAGAGGGAGCTCAACGCTGACCGCACAAACATCAAGTCACAAACCTTAAAAACCAGTCACGTTTTAAATGTCTCACACGTCTGTTGCACATCTGACACACACACACACACACGTTGTGAGTTAGCACAACATAGCTAACATCACCAGTGCTGGCAGCAGCAGGTTACCAACCTGCAGCAGGCCGATGTCTCACAACCAGCTCGCTGTCCTAACAGATTTACAGAGCATAATTTGATTGGTCAGCAGCAGCACTTGCACTCAAAAAGAAGTGATTCCACAGTTCAGTATGGTAACACTGTGACATCACTTCCTACGTAGTAAATGAGAGGCGAAGTGTGCGATTCCTGACCATCTGCTGGAGGTGTTACAGTTTCTTTAGTGGAGGTTCACTTGGTGTAAACCATCATCAGAGGAACAGGGTGGAGCTAAACTTCGACCAGACTTGGGGGGGGGAAAAAATTCTAATCACCATCAAATCAGCGAGCTGGCTGATGGAAGACGCTAAATACACTGTGACACCAACCGGAAATGTAGAACGTTTGCCTTCAAAGTAAAAGTCATCCTTTATCACTAACAAAAAGCACAGCTTTTACTTTGAAGACGAGCGTTCTACATTTCCGGTTTGTGTCGCACGTTTCACTTCGCTTTGTGAGAGTTTGCAGACAGGTTGGCTGCATGTAAACTACAGGCGATCGAATCAACGTGCTGGTGACCAATCGCACCGAGGTTTTTGGTAAAGCATCGTTTCGTGACCAATTCTACGCGATGACAAGCAGCAACCACTCAACACATCATTCCTTAGCAACTGGTGGTTGCCAGGAAGTCGGCGAGCACTCTGTACACGGAGGACTGCGCCTGGTTAGTCTGCATCGCCCACCGAGCGTCACCCCAGGTGTTAGCGGGCAGTGACGGATGTTTTTACCCAGTGTGACAGAGTGTGGCTGAGAGTTAAGGGAGTTTAAGAGACAACACACTAACAGGAAGTAAAACACAAATGATCCAACTTCCTGCCGACTGCTTGCACCTCACACCTGAGGTCACCGCAGTGACACCTGGAGGAACACACCTGTGGCACTGGCTTGTTTCTGGTCCAATAAAACAGACCCATTAACAGGGAAACTATCGCCGTGACTTTGTGAGCTCTCAGGTCTTCAGGTGAAAGTTACCGGTGCCTGGAGGAGTTCTTCAGTCAGTCCTGGGGGAGCAGGCTGTGATTGGCTGGGGTGGCACTCAGAGGTCAGGGTGCCAATTTAAAGGGCACGCTCACTCGTCTGTTTACCTGAGGCTGACTCTTAGGTGTGGTGCACGCAGGCAGAAGCGCAGAGTGAGGTGCACGCAGACACAGGAGGGTGAACCTGTCTGTCTATAGGCGCAGACACACCTCCTGCCTGTATATGGCTCTCAGGCTGTTGCGTAACGCCAGCCTACTTTCTAACCAACTTACAGTAAACAGCAGCCTGGGGGGGGAGGGGGCCCGGCTCCCCGATTAACCGCTGGGACTCGGTACAGACACCCCCCGGCCTGCGGGAGACCCTCGTCGGGGGCAGAAGGCGCAGTAACCCCTGTGACCCGCGTCCTTTCTGCCCCTCGCAGCCCAACAGGTTGCCCGCTGGCGGAGTGACACGTGTGGCCAAACTTCTGTCCCGCTCCCCCCACCCTCGTCTCCCCTCCGCCGTCCCAGCGCGCTCCCCTCCGGGTGACAGCTCGGCAAACTCCCCCCAAACTCTCTCCCGGAGCGTGTCAGCCCCGGAAAAGTTTACACAAGCGGCCACAAGTCCAACTCCGAGCTGCTTCTAGCTAGTTAGCATGCTGCGGAGTGTGTGAGTGTAACTGTGTGTGTGTGTGTGTGTGTGGTACAAGTTCGAGTAGCAGCAGCAAAACACGGACAATTCCGATAAAAGTGCTTTGGCTCGATCTAAACGACCCGATTCGGCCCGGAACGGGTGTGGGCTGAGCCCGGGTGGAGTTGTTACCTGCCGGGCCCGCTGCAAAACATCGGCCAGGCCCTCTGACTTCAGCCCCGGCTGGTTCATCGAGGCCTGTCCCTGCACCAGCTCCGCCATCATAGCGCCACTAGCAAGCCGTTAGCCGTTAGCTGTTAGCCGGATTAGCTCGCGCTGTTAGCTGCGCTGAAAAAAGAGGCGAGAGGTGTCACTCCGAGAGAAAAACTAGACCCGGAGCTGCACCGCGCTCGAATGAAACTCTACTGAAAGTGCGAGCCCGCGTGGCCACACGGACACGATAAAAGCTGGCTTTAAACCCAGTTCTACCAAATAATACAACTTTAGCAAATATATCAACACAAATGATGCGGAAGCTCGCACAAAATAACACAAACCGTTAAACAACAATAACAAGGAAGCTCAGCATGACCAAAAAGATTCAGACCTTTAATAAAGAATCCTGGTCTTAATGCTCGATGGACATATATCAGAGCTTTGACTGAAATAACATCACAAACCAACTCAGAGACTCACAAAGACCCGTGAAAACCTACAAATGACCCTAAAAAGGCCACAAAGAATTTGTGTGAAATGTTTCCGGTCAATAAAAATGTTTTTAAGAGTTCTCACTGTTGTCTGATATTTATCAGTGATCAATAACACTGATCGGTTTTTAATGTTTGTTCATTGCTGCACTTCCTGCAGCTCTCGGTGAACACGTGCTCCGGAGCCGTTTCCGGTCTCTTTAAACTCTGAGCGGAGCGTCTCCGTCATAGACGATCTCTGCTGGGCTGCTCAGCTGTTGCCACTTCGCTGCTCTGTTTCCGCTTCCGCGTTGAGTCACGTGTCAGAGCCAGCTCCACAGGTGGAGAGCGGAGTGAAGTTTAAGCTGCAGCAGAAGAAGATGAAGGAGGAGGAGGAGGATCTATCAGGCAGAGGTTTTCTGTGTGTGTGCAAACAGACCTCTGACCTTTGACCTCTGGTTCCACTGCACATAAAGACTCAACTTGACTTCACCGTGTAGTCCACAGCAATAAGGATAAGAAGTAATCAGATTACTCTACTCTTAATATACACATTTTTTGCTCTTTAGTGTCACAGCAGCGAGGCGTTTAAGGACCAATCTGATTTATGCTTTCTGCTGTGATTTATGAAGAGCCAGTCGGTGTCCCCGTAATCGCTCCGTCTGAGACTTCAGACTGCAGTGTGTGTGTGTGTGTGTGTGTGTGTGTGTGTAGCTCTGCAAAGTGGAAAAGGATGGCTTCTGAAGAGGTTATTGCTGACCATCAACAGGAAACACTAACAGCCTTAAGTGGCATTAAGACCCACAGTGTGTGTGTGTGTGTGTGTGTGTGTGTGTGTGTGTGTGTGTGTGTGTGTGTGTGTCCTACAGTGAGGGTTCTCCTGTTGGACCATGTGGGCCTTTCTTCTATCACACACATTAAAGCCTGCAGAGAGTGTGTCCACCCTGCTGGACGTGATGAGGGTCAGAGGTCACGTCCAGTCGGTAACTTACACATGAATCACGACTTTTTACCCTCCTCTGCTTAGTTTGTGCTGCACAGTTGGCTGCAGTGATCATTTTAATCACTTTCCTGTTTCAGATAGAAGAAAAACAGTTAACAGAGCATCAGATAAACAACAGCAGAATAATTCTGAGTTACCTGAAGTTTAAAATCACCAGGATCTGTTTCAAAGAACATCTGAACGTTTTTATATTTTCATTTCCTCTTTCCAGTTTTTTCTTTCTCATCCTCTCCATCTGCTTCCCACACACACACCACGAAGAGGAGTGTTTTGTAAACTTTGTCATTTTTTGTTTCAGTTCAGTTTCAGTTTTATTTGTCATATGCAAGTTAGCACAGGGTCAACATTGCAATGAAATGTGTTTGACGAGCAGCAGTCACTCAGCAGCATGATACAGTAGGAGAAAATATAATAAAATATAATAAAATATAATAAAATATAAAAATAGTAAGGAGCTAAATATTAGAGAGACATGGTAAAAGAGAAAAAATGACTAAATATATATGTATCTATAAATATAAATATATGTACACTAGTGATTAAATAAGAAAATCTTGAAAAGAAATATGACGTGAGGGCAGATGGGATACTGCACAGGCACTTGTGTTATTTAACGTGATCCAGTGCGTGACTGTTGATGGATGAATCAAGTATTGTGGTTTCATGTGGAGCACTCCGCAGACACGCGTGGAGTCGTTCAATCTGCGTCTGATGTTTTCTGGATCGTTTGTCGTGCACGAGGTTAAAAATAAAAAGCTCGTGCAGCAGCTGGTTTGACCTTTTCTCTGTTTAAAGCTCAGTGCTGATGTCAACATCACAGCGCGCTGGTGAATCACGATCCACGCACTGGGGCCGATAAAGAACTCGGATTATTTACGGCCATGAAAACGTCACAGACTAAAGAGCTGAAGGAGTTTCACAGCTCATGTTTCTGGAGCTTCGTTTCCAAAAAGTACAAATATTAAAGTGTGTTTTCAAAGTGTCCATGTCCGCAGGAGGTGCACGGCTGCACCCGCTGCTCCTACCTATGGACGGGTACCGGTGTCCGGTGCCATGATGGCCAATTCTGACATAAACTGTAGTAACCAGACCGAAAAGCAGCGCACATTTCGGTGCTTTTTTTTCCCCTGAGCTGTGATACACTTTAGATTCTAGCCAATCATTTTACGTTTCCGAGGATAGTAGGCGGGTCCAGGTACGTACGTTCTTTTAGAGCAGAGCTACAGATTAAAAATGTCCAAGGCGAAGTGGTCAAAGTCTGGCTGTACTTCACAGCAAAAGATGCAAACTCAGCAGCTGCAACAAGTGCTTTAAGCTGATACTGTGATGCTGTCAAAGGAGGTAACACCTCAAATCTGATGAAACACCTGGCGACACATAGCGTTTTTTTAAAAGCCGAGAAATGCGCCGTATTTAATAGCTTGCTGCGAGACCTCACACCGAGCACATCTACTGCGGGTGTGGTGCCTGTTATCGGACCCGGAGTTAGCAACATCCCCCAAAAACCCGAAGAGGAGAGTCCTGGCCCCTAGCCCTGCTAGTGTAGCAGAAATGATGAGGATGATGATGCAGCAGCAGCCGTTCTTCTCTGCGTGAGAAGCTTAATGTTGTTCGTGTGTAATTTACGTTGAGTAGGCTAACCACGTTATTACATTAATGTATGTAAGGTGAACTAGCAAACACCATCATAGCTACATGCAGCTGTCTTCTTGTTTGATGGCAGATACTCCCTTCACCCTGGACAAAAAGGCTAAAATGACCAAAGAAAAAGTGGAAAACAGTTAAACATGAGAGGTTTTTGGACAAAGTTTGTGTTCTCCATTCTTTAAGCACCGGCACCATTTCAAAAGTACCGGTTTGGCACCGGTATGGGATAAAACCTAAACGATATCCATCCCTACTCAAACCTGGCGTTTTGAAAGCTCGCTCCTTGCATTTGTTACTGTTTGCGCACACGAGTCATCACCTCACCGTCATTTCTACGAATGCTTCATCAGCATCACCTGGTTTTGGTGCTAAATCAAAGCATCATCTGTGTCTGTGAGAGATGGAGACAGCCTGTCAGTCCCTCAGCATTCATAAAGCAAAGATCTGAATCGTTATTATAGGAAACAACTTCGTGCGCCTCGGATAAAATAGCACTAAATAAAAAGCAGAAAGAATAAAAATGGGAAGTAATTCGAGATAAAAACGGACTTATAAGCATCAACAGATGATGTCAGTTTGGCCACGAACGCACTGGGGTCTGTCGGGCTTTCTGTGCCGTGTCTGCAGTCAGCCGTGGCGTGAGGTGGAAACTGCGTGCTGGTGTCAAACAACCGGTCTCATCCTCGCTGGCATCAGGAGAGGCTGTGAAACTCCAAATCATTTATTAAATACACGGAGAGAGCATTATTATTATTATTATTATTATTACTATTATTATTATTATTATTATTATGGCGGCACAGCAAAGCAGCAGCGCTGATGGACGAGCGGCACTTTGGTACTTGAGGATTTTTCCAGCAGCTCCTGACTGAGTCTTTCTCCTGAAGGTGTGCGTGATCCCAGCGGGGGGCGGAGACATTGGGGGGAGTATTGGAGTGAAATGGTGCGTGAAGTGAAGGTTTCTGCTCTAATCATGTGGATAATTCCTGTTTTTCTTCTTTTCTCCGATATTGAACCGCCCGAGGTCCCCGCAGCGGCGACGGTCCCGAACACGCCGAGGTCAGCGGGACCTCGGCGGACACGCTGTTGATTGGCTGAGGTCACCGCGGGCCTGAGGCCGGGACACTTCCACAGGTCAGCGCGCGACACGGCTGACGTCACGTTTCCCGTGTTAGAGACGGCATTACAGGTGAACGTGTTCCACGTCGGAGGACACAGGTGTGAAAGGTCTCAACAGGTGTGGAGTGCGCAGGCCTCCCGCTGCACGTGTTTATGGGCGGAAGCATAAATGAAAAAGAAAAACGGGAAATAAAAAATACGCGTGAATATTTAAAGACAACAAGTTAAACCTGTTTCTGCTCTGACGTCAGACAGACTCAGTGATCGTGGAGAAACGTGACTCGACGTTTTCATTGCGTGAAGAAAGAAATGATCTGAAGGTGATGACGTCATTAGTGAAATCATGTCGCAACATTTTTGCTGATTAAATAAATTCAGGGACCGTTTTCAGAATAAAAGCTGAAAAAACGTTGAACATTATTATTTTATATGTTACAACAGATTTCAACATTTTTAATATTTCAACACATTTTAATAACTGACAGTTTAACCTCATTACAAAGAAATGTGTTGATCTACCTAAATAAACAAAGCAGTTAAAGAAAAACAGCAAAATGTAAAATAAAAACAACCCCACAGAATAAATCATATGTATCATGTTGATATTTGTAAATGTAAAAATATCACATTTATTAATCCTGTACCTGTGACAGACACCGTGGACGTGTTTAGCGCGCAGGCTGGACGAAGGATAATGGCCTGTTTGTACCTACAGTTTGATTTCATACATGTAAGTCTGAGAAACATGTCGAGATTTTTACTCCCGTCTGTGTTTGTGGGATCAAAAATCTTTTTGACTTATTTACTGAATCAGTGACGAAGTCGCAGCAGTTTTAACTGTAAAAAAACGCGGTTGCTTTAAATGTTCCCATAAAATCTCACCGCTCCCTTTTGCAGAATCCAACATGTAGATGTGGGTTTCCTCAGTCTTGCGTGGCCTCGTCCCGTCTGTGTCCCGTCTGTGTCCCGTCTGTGTCCCGTCTGTGTCCCATCTGTGTCCCGTCTGTGTCCCTGCTGGATTTAACAGCTGTTTTACTGCAGCGTCTCACTCGCTCATAACTTTCATCAGATTTTCATTTTTAAAGGATTTCGAACATTTTGAATCCATTTTGCTCTTTTAAATTTATGAAACGTGATTCTGAAAATTCACGATTCATTTTCATGAATTTAAAAGAACATTTATGCATAATTTTAATAATTTAAAATTACCTATATATAAATAATTTTTATGTATAATATAAAGTTTTATTGTGAAAGAGGAAGAGGAAGTGAGTGTGCTTGGCGACAGAAAGTACGACAAGTTTGTGCAAGTGTGTCTGAATGAGCTGAAGAGCCGTCTGTGCAGCGTCTAAAATAAGCTGGACGAGTGTAAGTCGGGGTACACGGAGGTCCTACCAACCACAACACATTCAGCAGACGCCGGAAACGTTACCAAACACAACCTCAGACCAAAGTTCGAGGCCTTCATCACTGACTGGAGGACCATCAGTCTGCTGCCAGCACCTGACAGCAACTTTGGCTTTTGACCGAAGCGCTCCACTAAAAAGATGTGCAGTCCCACCTCGGTGAGAGTCTGCAGTTTAGAAAAGCGTGTGTTTGGTGTTTAACATCAGAAACGGTCTGGCACCTCCTCGCTGCTTCACTTTACTGATTTCGCTCCATCAGATCAACGAGGATCAGCTGAAGACTGAACTGTACCTTCTTCTGCTTTCGGGCAGTGGCCTCTCATCAACAACGACAGCATGTATGGTACTACCGTACACGGGCCTTTACAGATGAGATGAATAGTAACATCTGGCCCACAGCAGCTGGACCTGAGGCGGAGTTTGGGCTGACTGAAGGCCAGCTGTGGACAAAGCGCTCGCACACACTCAGACATGGAAAACCCTGCCGCTTCTCCTTAAAGCTTTCCTCTTTTGGTTGCCATGACAATGCATCCTGGGGGAGGAGCCTGTACGTCCTTCCTGCTGCAGACATTAAATATACTTACACACGAGAGAGGGTGGGGTCAGCGTTTGCAACCATCAGTCACGTCTCAGAATGACGACGGTCGGGTCAGCGAGCTGCTGTAAGAAGTCCGGTTTTCGTGCTCAGAGTGACTCTTTGTTGGAATCGCAGAGCAGGGCGGGGCCCGAGCTGCACGGGTCAGGGAGCTCTCAGCGAGGATGAGGAAGACTGTGATTCTGAGTAATAGCTGAGGCTCCTGCAGCGGCGGGTTTGGGTCCGCTCGTCCCGCTTCAGGTCGGCGCAGAGCTGCTGAAAGGTTTCTGTCCTGATGGGACGGTGACGCACAAGCTGCAGTCTGATGCCCCTCATACTCTTATAATAAAACATGAAGCATGAACTAACATCATGTTACACACCAGGCCTGGTTTAGCACTTGAATGACAGTCCTACACCTGACTGCGTACCTCAGGCCTCCGGTGACCCATCCAGGCTTAGGGTGTGGTTAACGTCCTCTCCTTTTTACAGACTTTCCCGCCTGACTGTAGGAGACGTCATTTAAAAAGTGCGTCTCTGCTAGTTTCTGATAATCACATGTACCTAAACACAGAGCCAACTCTAGCCAAAGACCATCGCAGGTGATCATACTGTTATTAATCTGTCTCTCTTCCACAGCATGTCTTTATCCTGTCTTCCTTCTCTCACCCCAACCAATCACAGCAGATGGCCCCGCCCCTGCCTGAGCCTGGTTCTTCCTGTTTAAAGGGAGTTTTTCCTTCCCACTGTCGCCAAAAAGCTGCTCACAGGGGTCACATGATTGTTGGGTTTTTCTCTGTGTGTATCATTGTAGGGTCGACCTTACGATATAAAGCACCTTGAGGTGACTGTTGTTGTGATTTGGCGCTGTGTAAATAAAGTTGAATTGAATCATTGTCAATAACACAGACGGAGCGTCTGTAGAGAAGCTGTCGGCTCACCACTGCTCCAAACCCATACTCGCTGCAGGATACTACAGCCTGGGAATGACTCGCAGTGGAAAGCTGGAAGTGGTGCTTGAGGTGAGGAAAGCCGGACAAATGGTTAAAAATGGATGGATGTCGCTAAATATGTAAAAGATAAGCACAAAGTGTGATAAGGAGAGGTGTTCAGACACATACAGTTTATGAGGGATGTATGTGCTGCTGAGGAGAGGCTCTGCTCTCTGAATCATCTCTGACAGATTGCCTCTGTGCTCATCATCATTCAAAGAATAAAAAGCTCTTCCCGTTGAGCAGCGTGTCCACATACTTGTGGCCGCTCGGCTAGCTCTGATTGAAGTGTGCGGAGGAGGGCTGATCGCACAGATGATCAGAGGCCTGCTGCTTTTAGACGACTCATTATGGCGGCCTCCTGCAGACTCAATCCATTACACATTACTGAGACAGGCAGACGCCCGGCACATCCAAATGTATGGAGCCACAAACTTTTCCTCTGGAACATCACATTTAAAGGCGTTCAGCCCAGTGAGCGTGCTCCGACTGAGCAAACGCAGACTGCAGGGAGACTGTGGACGCTGCCGCATTCACGGCAGCTCCATCGGTGACGACGAGCACGGCTCTCAGCTCAGTTTGCTCTCTTACCACGCTTTTAATTGTTGTTCTTTCTTTACTCGTCTTCGGGGTTGTTTTGCTCTCAGGCACTTGGGCGCAATCAGACGGAGGCGTGTTTACGGTATCACTGTGACTCAAGCTCAAAGCAACGTTCAGCAAAGCCGGCTGAGATCATCGACTTCAACGGGCAACGACTGCTTTGTGGCTGTCGTTGCGTTGGTGACCACAATGGGATGAGAGGGTGGAGTCAACATAAATTGACCACAATTTCTCTCAGTAAAGCTGGAGCTTCTTGGACGGCCTGTTAGTACAGTAACCTGTTACTGGTCATATAACTCTAAATGTCCCAAAAGGCTCCAACAGCACAAACACGGTCCAGAGGTCGAGTTCAGGTGAAGCTAGCAGGCGACAGCTAGCAGGCAGCTAGCAGGCGACAGCTAGCAGGCAGCTAGCAGGCGACAGCTAGCAGGCAGCTAGCAGGCGACAGCTAGCAGGCAGCTAGCAGGCGACAGCTAGCAGGCAGCTAGCAGGCGACAGCTAGCAGGCAGCTAGCAGGCGACAGCTAGCAGGCAGCTAGCAGGCGACAGCTAGCAGGCAGCTAGCAGGCGACAGCTAGCAGGCAGCTAGCAGGCGGCAGCTAGCAGGCAGCTAGCAGGCGACAGCTAGCAGGCAGCTAGCAGGCGACAGCTAGCAGGCAGCTAGCAGGCGACAGCTAGCAGGCAGCTAGCAGGCGGCAGCTAGCAGGCAGCTAGCAAGCAGCTACAGTGTCAGTCAAAGAGGCCACGCCCCTAAAAATAACCAAGGGGGCGCTGATCTGTAGACGAGCAGTTTGTGTATCCGGCTGTAAACATGTTTATTTCTGCTGGAAAGTTTTAACATGGAAGTGTGTGGGGCTGACTCACTGCTGCCCCTGCTGGCTGCTGGAGGAACTGCAGGTTTGGTGTTTCCATGTGGACGTCGACTGGCGTCATAACCAATCACAGCTGTTGTCTTAAACACACAGAAAAACAGCATTTATATGTTTTTCAGTCCGGAGCTGTTAAGGTACAGCTGGTGATGATGATGATAATGATGATGATGATGATGATGGCCGTATATTAAAATGAGCAGAGGTGCTAAAACTTTGCATATTTTATGTTTTTATAGCCATACCATCAACATGAACTCATTCAGTGTGCATTCACTGGATCCAGGAAGTGCAGAATATTTCCTGCCGAGTTAAAAAGAAAGTAATCGAGTAATCTGATTTACTCGAGTAAATGTATTTAGTTACATTCCAGCACTGCCTGCTGACTGAATCATTGAACTGAACCGAGTGAGGTGTGCAGGATGAGAAAAGAGGAGAGAAAGCGAAAGGCAGGAAGGAGGAGGAGGTGATGAAGAGGAGTGTCAGGCTGAATACAAACAGCCTGATTTCACCCTCCTGTGTGTCTAAGTGATAATAAAGTGCAGTCGAGTCCTTTTTACCTCCCGCTGGGAAAACTCACATCAGCTCCAAACACAAAATGTCATCTGCGCCTCAATCTCCTCGAACGCCGCCGCTGAGCGCCGAGATGGTTCAACAACAACAACATCGACGCTATTACAGCTTCAGGGACGAGCCGCCTCGTCCTGCCTGCATTATCTCTGTGCACACGCACAAACGCACGTCTCTGCATCGAAGCCTCTGCTTCTGTCACAAAACTCTAAAAATTGGGAAAATGTCAGTGGACTCTGGTGAGATGTGTGTGTGCAGATGGGAGGATGTTTGGTGCCAAACACTCGACGCTCTGAGCTGCATCGTGTCATGAAATTCAAACTGAAATATTATCGGTCCAGTCACGAAGCAAATCCAGATCATGGGCGCGGGTTGGGAGGATGGACCGGGAACTTTTATTCCTCTCTCATATTTTATTTATTTCGTTCTGATTCACTAACTGATCAGAAACCAGTAGAAAAGCTCATTTCATCTCAGTGATGCCACACGCCGTTCTCTTGTTTTGTTGGTCAAGAATCGGCAACATCCTGTCACATCCTGTCACATCCTGTCACATCCTGTCACATCCTGACTCGTCCGATCACTGCGTGACACGCAGGTGTTCCTAATAAAGTGACTGCTGCAGAGATCCGCGGTCGAGCAGAAGGCCGCTGGTCAGGATCTAAACATGTTCACGAGGCACAGAGAAGTCGACAGCGACCTGTACGACTGAGCGTGCACGCGGACTGACGCCCGTGACCATTAATCATCTGTCTGAACTTTGGGGGGGCCCGAGCTGCACGTTGGGAACCAGCAGAGTGCTGTGAACTGGTTCCACGAGTGGAACTGGGGACGGGCAGACAGCTTTCAGCCTCATTCACACCTCATTTATTTTCAGTTTTAATCTAATTATTAACCATTTGGTGGTGGGGGGGCTCTTTGTCATGCACCGGGCCGGGTGCTGAGGGGTGTCACTGACAAAGCCCCTAATCCAGAAACATTTAGTCCAATGTTTTGGTGTCATTTCGAGGTGCTGGGGGCCGCCGGCAGTCACATACGAGCAGCAGCAGATGGATGCCAGATTAGCGCACCCGTCACTCCCCATTCTCCACACCCTCCACTTTTCTTCTCGCTCTCCACCTCCACAAAAGTTTCTCTCTTGTCTCCCTAAATCCACCCTCCGTCCCTCGCCCGAGTCCTGTCAGCCCTCGCCGCCCCCCCGTCACCTCCCTAAGCCTCTTTTATTGCTCATTTCAGCACGATAAAGACGAGGCAGCGCGCCCCCTCGCCCAGAAAGCAGCACTAATGAATTCATGGGCTGGAAAGGCCTTGATCCTCCGCCGCCCCCCACCTCCACCAGGGGAGGGGAGCTATTGTTTGGGAGTATATAGGCTTGTCTATTACCCCCCCATATACACACACACACACACACACACCGCCACTGAAAAGAGCCATTTATTGCCAAAGAGCCATTTCATCGCCTCCCCCCCATAAACACACTTTCACTCATTCACTGTTACAGAGCACGACAACAGTAGCAGAAGGTGGCGAGCCGGCGACAAAGACAGGCCATGAAATTCAATTAGCAATTCTGAATCTTTGGTGTGTGTGTGCGCTCGCCGGGCTACCTCTGTGAGGACCGGCCTCAGCTTTTAACCAACGCTGCGAGGACACTTTAAACCAGCTCGGCTTCAGGGAGAAATGCTCGGGTCCTACAAGAGTATCATTTCAATGGTGTTTAATACTATATATAATATTAAATGTCACTTCATGGAGACAGACCGTGAAGCTGAGCTCGTGCTGGAGGTCGAACATTTAAGTGTATTTACCTGCAGATGATATGATGTGTGCACGTTTAAAATTACATGAGTTTAAAGTTGAAAATGCTGCAGGGAAAACTATAAAATGAGCACAAATAATAAAAATCACATTAAAATGTTACAGGAAAATACAAAAATAGTCTGAATAGAATAAAAAATAAAGTAAAATGGAAAATAAATTCAAAAATAATTGAATGTAAAATTAGATTAAAAGGAAAATTAATTGTCATCTGTCAGGACAGATTAATATAGCTTGTGGGGACCTTTGTATTTTTATTATTTTGGCTAGAAGCAGGTTCCTGTTTCGGCACTGATCTGGGACCCCACAGGGATATAAGGACAAACGTGTGTGTGTGGCTCAGTATCACCCCTCTCTCTCCTATCAGCTGTCATGCGTGTGCTAATGGGCGAGCTTTTCTCAGCTGCTGACCTGTGGGAGACGTGTTGACCTTAGTTTTTCTTCCTTTTCATAATAATGTTAATCATAATGATTTCAGCGCTGAAAGAAAGTCCTCTTACTGAATAGGAGCCTTTCAGGGGGAAAATTAGCGCTCGTCGATCTCCGCCTGGCTCTGGAGGACAAAGTCATGCAGTTCAATAGCGTCACTTTCCTTGAAAAATATTCATCTTTTCTTTTTGTGTTTGTCGAGGCTGCAAATGAAGCGGTGAGAGCGGAAATCTGTTGAGCTTAAAGAGCTGAAGACGGCGGCTCGCTCCGAGCCCTCGACGAGCCCCAAACAAAGTGTGAAGCTCGCGGGACAAACTGCCAGCTGCACAAGCCCTCAGAGACGCGCTCGGAGGAAAACGGGCTCCAGGGTGGAGGCCTGCTGCACACGCCACGTGTTGCTGATGGTACTTCAGCGCGATGGGAGCGTCCCGCCACATAAACGCCACAGACGTCAGAGCGAACGGGCTCACGGTAACGGTCTATCCACGAGCTCAAGTCAGGATTTATTAGCATGAGCGTGCTGTCAACATAGGACTTCAAACATGGTGTCACATTTGACCTCTGACCTCTCCTTCAAGGTCAACAGATTGATGACTGTTCTCACTGCCACGGTTTGTACTGGCAGCCTTTGGTAATCTGATTACTGTGTTGTTTCACGAGGACTATTGATGATGCGTTTGAACAGACGACTTCCTGTTTCAAAGTGAAATAATAACCAAACTAAAACTAAACGCAAAAAAGGAGTTTTAAAAATCTCAGTTTTCGGTGATTGGAAACGCCGTTTACGTGGTCAAATCACCCGTGTAGGTGCAGACGCAGAGTTAGTCGTTTATTTTATTACTGCCTGTAATTTATTGCTGTTTACTTTTATTTGTTTAATTGTTTACTAAATGTTTGAGGTGTGAAATAAATATTTATGGGCGCGTGTGGTTGGAGGATGTGTTTGTGCGAGGGGGGGGGAACATTTTTCTTGTTAAACAAAGGGGGGCCGAGCAGAAAAAGTTTGGGAACCACTGGAAATCTGTCATGTTTAAAATGGGAAACAGGAGCGCTGTCGGATTCCTGCACACAACAAATATAAATAATATAAAGAAAAGATAATTATTATTAATATTGTTACGTTTCACCGGCTGAGCTGCAGTTTCAAATATCTGCAGGCGCTCCCGCGGCCTCCACACGCCGACGACTTTCCACCAATAAATGTGACAAATGAGTGTTTTCATTAAAGGATCATTAAAGCCTCGAGAGTCAAAAGATTAAGAACGCGCAGCGGCCTCCTCCTCCTCGAACATGACTGCAGCAGCCGCTAAATACCAGCTGCTCTTTGTGCCGCTACAATACAGGCCGAGCGCGCCGTGTCGAGGGCCGCCCGCAAAAACGAGTCCATCTGTTTGCAACAAGTCCCACAGCTGTGGCCTCGCAGCGAGGAGAGGCGGTCGGCCGACTAATGAGGCCTCATTGTGCGGACGTCCATTAGAAGTCACGGCGTGTTAGCCGATCCACGCAGTGAAAACAACTCGTGAGTCAATTATGTACCAGTTACAGTGTGTGTGTGTGTGTGTGTGCGACTCACGTGAGGACCAATGACAAAGCAGAGCCTGTAAGGTCCTCTCTTCAGACGCGGGACTGAGACTCGGGTGGAGGTGCTCGTTAGCGTTCAGGAGACGCTCGTGATGGAGATGTTCCCGTGATGCTTTATTTCATCCGGAGAATCAAGGAAGTTTCTGGAAAGTAAAACAATCCAGTTTCAGTTTACATTGAGTTTTAATTATTGGTGATATTCTGCATAATTTAATGAGACAAAACTAAAGTAAAAAACAAAAAACTGACTAGAATAAACCAGTGTAAAACCAGTGTAAAACCAGTGTAAACCAGTGTAAAACCAGTGTAAACCAGTGTAAAACCAGAACACACAAAGCTGCAGAGTAATAAAAACATGTTAGAGGCCGTTCAGTGATGATGTGAACTTTTAGGATGTTTGCTCACACAGGTTAAACGACCTTCCTCCTCCTCCTCCTCCTGGTGTTTGTCAGAAACTCTGACACAAACACAAAGAGCTCGACAGGAAGCTCTTTGTGTTTCCTGCCTTTTGTTCCACCTGCGTGATGAAAATGGGATTTCTTTTGTCTTCATTCAGATGCAGTTTGTGATGAAAGACCCTGAGCGTCCCCGTTTGTTCCTACGGCGGCGTCTGCTCTCGTTTTGTCTCATTCCTCCTCGTCATAAACGCGCTTTGTGTGTTTTCATGGAGAAATCTGTTTATGGACGATGGTGGCGAAAACACGTCTGTTCAGACATAATGAAAGCGCTCCTGTCACGCTCGTCAGGAGGACGTGCCATTGGTGAATTACATTTGGGTAAATGGAGGTTGTCTTCTTTTTAAGAAGCACGAGATGATGGTAGAGATGAGAAAGTTTGGACGTGCTCGGTCTGTGTGGCGGTCTGAGGACGGCGTAGAGACGAGACGGGTTTAAATGTGATCTCCTCTAGACCAGGACCACGAGCTCGTGTTGGAGGACGACTCACGCAGAGTGTGGGAGGCTCAGCGCACTGGAAACCAATAAAAACACAGGTGAGACTGAAACAGACGCCTGCAGACGATCAAGGTTAGGAAAGTAAAATCATCTTCTACTGTTAGTTTACTTTTATTTATTTCCACCTGAAAACACATCTGACCTTCAGACGGTAACACACACACACACGCGCAGGCACACACGCACACACATGCACACACACAGACACACGCACACACACACACACACACACGGGGACACAGACACACACGCACACACACAGACACACACGCACACACGCACACACACAGACACACGCACACACACACACACACGGGGACACAGACACACACGCACACATGCACACACACACGCACACATGCACACACACGCACACACACAGACACACACGCACACACGCACACACACAGACCTGTAATTGCGCTCCGTGGGGTTCGGTCATTTAAACGGCCTCCTTAGAAATGACACAGTAATGAATTCACTGCCTACCTGCTCCATTAGTAACCCCCACTGCGACACACACAGACGCACACAGACGCACACAGACGCACACACACAGACACACACACAGAGGCGGGGGTGGATGTTTCTGGCTCTCTCGGGGCTCTCAGGTCAATTAGCAGCTAATTTGTGGACAAGCTCTGATGTTTGATTGGATAATTATCCAATTAGCACTCTGAGTCGAGAGGACAGGAAGTGCAGCCGTCAGTCTGACTGCTGATCGCTACAAAACAATCAATAAATCACATAATAAATCACATAAAGACTGAGCACAGACGCTGCGAGACGTTTAAGCTCGTCCGACGCGTCTCTGATCCACAGTCGGCGTCACATCATGATGCGTCAGTGTGGAACGTGCAGGGCCGTCAGCTGCAGGTCATCAGGACCGGTCCTTGTTTCCACGTTTCCACTGTAGCCCTCAAAGCACTTTATATGTCACCACACACAGTCACACTTCAGTAATTCCATCATGAGCAGCTCAGGGTCCCATCTTGCTCAAGGATACTTTGGCATGTGGACCGGAGCATCCGGCATCAAACTATCGACCTTCAGGTCAGAAGATGACCTGAGAGAGACAAAGCTTTGTAGGTCTGTTTACTTTGTTTACTAGAATGCAAATATCTGCATTAAATTTCGTGCAGTCAGGACAGATGCAGCTTAACATCCAACCATTCATCCACCCATTCATCCACCCATTCATCATCCATCATCCATCCATCCATCCATCCATCATCCATCATCCATCCATCCATCATCCATCCATCCACCCATTCATCCATCCATCCATCTATCATCCATCCATCATCCATCCATCATCCATCCATCATCCATCCATCCATCTGTCATCATCCATCCATCTGTCATCCATCCATCCATCTGTCATCCATCCATCCATCCATCATCCATCCATCATCCATCCATCCATCCATCCATCATCCATCCATCATCCATCATCCATCCATCCACCCATTCATCCATCCATCCATCATCCATCCATCCATCTGTCATCCATCCATCCATCCATCATCCATCCATCATCCATCCATCCATCCATCCATCTATCCATCATCCATCCATCATCCGTCATCCATCCGTCATCCATCTGTCATCCATCCATCCATCTGTCATCCATCCGTCATCCATCCATCCATCCATCTGTCATCCATCCATCTGTCATCCACCCATCTGTCATCCATCCATCCATCCATCTGTCATCCATCCATCTGTCATCCATCCCTCCATCCATCCACCCATCTGTCATCCATCCATCATCCCTCCATCCATCATCCATCATCCATCCATCCATTCATCCATCTGTCATCCATTCCTCCATCCATCATCCATCCATCCACCCATCTGTCATCCATCCATCATCCATCCATCCATCTGTCATCCATCCATCATCCATCCATCCATCTGTCATCCATCCATCTGTCATCCATCCATCCATCTGTCATCCATCCATCCATCTGTCATCCATCATCCATCCATCATCCATCCATCCATCCATCCATCATCCATCCCTCCATCTGTCATCCCTCCATCCACCCCCAGCATGATCTGGGTCTCCATGATGTTGGTAATGAAATACCCACCCAGGAGGCTCCCTGGTGCTTTTTTCACCCCAAAGTTTAATCTGAATTGACTCAAAGCGTTCTTACTTCATCAGTTAGATGAAAGAGGACTGTTTTGCTATTCTGCTGTTTTATTTACATCATGAACTCTTCAGGCTCTGAATGATGATTCAGCAGCAGTGAGGAGAGGCTGAGTGGTACACAGACTACATACATGAACATGGAGCTTTTCCATCATGGCTGCGACTCCTTCAGTACATCTTTATCCTCATCTGACACATTCATCACTTTTATTTTCCCTCAGCTCTCTCCTCCTCCTTCTCCTCTCAGCAGTGTGTTAATTGCAGGGTAGCAGTGGAGGGAGCGCTGGATTCGCCGTGCGGGGTGTCCAGGAGGAGCCAACCCTGTCATTTAGCTCTCTGGCTCTGAGCTCAGACCGGCAGGGAAGCTGAAGATTTTCCCAGCATGCCGTGGGCCAGAGTGGACCGAGCTGCTCTGCGGTGGGCGCCTAATGGCAGCTCACACACACACGTGGTTGCACACTGCAGTGGCCTTAATGACAGCTGCCTTTTAATGCTGAGCAGGGAGGTTACCTTTGCATGTGAGTGTGAGCTGCGGGGGACGCGTCAGCCTGAAGGGGGATCATTTTGTGGCTGCTTTCTCTCTGAATGTGAATGTGAATGAATTCTTTGTGCTTTGTTTGAGCCGCAGGTCTGAACCTGACAGGAAACACTTAGAACAAGTGAATTACACCTTTTTCATTCAGTGGCACTAAAAAGTAAAAATGATGGCAGCGATTTGTGCACAGCTTCGTTCTAATACGGACGTTTATTACAGATTTCAGGAGAAAGGTTCTGCAGTTGCATGCTATCATGGATGGATTGAAGTGCAGCCTAAAGCTGAACAGAGTCTTTGCATCAGCGGCAGGTTAGGTGTCGACTTCCCAGAATCCTTCAGTTTGGCCCACACAGATCCCAAGCTCCCGCTGGGCGGGGAGGCCTCTGTGATCAGGACCCCGTCATGTAGACGGACCACATCTGATCAAACTGAAGTTTTCCAGCACAGATTTCAATTTTGGCATTTAGCTTCTGAAGAAGAAAAGAGCAGAGCCATGGCAGAATCACCTTCCACCGGCTTCATTGTTGCATGTTTCCCACCCTTCGCTGCAGCTGCAGATCTTTCTGTTTGTGATCACTTCCACATAATGGTGATGTATGATCAGTGTAATCAGATTACATTTTTCAGTAACACAGTAAAGAAACATATATCCAAGTCAGTAACCCTGGGTAATTAAAGACATTCGTGCTAAGCTAAAAGTGCGGACCTCAGCCTTTAACTCCAGGGATGCTGATGCATATAAAGCAGCAGGTACGACCTCCGAAAGTCCATAAAAAGGCCAGAAAGGACTACAGGGACAAAGTGGAGTCCAGCTACCACAGCTCTGACACCAGGCGACGGTGGGATGGACTGACTGCATCACTGACTACAAGAAGGACAACACGGTCAGTGCTCAGCCCACTGCATCTCTCGCAGACGAGCTCAACAGCTTCTGTGCTCGTTTTGATGAAGACAACAGAGAGCAGATCCTCGACCCTCAGGAGCACAGGGAGGCTGTAACTCTCAAAACAGAAGCTGTGAGATGGACTTTCAAAAAGGTCAATCCTCACAAAGCTCCGGGACCGGACGGCATCCCAGGCCGGCTTCTCAGAGCGTGTGCTGGCAGGGGTGTTCACCAACATCTTCAACTTCTGCCTGAGGCAGTCAGTGGTCCCCACGTCCCTTAAAACATCCACCATCATCCCCGTTCCTAAGAAATCAGTGGTCTCCTGTCTGAATGACCACCGTCCTGTTGCACTGACATCGTCATCATGAAGTGCCTGGAGCGGCTGGTCAAAGGTCACATCTGTTCCTCCCCCCGACACACTCGACCCTCTTCAGTTCCCCTATCGCAGTGGTTCCCAAACTTTTTTTGCTAGGGCCCCCTCTGTTTTACAAGAACCCCCCCCCCCGCACAAACACATATGTAAGTATGTATGTGTATAGAGAGAGATTTTTTTTTTTACTTACTGTACTGCTGAGTTACTGTCTGCTGCTCGTCAAATGCATTTCATTGCAATGTTGACCCTGTGCTAACTTGCATATGACAAATGAAACTGAACTGAGCTGAAACATGTTAATGTACTAAATTCAGTACAAATTCAGGCTCATCAGTGATCTGGATCCAGAAACAGCTGGATTTATAGAGCAAACACAGCACCATCACTGACAGCTTGCTAACGCTAAGCTAGCCAAGAACCCAGTGTGATGGCAAAGCCGAGTGTACACAGACCCGAGTCCAGCAGCCAGAGCAGGAACTTCAGCAAAGGCAGTCAGGCTGCAGCCTCGTTTCTACGGTAGAATCACCATGACAACCACTCCGAGGTCAGCTTGTTCTGGTTTTCGTCTTCGTTCTGCATGTGTCTCCTCAATCGGACAGAGGTCTGTGAAGGTGGGCTGGACTGTTCCCTCGTTCTTATGTTTCAGGTCATTTTATGACGTAACATGAAAGTAATGTAGCGAGTAGTTTAGAGTAATTAAGCAACATACTCCATTACTTATAAGTTACATATAATGTGTTATCAGCATTACAGCATGACTGTAGAAAACTGGGACACGTCTCGGGGCTGAGGAAGCCCTGGAAGTCCTCTTGATGATGATGATGATGGAGACCTTCCTGCTGGATATGGATGGTTTCTGGCTGCAGTGTTGATGGGTTACTGTTGGACACAGCAGTCGTATCGGCGCTCCCATCCTGGATGTTAACGCTGCCAGCCGACGTTCACAGGAAGACTGGAGCAGCAGTGTGAGCTCCACTGAGTGGGATCAGAGTCAGCTGTGGAGGAAAAAGGCTGACAGGTTGATGTCTACATCAGTGAATACTGTCGGAGGTTTTCCTCTTCTCCTCCTGCTCAGAACTAAATCAGATAAAAAGTCTGAGAAATCAGAGAGAAACTCTGTAAGGCCCAGGTGGACGATAGATGATAACAAGTAAGACTGGTTTCTGAGTTTCACAGCTGGGGTGGACAATGTTAAGCATCAGGCTTACAAATGAATTAAAAGTCTGTCTGGGTCTTTGGTTGATTAACAGGCTGGTGTGAAAAATTGCTGCCACACCTCCCCCTCGACCTGTGCTTCGAGGTTTCTGGTAGTTAGAATGACTCGGGGGTGTTGATTCATTTAAACTAACATAATCATCCTGCTGCAACCAGGTTTCTGTAAGGCAGAGTAAATCAATTTGTTGATCAATTATTAAGTCATGTACTAACAGAGACTTGGAGGAGAGAGACCTAATATTTAATAATCCACATTTCACTGTTTTACTCTTTGGTTTAGATGTGGATACTGTATTGTTCTTTCTTTGTAAATGTTTAAGTTGTTTGTTGCTGGTTTTTAGTTTGTTTTTTGTCATTTTGGAAGCTGACACAGTCTCTATGGAGATGGGTTTTTTTGGGGGGGGTAGCAGGAGGAGAGAAGCTGCAGAGAGGCGTGTAAGACTGCAACTCTGCTTCCTGGTCCCAACTCTGGATAGTCATGTTTTGAGGGGTTTAATAAATTTGTCCATATTTCTAGAAATGAGAGCTGCTCCATCCAAAGTGGGATGGATGCCGTCTCTCCTAACCTCTCAGAGCTTTTTCAGTATTTCAGTGTTTTTGTTGGCAGATAGCAATGATAGTGAGACACGATCACATAAGAGGAACTGTGCAGTGAAGCAACAAACCGCCTTCATGACATGAAGCTGAGCAAAATGATCACTGTGTGAATCTACAGACCAAAAAAAAAATCCTATAAATACCAGCTGATGCAGGCCTCATCAGTTGTTATCTGCTGCTTCCTCCTCATCCTTCTCTCTCCTTCAGGTCGCCTCCTAGCTCCTCTCTCCTCCCATTTCCACCTTTTCTCCTCTCTGACTGACAGACTGACATTATGAGGCTGTTAGACACTCAGTGGGTAGAAAGTGCCAGCTAATTACACACATGCACACACACACAGACACACACGCACACACACACACACACACACACACACACACACACACACACACAGGTAGCAGAACAAAAGCTTTTTAGACAGAAATAAAACACGGATGGAGAGAGGAGCAGCTGTGAGGAAGGAAACGGAGGAATTCTGGAGGTTGGGGGAAGATGGAAAAGAAATAACAGATGAAGAATCAAATGAGACATGAAAGAACAAATAAAAGAAGAAAAAATATGAAAAAGTGAGAAATGAGGAAGGGAAGCAAAGACAGCGGATCTAAGAGGGGAGAGGTGGATGCAGGTGTGGAGGTGGTGAGAGTTCAGCATCCTGACAGCCTGATGGATGAAGCTGTCTCTCAGTCTGCTGGTTCTGGCCTCGAGGCTCGTCGGTCTCCTTCCTGATGGCAGCAAACTGAAGAAGCTGTTGGACGGATGGGTGGAGTCACCTGTGATGCAGAGAGCTTTCAGGTGAGACGGGTGCAGCAGATGTCCTGGAGGGAGGGAACAGAGGTACCCACGATCCTCTCTGCTGCTCTCACTACCCGTTGTAGCTGTTTCCAGCAGCAGCAGGAGCCACACCACACAGTGATGCAGCTGTGAGGATGCTCTCCAGGGTGTAGAAGCTGCTCATGGTGGAGGTTGATGCTCTCGCTGTCCTCAGTTTGCAGAGGAAGTAAAGTCGCTGTTGGGCTTTGCTGACCAGGAGAGATGTGCACACGCAGGAACTTGGTGCTGCCTACCCTCCACAGCAACACCGTTCATTCACTTCAATACTTGAAGTGAATATGTGATAAAGCTACCTGTCCTACCACCATCATCTTCCTCACTCACTCAGCCTGGATGCAGTGTTTGACTGGTGTGGCAAAATCACGCCGTAACCAGCTGTGGTAGTGTGTGACGTGGACGTGAAGCTGAACGAGGCAGCAACGCTGATTCAGCAAAACACAAACAGTGAAACACGGGAGCACAGGCGTGGAGAGAAACGCCGGCTGTGAGGGACGGCTCTGATTTCATGTAAATATCTCCATTTGTAACGTGAATGAAGATAAACATCCGTTTATATGTGATGATGGTTTCAGCATCTCCCACACTCTGCAGGAAAGATCGTCAGCAGCAGAACGAATCGCAGCCACGACGTCCACGTGTTGACGGCGGCTCTAAACGCCTTCAGATCAGACGTTTGAGCCAAACAACAGAAAAGTGTCCGACTGACCGACTTCATACAGACAGAAGACCAAACGTGATTTCATGTTTAAACCGTTACAGCAACGAGTGATTCGTGTGGTTTTTGTCTCATTTTGCATTTAACACTAAACGATGTTGCACCTTCATCTGTGTCACGTCTGCGAGGCGAACCAAACGAATGAAAGCACCTCCCACACAGAGCCGCTCTGAGGGGAACCTCCAAACTGCTTTATTCGATGTTTGGATTCAGCTGGAAGCTTTTAAATCGTTGCAGAAACAAAGAGCGAAGTTCAGCGTCTGCCATTAAAGAGAGAGAGAGACGCAGAGCTGCACTGTTTGCTCTCCATTATGAAGTAAAGTGACTCTGAAGGACAACACCGCCTGCATGTCTGTGGGGACATGCAGTCCTCAGAAAGCAGAAATCATTACTGTACAGACACAAGTCGCCCACATCTACACAGCATCTGATATCAAATAAAAATACTGCAATTAAAACAAAGATGGAGCTAAAGAACCAAACAGAGCGAGGCCATGACAGATTCATCTAACAAATGAGGAGAGGAAAGAATTAAGGAAGCAGGAAAGGCTGGAAGAAAGGATACAAAGAGGCTGAGAAGGACGGAGGACAAAAATAGTCCTAAAAGAGTAATTTTCCTTTAGAAAACATTTGATTTATGGACAAACAGGCCAAAAGTGATGTTAGCTGATGTCCTCACTTTAATCCAAGTCGACTAATATGTTTAAAGACAAGGAAGGAAGTGAGGAGGAAAAGGACACAGAAGTGAAGGAGTTAGGAAAGGAAACATTATAATGAGATCAAAATGAAAACGGGGACATCAAGGAATCAAGGAATTAAGGAGACAAATGTAAGGAAAGGAAACAAAGTCTAAAAATAAATCCTAAAACATAATTTTGTCAATTCAAACGTGTACGTGGGATAAAGTCCCCGCAGAGCATATATGTAAGAATGTGTGTGTGTGCGTGTCTGTGTGTGTGTCTGTGTGTGTGTGTGTGTGTCTGTGTGTGTACTAAAAGGACCAGTGCGCTTCACAAGGCCAGCTCCTTTGACCTTGTACGTCATTGTTTGTCACTATTAATGACTTCCTCTTAATTGGACGGGATGTAGGAACAAACAAACACACACACACACACACACACACACACACACTTACCTGCAGGTACATTCAAATGCAGATAAAGCAAATGAAAGTGAATTAAAAGCGTGGACGAGGCTCTCAGCTCGCTCTGGCCTTGTGTCGGCAGCAGGTGGATAAATGCAGTTTTCGTCTTCGTGAAGCTGCAGGACGAGTTACAGGACACACGCGTGCACACAACAGCTTTTTAAAGAAATCAAACAAACAGCAACCACAGAAAACAAGCTCCGCCTCCTTTTTCCACAAACTATTCAATTCAAATCAGTTGGATGTGGGCTTCAAGTAATCCACATCAGCAACACAAACATACACAGGAAGAGTTTCAGTAGTGAGACGTGTCGTGGTGCTCGCACTCAGCTCAGTGCGTGTATTTACTCTTAATCTGGCCTCTGAGACAGCTGGAGCCCCGAACGCTCCTGATCCACCGGCCAGAAGGAAAACCAGAACTCACAGCAGACACTTCCTGAGATGCTGCTGGACTCAGTCAGACTACTGAAACCCAGCGAGCCAGAAACAGACACAAAGAAGCTCGTCTGAGTCACCTGATCGGTTTGATCTGAGCTCGCCGTGCGAGTCTGAAGCTGGTGTCCTGCTGCACCTCTGACATCGCTTAGTTCTGCCTGCGGGAGCATCTCATCATCACCACGTCTCCTGTTTGACAATCAATGAGACGCCTTCACGGATCAATAACAGAGCCGCTCGCACGCCAACATCATCATCCTCTCTGCGCTCCATCACGAGATGTTCAAACTAAAACTTTATCAACGTGGCGCCGGGCGTCCGTCCCACCGATCGACCGGCCTGAAACCATCAGCGGATAATTGGCTGGCAGGTGTCCTGGAAAACGATCATTTCACACCAAAAAGTCAGTGACAGCACCTGCTCAGGTGAGCTGTCCCTGAAACACGTCCCAGGACAGGACACAGGTGACAGCCAGACAGGTGGAGACAGGTGGAGACAGGTGGAGACGCCCGGAGCACAGGGAGCAGAGAGGTGAAGGAGGGTGGAGACCACAGGTGACACACATAAGATGAAATGAGCCAATCAGACCTCAGCTCGACTCAGAGATGCTGAGATGGTCTGAGCGTGTGCAGAGGAGGGAGGATGAAGATGGAGCAGGAGGAGAAGAGGAAGATGCTGGGAGGTGGAGGCAGAACCAAAAGGTGAAGATGATGATGATGAAGAATAAATCCTAAAAAGTGTTGAAGCTTCAGACGCAGGGCTGCAAGCGTCTCACAGCGAGCCGTGCAAGTCTGCATGAAAACGGTTAGTGACGAGGAGACATGGGACACGAGTCCACCGTCCAATCAGGAAACACGCTGCTGCGCTGGCTGTGATGTCATCACACAACTCACCACCAGATCATCATGTTCTCGTGGTGTCTGAGACACGATCGTCGTGTTTTTTTGTGCCATGTCTGCACGTTTCACAGCTGATGGCTCGAAGCCAGCCGCTCTTCATCAGGGCGCTGTCGCTCTGATGATCGCCATCTTTGATTTACAGTTTGTTAAAAATCCTAATAATGCATCTTATTTTCGATGGAGGCGTAAATGTCATCAGTGCTGCGCCTCCATCAATATTTCAATAAAAACAACAGGAACCTTTCTCACACTAAAGAGTTCAGTCCTGAACTACAGGAGCGCCATCTACAGACAGACATGTGGCACTGCAGGCACACATTTATGCCAAACTGGAGGGCTCGATGTTCTGGTTGGTTTTACTGGAAGCTCCAGCTGTGTGTGATCTGCTCTGGGCCGACTTCACGGTGCTGTTCATGACATCCTCAGCTGTCGTGTTTCTGTGGTTTCTTGATCAGAGCTGATTGTAACGTTAATGAGTTTTTCTCCACGCCGTTGGGGAGAGCGCCAGTTTTCTGTGGAACGACAGTAATGTAGGTTTTATGTGCTGAAGCGAGACGAGCAGCTCTGCAGAGGTTGTTTAAAAGGCCACTCGGAGCAGAAGGAATGAAAACAGTTCAATATTCAGTTAAAGCGGGAGAGGCCGCGCAGCGTCTGCACTGCAAAACAGCCGACTTCAAAACACCTGCGCACGAGTCCACAGTCAGCAGGAGCAGAGACATCAGCCGGTGAAGCAGCCGCAGCAGAAACGTCTTCCTGTAGACGTGAAGGAGCCGCGCCGCTGTCACAGTGTGAGGAAACAGGGACGCACACGTCTGACAAATATGAAACATGAAGAAGCATAAAGCCATCACCGCCGCCTCACTCACTGCTGAACGGTTTGTAAGGTTAAAGAAAACAAACGTCGAGCTCTGAGAATCTCCACGAAACCGTTTTTCATCCTGTTTCTGGAAGAAATCAGCAGAAAAGTCAGAACGAAGTGAGTCGAGTTTATTTTACAGTGTCGTCCTTCACTTTAACACACAGACACACACGCAGACACACACACAGACACACAGTGACCACAGAGCTTTGTCCAGCTAACAATCTGCAGCCAAGGGCAGCACCTGAACACACACACACACACACACACAGACACACACACACACAGACACACACACACACACACAGACACACACGCAGACACACACACAGACACACACGCAGACACACACACACACACACACGCAGACACACACACACACACACACACAGACACACACGCAGACACACACACAGACACAGACTACAAAAACATACACAACCAATTATGAGTTATTGATTTCTCCAAAAAGCAGCTGTAGCTGTCAAGTGTGTGTGTCTGTGTGTGTGTGTATGTGTGTGTGTGTCCGTGTCTGTGTGTGTGTGTCTGTGTGTGTCTGTGTGTATGTGTCTGTACGTGTGTGTGTGTCCGTGTGTGTGTGTCTGTGTGTGTGTGTGTGTGTGTGTGTGTGTCTGTACGTCTGTGTGCGTCCGTGTGTGTGTGTCTGTACGTCTGTGTGTGTGTGTGTGTGTGTGTGTGTCTGTACGTCTGTGTGTGTGTGTGTGTGTCTGTACGTCTGTGTGTGTGTGTGTGTGTGTCTGTACGTTTGTGTGTGTGTGTGTGTCTGTACGTCTGTGTGTGTCCATGTGTGTGTGTCTGTACGTCTGTGTGTGTGTGTGTGTGTGTGTGTGTGTCTGTGTGTGTGTCTGTACGTCTGTCTGTGTGTCCGTGTGTGTGTCTGTGTGTGTGTGTGTGTCTGTGTGTGTGTGTGTGTGTCTGTGTGTGTCTGTGTGTGTGTGTCTGTGTGTGTGTGTGTGTCTGTGTGTGTCTGCGTGTGTGTGGCCCCCCCTTGCTCGTCCTCTGAGACTTGCTGCCGTCTGCAGACGTGTAATGAAGCGATTCCACCAGGATGATGTTGAACACAGAAAATAAAAGAACTTAAACACGTCGGTTTTTATTCCTTTAAATCAGGAAGAAGGAGACGAGTGGTGCGTTTGATTTTTTGGACATTAAACTTTGCATATATTGAGAGATGGTGAGAGTCGATGTTGATGTTGTGAATCGTTCCTGAAGCGCTGAAAAAGCTTCCATTATCCCAACTCTCAGAAAGCCTGGTGCAGACCCCAATAACGTTGATCATCTTTGCCCCATATCTAATCTATTTCAAACATTCTTGAAAAAGTTGTCGCCGCCCAGCTTCATTTACATCTCAATGACCATGATCTCTATGAACGATTTCAATCTGGTTTCTGCCCCAATCACAGCACAGAAACTGCTCTGCTAAGAATTACCAATGACCTTCTGATGGCAGCTGATTCTGGTCTCCTATCCATCCTCATCCTTCTTGATCTTAGTGCGGCGTTTGATACCATGGTTAGCTTCCATTAGCATTAGTCACACCCCCCTTGCCTGGTTTACCTCCTATCTCTCAGACCGCACTCAGTTTATCCAACTTAAATCCCATTCTTCAACTCTCTATCCTGTTTCTGCTGGTGTGCCCCAGGGTTCAGTATTGGGGCCTCTTTTATTCATTATTCACATGCTTCCTCTTGGTTATATAGTCCGAAAATATAATATAAACTTTCACTGTTATGCCGATGACACCCAGCTCTACCTTTCTAAACCCAATTCACCCCTCCCACCTACCTCCCTCTCAAACTGTCTTATTGAGATTAGATCCTGGTTCTCCTCCAATTTCCTCAAACTCAACAGTAATAAATCTGAAGTTTTACTTGTTGGCACACCATCTATCTTAACCAAATCCCACAGCTTTTCCATTAACATTGAACGTTCTCCCACCCTTCCCTCCCCTCAGGGTAAGAGTTTGGGTGTCATACTTGATAATACTCTCTCATTCCAGTCTCACATTAATTACATAACCCGGTCTGCTTACTTCCACTTACGTAATATTAACCGACTCCGCCCCTTCCTTACCCCCCATGCTGCTGCCATCCTTGTCCATAGTCTTATTACGTCCCGTATTGATTACTGTAATTCCCTCTTATTTGGTCTCCCTAAAAGGTCCCTTCATAAACTCCAACTTCTTCAAAACTCTGCAGCTCGGATCATAACTCTACTCTGTTAAGAGCTCATATTACAACAGCTCTTCAGCAGCTTCACTGGTTGCCCGTAGAAACCAGGATAAACTTTAAATCTTACTTCTCACGTTCAAGTGTGTCCATAAATCTGCTCGTGCATATTTGTGTGACCTGCTCCATATCACCACTGTTTCCCTCTCAGATCCTCATCTTACTGTTTCATCCTCACGTCTCATCACTGTGGGGAGCAGAGCTTTCAGTCGCTCTGCTCCCCGGCTCTGGAACTCTCTTCCTCCTGCACTAAGAAATATTGACTCCCTCTCCGTATTTAAGACACAGCTCAAAACATCTGTTTAAGCTGATTCGCTTTAATGCTGATTTTATCTGTTTTGTAATTTAACTTATTTTATGTATTTTATGACTATTGTTCCTTTTATTAATTGTTTTTTTTTAAGGTGACCTTGGGTTTCTGAAAGGCGCCCTCAAATAAAATGTATCATTATCATTATTATCATTATTATTATTATTATTATTATTATTATTATTATTATTATGTTGATGTATTCAGGTGAGTCTGCTAAACGCGTTCCTCCTGGTGGTAACGATGGTAACCATGGACGTGTGGGAGGAGTCAAATTCAGAGGTTCAGAGTGACACTCACTGTCCACCAGCCCAGTTTGTCTATTCTGGACTTTTTATTTCTCAGTAAGATCTACAAAGATGTGAAATACTCTGCCAGACCATTCCCCCGTGATCAGTCGAGGAAATCAAATATTCCCAACGACGGGATAACAGGGAGGCGACGCCACCAGTCCTCTGGGAAGCAAAATAGACTCAACGCGTCGAGAAAACTACAAACTGAACATTCAATAACTTTGAAAGGTGAAAGTTTTTACTAAACAGAGCGACCACGACAGAGGTGGGAAATCCTCACGGCTCAACGTGTATGATAAGAGCTACAGACTACATGCTACAAACTACAGACAGAAATATTCATAACATACAAAATCCCACCAAATGCTTAGCAACGAATCCTGATTCAGCAGGTGAACTGGATCCAACACACCTGTGGACGTTAGTGAGACCACACATGAAGACATCAAAGAAGTGATCGGAGGAAGGTGGGAAACCCTGCAGCATCTCTGAACCCCGACATCGCTCAGGGTGTGTGGACAGTGCAACAGCCCCCCCTGGTGGACAGAGGTGGTCATTTCTATTAGAAAGAAGGAAAAGATCAGCGGGACTGTGGAAGCGATCAATCAATACTGACTGATCACACAAACTCAGGACGGTGTTAATGTTCCCTCTAAGCTGCGCACTGTTGGCACGTCGCTGCGCAGAGAAAATCTGCGTTGCACACAAATTTTTTTTAACCGGAATTGAAATTAAAGTAAATATGTGCGACACCGGTGTTTTAGCAAAGCGGCTGATGTGGAGTGAAGTTAATGACAACGTGTACAACCATTGGAGATGTGAGCAGGACAGACGAACAACTGACGGACAAAGTGTGGACTTTATACCAGTTTTTAAATTGTGTTGATCGGCCGTAAAACCAGAGTTATGATAAAAATATCTGCAATGTTTGTTTTTCTTCCTGAATACTGTCGTTGTTCATATTTACTGCAGGAAGAAACGGTAAAAACAGCGTTTTATAAGGAAAATGCTTGAACGCCTGTGAACAAAAACAAAACACCCCCCACCCTTTCCTATTGGTCGAAAAATGCACCATGTCGACCAATCAAAACAGGGCATATAATTGTTAAGAGACGGGAGGAAGTTTTAGGAGTGACGGCGTGTTTGAGATGTGAGAGATTTAGTAATTTAGTAGTTAGTGTGTAGTCAGTGTGTAGTCAGTGTGTAGTCAGTGTGTAGTTAGTGTGTAGTCAGTGTGTAGTTAGTGTGTAGTTAGCGTGTAGTGAGTGTGTAGTTAGTGTGTAGTTAGCGTGTAGTGAGTGTGTAGTTAGTGTGTAGTTAGTGTGTAGTTAGCGTGTAGTGAGTGTGTAGTTAGCGTGTAGTGAGTGTGTAGTTAGTGTGTAGTCAGTGTGTAGTCAGTGTGTAGTTAGTGTGTAGTTAGTGTGTAGTCATTGTGTAGTCAGTGTGTAGTGAGTGTGTAGTTAGTGTGTAGTTAGCGTGTAGTGAGTGTGTAGTTAGCGTGTAGTGAGTGTGTAGTTAGTGTGTAGTTAGTGTGTAGTTAGTGTGTAGTGAGTGTGTAGTTAGTGTGTAGTCAGTGTGTAGTCAGTGTGTAGTCAGTGTGTAGTTAGCGTGTAGTGAGTGTGTAGTTAGTGTGTAGTTAGTGTGTAGTGAGTGTGTAGTCAGTGTGTAGTTAGCGTGTAGTGAGTGTGTAGTGAGTGTGTAGTTAGTGTGTAGTGAGTGTGTAGTTAGTGTGTAGTGAGTGTGTAGTTAGTGTGTAGTTAGTGTGTAGTCAGTGTGCAGTCAGTGTGTAGTTAGCGTGTAGTGAGTGTGTAGTTAGTGTGTAGTTAGTGTGTAGTCAGTGTGTAGTTAGCGTGTAGTGAGTGTGTAGTTAGTGTGTAGTTAGTGTGTAGTCAGTGTGTAGTTAGCGTGTAGTGAGTGTGTAGTTAGTGTGTAGTCAGTGTGTAGTCAGTGTGTAGTTAGCGTGTAGTGAGTGTGTAGTTAGTGTGTAGTTAGTGTGTAGTCAGTGTGTAGTTAGCGTGTAGTTAGCGTGTAGTCAGTGTGTAGTCAGTGTGTAGTCAGTGTGTAGTCAGTGTGTAGTCAGTGTGTAGTTAGCGTGTAGTGAGTGTGTAGTTAGTGTGTAGTTAGCGTGTAGTTAGTGTGTAGTTAGTGTGTAGTTAGCGTGTAGTGAGTGTGTAGTTAGTGTGTAGTTAGTGTGTAGTTAGCGTGTAGTGAGTGTGTAGTTAGTGTGTAGTTAGTGTGTAGTGAGTGTGTAGTTAGTGTGTAGTCAGTGTGTAGTTAGCGTGTAGTGAGTGTGTAGTTAGCGTGTAGTGAGTGTGTAGTTAGTGTGTAGTGAGTGTGTAGTGAGTGTGTAGTCAGTGTGTAGTGAGTGTGTAGTTAGTGTGTAGTTAGTGTGTAGTGAGTGTGTAGTCAGTGTGTAGTTAGCGTGTAGTTAGCGTGTAGTCAGTGTGTAGTCAGTGTGTAGTCAGTGTGTAGTCAGTGTGTAGTTAGCGTGTAGTGAGTGTGTAGTTAGTGTGTAGTTAGTGTGTAGTTAGCGTGTAGTTAGTGTGTAGTTAGTGTGTAGTTAGCGTGTAGTGAGTGTGTAGTTAGTGTGTAGTTAGTGTGTAGTTAGCGTGTAGTGAGTGTGTAGTTAGTGTGTAGTTAGTGTGTAGTGAGTGTGTAGTCAGTGTGTAGTCAGTGTGTAGTTAGCGTGTAGTGAGTGTGTAGTTAGCGTGTAGTGAGTGTGTAGTTAGTGTGTAGTTAGTGTGTAGTGAGTGTGTAGTCAGTGTGTAGTTAGCGTGTAGTGAGTGTGTAGTGAGTGTGTAGTTAGTGTGTAGTGAGTGTGTAGTTAGTGTGTAGTGAGTGTGTAGTTAGTGTGTAGTTAGTGTGTAGTGAGTGTGTAGTCAGTGTGCAGTCAGTGTGTAGTTAGCGTGTAGTGAGTGTGTAGTTAGTGTGTAGTTAGTGTGTAGTCAGTGTGTAGTTAGCGTGTAGTGAGTGTGTAGTTAGTGTGTAGTCAGTGTGTAGTCAGTGTGTAGTTAGCGTGTAGTTAGTGTGTAGTTAGCGTGTAGTGAGTGTGTAGTTAGTGTGTAGTTAGTGTGTAGTTAGCGTGTAGTGAGTGTGTAGTTAGCGTGTAGTGAGTGTGTAGTTAGTGTGTAGTCAGTGTGTAGTCAGTGTGTAGTTAGTGTGTAGTTAGTGTGTAGTCAGTGTGTAGTCAGTGTGTAGTGAGTGTGTAGTTAGTGTGTAGTTAGCGTGTAGTGAGTGTGTAGTTAGCGTGTAGTGAGTGTGTAGTTAGTGTGTAGTTAGTGTGTAGTTAGTGTGTAGTGAGTGTGTAGTTAGTGTGTAGTCAGTGTGTAGTCAGTGTGTAGTCAGTGTGTAGTTAGCGTGTAGTGAGTGTGTAGTCAGTGTGTAGTTAGTGTGTAGTGAGTGTGTAGTGAGTGTGTAGTCAGTGTGTAGTCAGTGTGTAGTTAGCGTGTAGTGAGTGTGTAGTGAGTGTGTAGTTAGTGTGTAGTTAGTGTGTAGTCAGTGTGTAGTTAGCGTGTAGTTAGTGTGTAGTTAGTGTGTAGTTAGTGTGTAGTCAGTGTGTAGTCAGTGTGTAGTTAGTGTGTAGTTAGTGTGTAGTCAGTGTGTAGTTAGCGTGTAGTGAGTGTGTAGTTAGTGTGTAGTTAGTGTGTAGTCAGTGTGTAGTTAGCGTGTAGTGAGTGTGTAGTTAGTGTGTAGTCAGTGTGTAGTCAGTGTGTAGTTAGCGTGTAGTTAGTGTGTAGTTAGTGTGTAGTCAGTGTGTAGTTAGCGTGTAGTTAGCGTGTAGTCAGTGTGTAGTCAGTGTGTAGTCAGTGTGTAGTTAGCGTGTAGTGAGTGTGTAGTTAGTGTGTAGTTAGTGTGTAGTTAGCGTGTAGTTAGTGTGTAGTTAGTGTGTAGTTAGCGTGTAGTGAGTGTGTAGTTAGTGTGTAGTTAGTGTGTAGTTAGCGTGTAGTGAGTGTGTAGTTAGTGTGTAGTGAGTGTGTAGTTAGCGTGTAGTCAGTGTGTAGTTAGCGTGTAGTGAGTGTGTAGTTAGCGTGTAGTGAGTGTGTAGTTAGTGTGTAGTTAGTGTGTAGTCAGTGTGTAGTCAGTGTGTAGTTAGTGTGTAGTTAGTGTGTAGTGAGTGTGTAGTTAGTGTGTAGTTAGTGTGTAGTGAGTGTGTAGTCAGTGTGTAGTTAGCGTGTAGTTAGCGTGTAGTCAGTGTGTAGTCAGTGTGTAGTCAGTGTGTAGTCAGTGTGTAGTTAGCGTGTAGTGAGTGTGTAGTTAGCGTGTAGTTAGTGTGTAGTTAGTGTGTAGTTAGCGTGTAGTGAGTGTGTAGTTAGTGTGTAGTTAGTGTGTAGTGAGTGTGTAGTCAGTGTGTAGTCAGTGTGTAGTTAGCGTGTAGTGAGTGTGTAGTTAGCGTGTAGTGAGTGTGTAGTTAGTGTGTAGTGAGTGTGTAGTCAGTGTGTAGTTAGCGTGTAGTGAGTGTGTAGTTAGTGTGTAGTTAGTGTGTAGTGAGTGTGTAGTTAGTGTGTAGTGAGTGTGTAGTTAGTGTGTAGTGAGTGTGTAGTCAGTGTGCAGTCAGTGTGTAGTTAGTGTGTAGTTAGTGTGTAGTTAGTTTGTAGTTAGTGTGTAGTGAGTGTGTAGTCAGTGTGTAGTTAGCGTGTAGTTAGCGTGTAGTCAGCGTGTAGTCAGTGTGTAGTCAGTGTGTAGTCAGTGTGTAGTTAGCGTGTAGTGAGTGTGTAGTTAGTGTGTAGTTAGTGTGTAGTTAGCGTGTAGTTAGTGTGTAGTTAGTGTGTAGTTAGCGTGTAGTGAGTGTGTAGTTAGCGTGTAGTTAGTGTGTAGTTAGCGTGTAGTGAGTGTGTAGTTAGTGTGTAGTTAGTGTGTAGTGAGTGTGTAGTCAGTGTGTAGTCAGTGTGTAGTTAGCGTGTAGTGAGTGTGTAGTTAGCGTGTAGTGAGTGTGTAGTTAGTGTGTAGTTAGTGTGTAGTGAGTGTGTAGTCAGTGTGTAGTTAGCGTGTAGTGAGTGTGTAGTTAGTGTGTAGTGAGTGTGTAGTTAGTGTGTAGTGAGTGTGTAGTGAGTGTGTAGTTAGCGTGTAGTTAGCGTGTAGTTAGCGTGTAGTTAGTGTGTAGTTAGCGTGTAGTTAGCGTGTAGTTAGCGTGTAGTGAGTGTGTAGTTAGTGTGTAGTTAGTGTGTAGTTAGCGTGTAGTGAGTGTGTAGTTAGTGTGTAGTGAGTGTGTAGTCAGTGTGTAGTTAGCGTGTAGTGAGTGTGTAGTTAGCGTGTAGTGAGTGTGTAGTTAGTGTGTAGTGAGTGTGTAGTGAGTGTGTAGTCAGTGTGTAGTTAGCGTGTAGTGAGTGTGTAGTTAGTGTGTAGTTAGTGTGTAGTGAGTGTGTAGTTAGTGTGTAGTTAGTGTGTAGTCAGTGTGCAGTCAGTGTGTAGTTAGTGTGTAGTGAGTGTGTAGTTAGTGTGTAGTTAGTGTGTAGTGAGTGTGTAGTCAGTGTGTAGTTAGCGTGTAGTTAGTGTGTAGTTAGTGTGTAGTTAGTGTGTAGTCAGTGTGTAGTTAGCGTGTAGTTAGTGTGTAGTGAGTGTGTAGTGAGTGTGTAGTTAGTGTGTAGTTAGCGTGTAGTTAGCGTGTAGTTAGTGTGTAGTTAGTGTGTAGTTAGCGTGTAGTTAGCGTGTAGTGAGTGTGTAGTTAGTGTGTAGTTAGTGTGTAGTTAGCGTGTAGTGAGTGTGTAGTTAGTGTGTAGTGAGTGTGTAGTCAGTGTGTAGTTAGCGTGTAGTGAGTGTGTAGTTAGCGTGTAGTGAGTGTGTAGTTAGTGTGTAGTGAGTGTGTAGTGAGTGTGTAGTCAGTGTGTAGTTAGCGTGTAGTGAGTGTGTAGTTAGTGTGTAGTTAGTGTGTAGTGAGTGTGTAGTTAGTGTGTAGTTAGTGTGTAGTCAGTGTGCAGTCAGTGTGTAGTTAGTGTGTAGTGAGTGTGTAGTTAGTGTGTAGTTAGTGTGTAGTGAGTGTGTAGTCAGTGTGTAGTTAGCGTGTAGTTAGTGTGTAGTTAGTGTGTAGTTAGTGTGTAGTCAGTGTGTAGTTAGTGTGTAGTTAGTGTGTAGTCAGTGTGTAGTTAGCGTGTAGTGAGTGTGTAGTCAGTGTGTAGTCAGTGTGTAGTTAGTGTGTAGTGTAGTCAATAGTTTTGTTGTGTGTCAGAACAATGAGGCGACTGCTGAGTGTTACAGGTGTTACAGCAGTGACACATCTGCTGCTGTCAGGCCTGCAGGTATCAGGCTGTTGTTCTCCTTCGTCTCATAGTGACACAAATTATTTTTTGTGGCATCAGATTTGATGCAGAACAGCTGATTGTTCTGTAAATAGTTTGAAATGTTTGTTTTTAGGTAAACAGCTGCAAAAACTTTGTTGTTTGCATAACTCAGTTACTTTTTTGAAGAAGTAACTATATAATTAATTTCCCAACATTGGTCATTATTTACTGTATTTGCAGACAGAGTTACAGACTCTCTCCCAGACCACAGACTCATCATACAGTCAGAGCTTTATTTAAAAAAAAAATTAAAAAAAAAAGTTGTTTTTAAAACTGGAGTTGAAGTTATTTTTCCTTCCAACAGTGTGAACATGCTGCACATGAACAAGATTGTTTTAAATTTTCATTGTAAGTGGGATAAAGCAGTTTAAAAGTAGTCTAACATAAATGCTGTAATTTGATTACTTTAATAAACATGTAACTTGGATGATTGGATGCTGGCGTGACCACAGTGCACACGTCTGCTGTCGCTCACAGTGTCAAAGCTCAGGGAGTTTGTGTTCAGACACGTGAAACATTAGAGGCAACGTTGGTCAGGACAGCAGTGCTAATAAGGTCAGATGACTGTGAGACTGTTTCTGTATGAAATGGTTTAAATGTGAAACTGTGTGATGAACCAGTGGGCTCACTGCACGCTGTGCTTCATCCATCCTCCTCTTCATCGTATTTATTAACCTTTGAACCAAAGCAGAAGAGCAACAACGTCTGAAGGAGAGCAGGACGCTCCTTAACTCGACCTCCCAAACACCGATGACCCTGTTGGCCAACATGCTGCGTATAATATTAATATTAATAAACTGAGGCGTGATAAGCTGGAGTCCAGCAGGTGTGATGAGTGTGAGCAGGTTCATGATGAGCCACCAACAGTCAGAATGAACATCGTTATCAGCAGTGGGACAAACATCAGTGTGAGAGAGCTCGGCCTCAGCGGACGTCCAGACTCACAGTTCTGTTTGAAGATTCAGAGAAGACATCTGGGCGTGGCTGTCGGAGACTGCGGGGCCAGGGGAGTGTCTCGTGGTCTTCTGGGGACGCCATATTATCAGAGCTTAGTGGGCGGAGTTTCAGAGTCACATAAACATGGTGTTAAGATTCACTTTAAATGCACTTCTGTGACTGAAGAGCAGGTCAGTGTGCATCCAGCTTACATAATGGAAAAGATCACAGGTCATGGTGCTCGAACTGCTCAGAGGTCAGAGGTCACGTTAGTTTGACAGCCTGCTCACGACAACCGCACGTTTAAGCTGAGAGGCCGTCCTGCGGCGCTTCGGTGACCTGGGAAGTTGGCGCGGCAGGAGGACATGCGGGCTGAACCGTGTGGCGTGCCACGTGACTCGGGTCTGCAGGCAGAGCGCCGCGGTGAAGCTTACCTGAACGAACGAGCAGCACGCCGCAGGTCCCAGCGTGAGCTCACTTCCTGTTCTCGCTGATTTTCAAATAAAACACGGAGGCTGTGTCCGTCTTCTGTATACAGTCTGTGGGTGAGCGGTGAGGAAACACTGAAACACACACACGTCTGATGCTGCACAATTTATTAAACTACAAAAACACGATAGAAAAGAGTTCAGACTCACAAACACTGAAGGTCGCACAGAGGAGACTGTGAGGAAACAGCGCCTCCTGCAGGACACCACGGGTCACTGCAGCCTCCACGCTCCGTACTGAAGCTGTGATCGCTCACCTGCTCAGGTGGTTTATCACCTCAGAGCTGCTCAGAATGATTCTGCCTCCATTTCTCCCGTTTCATGAAACAGATTCATGATCGAGGAAAACATCGCCGCGGTCGTTTGTCCAGCTCGTCACATCGAACAGGCTCAAACAGCAAAGACCGCCTACAAAAGCACTGATTGGATAACGCAGCAGATGGCTCAGGGAGGGGGGTGGCGGTCGCTGGGTGGTGCAGCAGGATGGAGGTGGAGGCGCTCCCTCGCCTCCTCTGACATCACTCTGAGTGTGCGACAAACACGTGACACAAAGACAAGCTCTGATTGGTCGCTCAGAGTGTAGAACAATAAAAACAGAAGAGGCAGAGGCGCGGCTCCTCCCCCTCACCACTCCTTCTTCTTCTCGTCCATGGAGACGCCCCCGGGCCCGAGCGCCACCACCAGCAGCAGGCCGCCGATCACCGAGGTGGTCTGGAAGAAGTCGTACTTCAGGAAGTCGTGCATGGGCGTGTAGGACGCCACGCTCCAGAAGGCGTTGATGGTGAAGTTGATGCAGAGCAGCCACGCCACCAGCGTGAGCGCCGCCAGCTTCGTCTTAAAGCCCACCGCCACCAGGACCATGAGCGCCGTTCCCACCACGTTCTGCAGGAACTGAACACAACACGCCGTCAGCACGAGGACGGCGGTCAAAGGTACTTTTATGCAACCTGCAAGTTTTCGTCTCCCAAACGATGTTGAGGCACCAGAGGCATCGCCGCGGCAACAACTCTGCTTTTATTCTCATTGGAGCAAAACGTGCCCCGCCCACAATCACTCGTCTCAATAATCAATAGAAAACCTTTAATAGTCATCATGACGGACGCTTCAGCTAGTCGCACGTTTGCTCGTTCGTCTTCAGCAGTGAGCGTTCAGGCCGGAGCGTCTCCTCGCCCTGATCTTTAGCTCCGCCCACAGAGTCTCTGCTGGACTCTGTGGGCGGAGCTACTCAGTGTTAATGTTTGTGTCTGATAACCGTTTACTTTGCTGTGTTTTGGGTCGTTGTAGCACTGAGCTGTCTGCTGCTGCCTGATGAAGAGGAGGATCTTCATGCTGTTTTTCGTGGTGGCGTTTCCTGTGACCAGCCTCAGGTCCTCCCTCCTCTGTCTGAGCCACGAGTCCACCAACCCGCCGCCCACTGAACCGGCTCGCACTGTTCGGTGATTTTAGGACTGTGACAGTTTGAAGAGTCATTCTGGACACTTTTTGCTCAAATGTAAATAAAAGCGACGCCTCTGGAGCCTCGTCTTCTTCTTCAACGTGTCATTTCCTGTCAAAAACAACTTGTTGGTTGAACAAAAGTAACCTTCCGTCAAATCTTGCCAGGAATAATTACGTGGACACGTGTCCACACATGTCCACACATGTCCACACGTGTGGACACGTGTGGACATGTGTGGACATGTGTGGGTTTGTGAGACTCACGCTGAGCAGGCTGAGGTCAAAGTGCAGCAGCGTCATGAACATGAGGACGAGGAGGACGCGACCTCCCAGCTGCAGGAGGTGTTTCGGCGAGCTCTGATGTCCGAGGGAAGGAACTCCGGCGAACACGCTACGCGCCTCGCCCCTGCACTCTGCCAGGAGGAGGAGGAGGCCCCCGCCCAGCGCCAGGTTCCTGCAGAGGAGGACGAAGAACAGCAGATCATGTCTTTGTAGCTCCGACCTGCAGCATCACGCAAACGTGCAGAACGAGCCGTTTCTGTCCACGCCGTCGATAAAGTTATTTCAGGCGTGACGACTCACCTCATGAGGAACTTGAGGTCCCACAGGATGCTGTACGCCACCATCTGCAGGTCACAGAGTCACATGATCAGCACTCACAGGTAAGATTCTGGGACTCACCTGTTTGAAAGTTCTGCACCGTGTTGGCAGGACGACACTACGACCTTAACAGATCTGACCAATCACAGCCCTGCATTTGGCATCGAGTGCATGCGCAGCTGCAAACACGTCTGACCACAGCAAAAACCTGCAATGCTAAACATGAAACACGTGTGCGTGCGTGTCTGTGTGTCTGTGTGTGTGTGTGCGCGCGCGTGTGTGCGTGCGTGTGTGTCTGTGTGCGTGTCTGTGTGTCTGTGTGTGTCTGTGTGTGTGTGTGCGTGTCTGTGTCTGTGTGTGTCTGTGTGTCTGTGTGTGTGCGTGTGTGCACGTGTGTGCGTGCGTGTGTGTCTGTGTGCGTGTCTGTGTGTCTGTGTGTGTCTGTGTGTGTGTGCGCGCGCGTGTGTGTGCGTGTGTGTCTGTGTGCGTGTGTGTACCTGCAGAGCGATGATCCCAAACAGGGCGCCGCAGGCGTGCTGAACAAAGTTCCTGCTGAGGATCAACACGCAGCAGCCTGCAGACACACACGTGTTACATGTTTAATGTGGAACAACTGAGAGCTCTAAATCACCAATAATCAATCAATCAATCAATCAATCAGAGACTGGGGCAACAACCCAGGTGCTCGCAGAGATTATTACACACACATACGTATAAATGTACAAGCAGGGGTCCTCTGTCCCTAACTGTCACCAGTGTGCGAGTCCTCGGAGCCCCGCCTCCGTTCGGACCTGCTGGGATCACCACGGTTTTCATTAGATCAGAGTACCTGGTATCAGGTGCTTTAGCTCGGCCGGGGTTCCCAGCGATCTGAGCAGGTATTAGAGTGTGACATCATCAGACTGCAGCTGCAGATCGAGCAGCAGGTACAGCGTCGCCTCCACGTCCACCTTTGCTGTAGCGTTCGCCTTGCATACTAATTATGCTGCAGGACGCTCAGACGCGTTGCTATGACGACAGCCATGCAGGTTAGGTAGTACCCGACAGTAATGGAGAACCAGGTTAATGGAAAAGGGCCTCATATGTGTATAACGAGGTGTGAAACGCCCGTCCCCACAAGCTGTCAGGGTTACAGGTGGGCGTTCAGTGATGTCCTCACTAAGATATGAAAACGTGTGTGTGTGTGTGCGTGTGTGTGAGTGTTACCCAGCTGTCCCAGCAGGTTGATGAGCACGAAGACGTTGGCGATGAAGAGGCCACAGCTCCAGGTGGAGTCGATGTACTCGCTCTGCTCGCTCCACTGGAGCCACATCCTGGTGCCGTCCTCGAGGAAGGTGCTGACCAGGCAGAGGCGGGCCACGTGGGGGAGGTAGTGTTTGGTCACCCGCAGGAACTAAAGCAGCGGGGTGATCAACACGCTGTTAGTCACTTTATTAATGTGGCACTGACTGTGTCTTTGTACATGCGGCGTTTAAAATACACCAAAAGCTGCAGTTCCTCTGACATCCAGCAGAGGCAGCAGTGAGTTGGTCCCCACAGACTGCCATGTTCAAACAAGTAAACATGTTTACAGCCGGATACACAAAGTGCTCGTCTCTGTAGCTGTGTCCGAATTCAGGGGAAGGACGCTTCAATGCCACATTTGGAGGCAATGACGTCACGGCGACGCGACGAAGGCTGTCCGAGTTCAAAGAGCGCTCAAAATGTGGCGTCCTACTTTTCCCCGAATTTTAAGGATGTATCCTTCGTGTCCTGATGTATCCTTCGTGTCCTACTATATCCCAGGAGTCATTGCGGGCCAGAGAGGAGATTTGTTCCTGATAACGATGGTCGGAGAGGAAAACACTTTCAGATGTACGTATATGAACATCTGGTTGTACAAAAGTTAAACTGTTATAGCGTCGTGTTGTTGAGCTTTGGGCATCTGCAGAGACGTTTCTTTTATTTAAATAACCGTGAACCAGCTGGTATCGTGGGTCCCGCGGTTTTCCATGTATAGCCGCTCACATACAGCTAATTTTGATTTTGTTGAATTGGTGACATGTTGTGGGGAACAAACGGCTTCATTTATTAAAACAAGGAGGAAACGATCACCTCTTCACTGGGGTGAAGAACTGGGCCGGCGTGGAGGTACGGCGTGGAGGTACGGTGTGGAGGTACAAGAATAAATCAGTTTACACATCATATTCATATGAGTGCGGTCCTGTTAACCCTCATGCTGCACAGCAGCGTCCCCGACCACAGACGGTTCATGTCAGACACGGAGCCGTTAAGGTGTCGCGGATAAAAACAACCACATAAAATGACCAAGACAAAAACTGGTATTTTGTAAATATGATAATAAACATGATTCTACTGTGTGATTGTGTAACTTTATTAGCAGCGTCGTCCTGTAACATCCTCCTCTCTGCCGCTTAATGCTCTCTGGTCGCTATGGTAACGTGTAAATATTCATTTCAAAATAAGACTACAACAAGGGAAAGACCCAGGGACACCGCGTTAACGATAAAACCCTGAAAACCATAAATTTAAACTCTCGTGGCTCACGGACCGCTGCTGTGCAGAACCTGTGACGTCCACACGGCGTTCCTCTGGTGTCTGAAAGTCACACGCTTGCAGGCCAGAAGACATGAGATAACTTTAAAGAATACAAAGTACGTCTGTGTGTTATCAAGAAGATGATTCTTAAGAACACAAGTTAATAAATGTGCAACTACTGAGAGTTGTTGTGTTTTTATTTGCCTGCTGTCATCTTTGATTTCCTGCCTTTAGGATGCAAGTATCAGCTCAGCAGAGGGGGTCAGTGGGAAGCCCCCTGCTGTGCTTGGCCCTGGTTTGCCCTCATGGATGAGGTGAAAGGACAGAAGCCTCCTGTCCTAATGTCCTCTCTCCCTGAGGACACTCCAGGGCCGAGCACGGCAGGGGGTTACCAACACGACAGCGGCTCAGCCACCTACGACAGGGAGGAAGAGGAGAAGATGATGAGCTGCTCGACCTCATCAGAGAGGACACGAGGCAGCAAAGAGAGGCTGAGGATCCTCCCACTGTCCACGGCATCGTCCATCCACAGGTGTGCAGGGCTCACTCGTGGCTGCCACTGAGATGTTTTCAGAAATATGCAGGCAGGAGATGGTGGAGGCTTTATTATCAGTATCATACTTGTAACTGTGTAGCAGACAACAGTTTGATAAAGTGCTGTGTAAAAAACAAAAGATCAGATTCTATACGTTTCAAAGATATTTAGTTTATATATTTTATATGATACAGAACATGTGTGAGAACGACCGATGTGCCAGAAACTGATTTCCTGTTTCTGCCCTAAACTGATTGTTCATATTTAACCTGCTATAAATAACTTGTTGGTCTATAACACGTGAAACACGTCAAATGTTTCCCTCATTAATGACATCAGGTCACTCTGAGCCTCCAGCAACGTTCCTGTAACAGGTAGAAGCTGCAGTCAGTTTTTGGCAGTGACTTTTATCCTTATTTATCCAGTTCACAAACAATCTTGTTGACATTACAAATTTATTTTTTAAGAGTAATCTGGCCAAGAGGACAGCAAAACAAATCTATCAGCTGTACCTGCATTAGAACCAGAGTTATACTTGAACAACAGGTAATTATTGTATATATAAACTCCTTAGTAAACCATGTTCACCGAAGTCTATTTACCAGCATACATACACATATTAAACATATTACACACGGAAACATTGGAAATCAGTTTTGGCAGGCGACACTTTTTGGCACAACGCCGGCAAACATTCAATCATCGTGTGATCAGCTGAGTAATCCTAAATGTGTGTAGATTAAAGGACATTATTTTACCTGGATATGATTGTCTCTGAAACACACGTAAGTTAGGGCGGAGTTGAAGGCTGTGCACAGCCGCTCACTTCCTGACTACCCGTCCGTCTAAGGACACTACCTTGTGACGCAGGTAGGTAGTGTCCTTATGAGCATCCTTCCCCTGAATTCAGACACAGCATGTGGATCATTTCCATCTATCGTCTTCTTATCCTCATCAGGCGTCTGCAGCCTCTCAGCTGCCACAGAGAGGCGGGAACACCTGGACTGGTCACCAAATAACCTAACCCACTGTGGGAGGAAGACACCCCAGCGCCACTGTGCTGCCCCCTGGCAATTTACCCATTCATAATGATTAGGGGCGTGGCCTCTTTGATTGACAGCTGGATGGTGACGCAGGTGGCTGCAGCTGAACTGGACCATCGTATTTGTGCTGTTGGAGCCTTCTGGAGCATTTTAGTGACATCATGCTGTGACGTCACTGCACTAACAGACTGACGCTAAAAATCAGCACAATGTTTAAAAACACATCAGCTGATTCATGTGTCTGAAGAACGAGCCACAGCCTCAGGTAGACACGCCCACATATTGATTATACTTTTAAAAGACTTTAACTTGACTCTAACACGGGAGGGTTGTTTGGATTAACCAAGAAGAAGATGATCGTCACCGTGTGTGTTTCACGGCTCCGTGGAGGACGTGAGCTACCTGCTGCTGCAGCACTTTCTGTGTCGCTCCGTGGCGGAGGGTTACTTTCAGAACTTCCGGTCAGCGACTGCGCATTGATCGAACCAGACTCCGTTAACAGGTGTTTTCATTGAACCGTTCCCGGTTCGTCAGCAGTGATTCACGGCTGTGAGAAGAAACTATCCCGCTCGGGCACGTCAGGACCCCGGCCTCGCGTGTGAGACCAGCTGAACACTTTACTCTCACACGTACATTTTTATAAGATATTTAAATGTTAATGTGTAACCAGCCCTGGAGCAATCAGAGCTCTCCTGAGGTCTAACATCCTCTCAGAGGAAAGTCACCCATCATTATTTCCGTTTTCCTACAAGCTGCGAACGTTTCACCAGACTCGATTTAAAATCTGTCACGTTTAAACTTTCCTCGAGTCTCCACAGACACCGTGGGTTTGTAGAAAACATCTGAACACGATCCTCCATCGTGTGAACTCGTTCTTCATTTCGGCCAACAGAACAACTCAATAAAGATCGCATTTTGGGTGTTTTAGTGAGAATGAATCTGCACCACGGTCTTTCCTGTCCCACCCTCCCGATGACGAAATCGCTGCTTTGCTTCAAACTTCATGAAAGTTCATTTTAAAGCAACACAGCTGTTCCGGAGAGCAGCTGCCCTCTTCTTTTCGAGCCGACTAAACTTGTTTTGCAGCAGCAATCACCGAGCTTTCAACAACCAGATGTTTGAGAGAACCGGACCGAGTCCCAGCTCAGCGTGTGGCCGCTCCGGGTGCGCGTTTCCCGGGTACGGGAGCTTACCTGGTCCGCCACATCCTCCGCCTGGCTCATGAGGTCTCCGTGTCCCATCTCTGGCTCCGACGGTAAGGCACTTCAGTGCGGAAAAGCAGCTGCCAGCTCACGTCCCGGTCCGGTCCGCAGTGATGATGAAGATGCCCCGCTGCTGCCTCCTCCAACCCACAATCCTCCGCGCTGAGCAGGTAGGGCGCCCCCTGCGGCCGGGCTGGGTACAGCATGCCACGTGGAGCGGTGTCCTGACAAGACGTCCTACCTAAGTAGTTGATGCACATTTGTGCTGTCAGCACAGATGTAAGTAGGTATGGCGGTTTGCCATCAGAGTATGCTTGTAGCTCATATTCATGAAACCAGGACGGTTTGCCACTTCATTCTACCCGGTAAAGTAGGCTTGTAGGTCACATTCACAAAGGTAGGACGGTTCGCCACTGAATTTCGTGTGGTGCGCATGCGTAGAAACAACGGGTAGGATGGATTCCCAGAACACCGGAACATGAAAGTAACCCAGCTCAGATGTGACCCGAACACCACGTCGGTGGTTCCTGTTCTTTCACATGGGCTGTGGGGATGTAGAAACACAATGAACACGATGCACGGCTGAGCCACCAGGGGGCGACATAAACACTGATAACTGCAGGATGAATAAGTGTGATCGTTTCATTCTCTCATAACGGTAATAAAGTGTTAATAACTGTTTTATGACATCACACACCAAGAGAAACAAAGCCGGTTATGAAGACATGATTTATTAATGTTTGCATATTAACGATGATGAAACTGACTGCTGTCAGTCATTGTGCAGGCGTCCCGCTCAGGTGGGAACCTGCAGCTGTGAAACGTTTCTCCCACTGCAAACAGGACACACATCGACAGCAGTCCACCTGCAGCTCCTGCAGCTCCTGCAGCAGCCACCAGTCAAACCAAAGAAAGGTGATTAGAGCTTCACCTGGATGCAGCAATGCACGGTGAGGCGGTCAGGGTGGAGCAGATCGGTCCTTGTCTCTCTGTCCTCGCCGCCGCCTCCTCTGAGCACGGTGTCTCTAAAACAACAAACAACAGGCAGCTGGGTTACCTGTGTGTGTGTGTGTGTGTGTGTGTCTTCCTGTCTAGCTATCTTTGTGAGGACTGAAATCTGCATTCTACTATACTTGTGAGAACCAGCAGTCACTTGTGAGGACACACACACACACACACACACACAGGTCCTCACATGTTTGAAGCATTTTTGAGGCTCCAAATGTGGTTTTAGTGTCAGGGTCACAGTTAGGTTATGGTCAGGCTCATTGTTAATATGGAGCTAGGAAAGCATTATGTCAATGAAGGTCCTCACTAAGATAGCTGAACGGGGTTGTGTGTGTGTGTGTGTGTCAGTATTAGAGTGAAACCTGCAGGTACAGGTGAGGTGAGGTCACCTGTCAGGTTCCCTCCTCCTGTGTGGTCTTCAGATCGAGCTCTGAGCTTTCACTCTGGGCTGTCCCTGCTGCACAGGTGTGTGTGCTGCAGGGACATCAGCTCACCTGTGACTGTGCACATACGTGTGCACGCTTCGCTGACACACCTGTTACATGAAGTCAGTCATTAAATATAAAGCAGATATTTACCTGCAAGTGGAGGTAGTGTGTGCGTGTCCTGCAGTGTGTGTGTCGAGCTGCAGCTTCACTGTAGAAAAACTTTTTGCAGAGTCGACACATGAAGCCACAAACAGGAACCACAAAACTGCTTCCTGTGGGGACAGAGAGTAAAGCGTCACTTCCTGTTTGTCGCAGGGACACGACGAGACAAAATCCACACTCTGATCTACGCCTTCTGGATTTTCTCTCTACAGATCGTCCACCGGGGGGCGACAAAGCTCCATCAACTGGTTACGACCTCCGGGACGTACCGCACGCCGTGCTGGGGTTGTACTCTGCTCGCCGCTTGTCCTCCTCTTCCTCAGCCACCTGAAACAGTTTAAAGTCGTCACTCCTGAATCGTGATTTCACTCAACGCCACAGGACGTCCTGATTTTACCTCTTCCTTTGTTGCTGCATCCTCTTCCTCGTCAGCTACGTCCACTTCTTCCTCCTCCACCACCGCCCCCTCCTCCTCCTCCTCCTCCCCCTCCTCCTCGAAGCAGCCGACAGCATCCACGGTGATGAGCTCCTCCTCCTGAGCCTCCTCCAGGAGCACCTGGGAGGAAACGGGAAACATCAGCCGTCCCACAGAGGGGCGGGACATCCTGCTGAGCAGCGCCCCGCAGAGTCGATCCCGCCGTTGACGCGAACAGTTGTGTTTTTAGTGAACACAGACTCAGGATACACGTCACCACCACGTCTGCGACACTGACCACCTGACAGCCACAGCCATTGGCTCCCTGCTGTCACCTGACTGCCGACGCCCTCACTCACCTGCTGTTTGTGTTCCGATGACTTCATGTGCTCCACAAACTTCCTGGGAGTCCGGAAGTGACGTCCACACACCGGACAGAAGGGCCGGCAGAGCTGCTTACACATCTGGATCACACACACACAGACACACACACACACACACAGACACACACACACACACACACACAAGCACACACAAACAGACATGCACACACACACACGCACACACACACACACACACAGTTGGCAGGTACACTGACAGCAAAGTTCTATTTTATTCTATCCTGATCTGTTGGTAAGGAGGCGTGTCTGCGCTGATACGTCATCATCACGTCTCACCTTGTGTCGTTTGGTCCGCCGATGAATGATGACATCACCGCTGAAGTGAGTCTGACAGGTGTCGCACCAGCGCTGCGACTCGCGGCGGCGCCCCCTGCTGGCAGAGTGACACACCTGAAGGTTTTCAAACGAAACAACAAATCAGAGCCCTGATCTGTGTGTGTGTGTGTGTGTGTTCACCTGTCCTGCGGGGTGTGTGTGTTGAGGTGGATGCAGTGTGTGATCTCCTGCAGCTTCTTCACGTGTTCAGCTCCTGCCATGTGCTCCTGAAACAGCTGGACATAAACAGAGCACACCTGTAAACACCTGTGCACCTGCTGTCACATGACATCCACAGCTGGTGCAGATGTGCAGACTGAGGTTGGTGACGTTGTGTCTGATCAGCTGTTCGTCACAGAGCTCAGGTTATTACAGGTGTGTCTGGATGAAGCCACCTGATTGGTCAGGACTCACAGCGACAGCTGCAGAGCCGAGCTCACCTGTTCCAGGACGTGCAGCATCACATTATTCATCATCAAAGCACTGAGGGAGGGGCACGAGCCACGCTCTGACCTCTGACCTCTGAGGTCCAGGTGTAACTGGCTGTTCCTCACTACTGTACGTTTCCCCTTCTGTTTACCTTTGCCTTGCTTGGTGTCTGTTCAGCACAACCTCGCGTGTCTGAATTTACAGTTTTTCATTTTGCAAAATCATCACGCAAAGCTCGGCTGCATCTGCTCCTGTTTCACCTGCAGACAGTCGTTACAGAACGGTGACGTTCAGCAGCCGCCTCAGTGTTCTCACACACAACAAAACCACACGCTAACCACACGCTAACCACACGCTAACCACACGCTCTCTCTCTCTCGCCGCCGTACTCCAAAAACTCCTCCCTCTTCCTAAACGACCTAATGTCACCGTGGTGGGGCGTGGCCTGCGGTGCCGTGCAGGGAAGGCGGACGCACCTGCACGGCATCTGCTATCACGCCCCGCGACTTAAATATTGTAATGGGTGCTGTGTTTGGGGGTTGTTGTGGTGATGATGTTGAGCGGGCAGCGGGAGAGCTGCAGCTCTGGGAGCATTGTGAACAGCAACCGTGAAAGTGCTAATAAAGTATGCTGCAGAGCATGAATTTGCACCCGGGTCTGCCGTGGTCGTTTACAGTCACGTGCTATATCATTTTTAATTGGTCAACTTGGTACATTTTTCCACCAATAGGGTCGCAGGAGCGCGTTCCTTAGAAAACACCCGTTCTGTCTGCAGTTCGTGGCGGCTTTGAAGATAACGCTGCTGCGTCGGCCATGTTTGTCGGGTCGTCCGTTGTTTTAAGTCGTTTGATGAGCCTCGGAGCGCTCACAGACGCTCGCTGCTGTCAGTGACTCTGACTGTAAAACAGGAAGCAGGTGCGTGCGCTAACTGGGCAGAGGCAACAACAGATGTTTCCAGATGTTAGCACAGACTTGCTGTGGATGTCCTGAGTGTGCTGAGGACACCTGACGCAGGTAAGACTGACGGAGGCAGAAGAAGAAGAGCCGAGTGTTTCTTACCAGGAGAGAGCGACACGTGAGGTCACAGACGTGACAGTGGAGTCCGCCCGTCTGTCTCTCGGCCGTCCTGTCCGTCTGTCCGAACTCTCGGCTCTCGCTGCTCTGCTGGATGGTGACCTTCAGTGACCCCACGCCCTGCAGCTACAAACACATCACGGCAGGTTACCTGACAGTCAGGTGCGTCTCCGTTACTCTGTGGTTCCGACTGCAGACGGAGCGTCGCGTGGTTCTTTACCTCGGCCGCTCTGCTGTCCTCGCTGTGCTCCGCTGCCCCCTGCTGGCCGGGAGGAGGAACATCTGGTGACACAAAGAGGGAAGCTTTATCAATCCACAGGACTGAAAATCAGCCTGGAGGAGCCACGGAGACACACCTGCCGCTGGAGCACATGACCCGGGGACTCTGCTGGGCGGAGCAGCGTCGTCCTCCATCCTGTGAAAAACATCAAAAACACACCGAGTTACTCGAGCTCCTCAGGTGTCAGACAGTGGCGTCGTTTGTTCCTAGCAGACGACCTCCCAACCTTGCTCGCTTTGAATCCGATTCTTCTGATCCCCCCTCCACGCCTCCAGGCTGGCTCGGCCCATCAGCACCCCTCTCTTCTTCTGTGGCGGTGGAGCTGCAGCGTGGCCAGCTCTCGGTACTTCCTGTTTCTGACGCCTGGACAAACACAAGGCATTAAACCAGCAGGAGCTGGGGCTGCAGCGGGGACGGGGAGGCGGAGTCTGTTTTGGGTACCTGCTGGGGTGGAGGCGGCCTCCTCTGAGCAGCACAGACAGGAAATCGAACCCTCGCCAATGCACTTCCTGCAGTGGGTATAAAACACCTGCAGGTGGAGACCAACATGTGAAGCAGCGTTTATCAGCAGCACCCACAATGCATTTCACCTTCTATACGTTTATCACACATTCAAATCCACGACAGACGTCTGAACCGTCACGCCTGCTCTGAGAGACCTGACGTGTGTCAGGTTCAAGTCAGAGAAACAACACCTGACACAGGTAACTCACCTGTCTGTCCTCTGTGGCTGTTTGACCATGATGAAGGCGTGCTGACCTCTGACCTCTCAGCAGCTGTACCTGCAAAGATGAAGTTTCTCCTCTGACGTCCGTCATATATGAACGTAAAGCAGTTTTCTTACAGATTCATAACGTGTCTGAATGATTTTAATATGAATTCTGGGAATCAGCCGATAAACAAACCAGCTTTAAATCAGCACATTAAACAGAAATCTGGCACTAAATCAAACCGCAGTTGCAGGACAAGCAGAGGGAGGAGACGTTTGTCATTTTCAAGTCTTTAACGTTACAGGCTTCACTTCTGTCACGGAGCTCATTACAAACCTCGAAGCGTAAAGCCGCGGAGAATCAGGTCTGCTGTTCGGTGTGTAAGCCGAATTAAAACCGGACTTTTAGCGACTCGTAATATGTCTTTATACATTTCTTATCTGAAACATTACTCAATCAGCAACGAAACAAACAATAAATTAGCACATTTTCAACAGAGACATCTCACTACTAGCTATTAGGCTAAGGCTAACAAGCTAAACTAACGTCTCCAAACAAACAGTCTGACTTTAAACTTTTTCCTCTATCGTCCTGTTTGAAGACACGAACTAGGTTTAATAATCAGAGTTTACACGTTTAAATTGAACTCCAGGTTAGTTTAGCTCACCTTAATGTTCAGCAGATGCTAAAGCTAGCTCAGTTACAAGTAAACACAGACTGACGATACTTGTCTTCTGTCGCCCCCTGCCGGCGCGGAGGAAGACATGCGGCCAGCTGAGGAACTACAGGGTTCAGAGGTACACGGAATCATCTGTGCACGTTTATATTTGTGCTGTTTTCTGCTACAGTCGGCTTTTCAGAATTTGCATCTCCTCAGATGTCTTTTTTCTGTGTTTCTGTTTCTTCCCAGTCACCAAAAACATTTCAGAAATAACAGATGGGCTGCAGAGTTATCCAATAAATTAGGCTAACAGCAAGAAAAAGTAAGTAAACTGCATAAAGAGCAAAAATGCAGTTTGTTTTAATTATTGTTTGATTTTTAATTTATTGTAAATATTGTGCATAATAAAAATAAATTTAAATAAAAAGTGAAATGTTCTTTTTTATAACTTTTGTGTATTTTACAACAGTTTTGGATTACATTGGTGATCAATGTGCATCACCCCTAAAATAAAACAAAATAGAATCTGTGCCTAGGCTGCGTATATTTGCATGTAGCAGTGAGTAGAACAATAAATGAAGTAGAGTGTTCTTTCTTCAGCTGTGTTTCGTGGCCTCTGATTGGCTGGTCTGGAAGTCTGGTAGTTATTTGCAGCTTGTGGTAAATCTGCTGGAATTTCCTGGAGACGAGCCGCAGTGTGTCGCAGACAGGAAGCACTTCCTGAGATGATCTCTCAGAGATTTATGGCGGAATAAAAGCGTCTGTGAGTGTGAACGGTAATCACTGCCGACTGTTTCTGACAGAGAGCAGCAGACGTTAGATTTCATCTTTCTGCTGTGTCACGTTGGGCTCAGCTGCTGTAACGTCTCACAGTCATCATCCCAGCGCTGATGGATGCACAGCTGAGGTTCTGATCCTGGACAAACGCAAGACTCCTGGAGGTCGTCATTATTTTGATATGAGTGACGTGATGATGCCAATAAGCAAAGCAGCTGATGTCTTTATAGCAGCACACACACACACACACAGAGTTGTTTTCATATCTTAGTGGGGACATCTAACCGACATAATGCCTTCTCTAGCTGCTTACTCTAACCATAACCTAACTGTAACCCTGACACTAAAACCACGTTTCAAAAACAAAGTACTGAGCTTTAAACGTGACGTGTTGGGCTCGGGCTGCAGGACCTCCTGAAACAGGCCGGACTGAACCAGATTTAGATTCTTGGAAGTCGGAGCTCCTCTGAGACAGCAGCTGGAATGAAATCCTCTCCATGCATCCGTCTGACATTCACAGGAAACTGAAGCAACATGTGGTGAAACTATCAGCCAGAAGCAAAGCCAGGCCGAGCTCCAGCTGCTCTGAAGCCTCCACGTTCAGGTTCCTCAGCACCGTTAGCCTTCAGGACCGAAACATGAAGCACCAAAGCCTGCAGTTCCTCTAGCATCCAGGAGAGGCAGTAGTGGGTCAGTCCACACCAGTGATTGTAGAAAACATGGGCTGTATCCCAATTCAGGGTCTGCAGCCTTAAAGGCCGCATTTTAAGGCCGATTACGGCATTAATTAGTTAGATGCCATCCATCTCCATCCATCTCCCTCCGCTTTATCCGAGGCCGGGTCGCGGGGGCAGCAGCCTAAGCAAGTTAGATGCCTTCTAACTAATAGCCTGCTAGCTAGCATCTAACCAAGCTAGCTAGCAGCAGTTGATAACTCCCTTTCTTGCCCAAATAAATTCATTTGAGGTTGCAAGAACCCAAAATGGTACTAGCCCAAACTGAAATGCCCCTTTTTAGAGGTAACTGGGCAAGCACTGCCCGCCCTGCTTGCCCAGACATGCAGGAGGAGGAAAAACTGTCTATAACCTCAGTGCTATGAGTGAACATGTGAAGGTATGTTAGAGGCCAGAGGTCAGTTTGTAAACCTTTATTCATAATTTGAAAAAAAAGTTTCACACAACAGATCTGACAGGAGACGCAGGCTCGGACGCCCAGCACGCCACGTGTCCACGTCACTGCCCCGTGTGATGTCAGAGTAATGTTCGCATACACAGAGAAGAAGAAGAAATGAGAGACGCCTGCACAGAGGAGGTGACATCATGACGCTCAGTAGATGTCCTGGTCATAGTCTGCGATGTCCATCGGCTGCTTCCTGTCACTGTGAGCCAGGTAGGACGCCAGCTCCTCTGACAGCGCCACAGACAGGTGGAGACAGAGACACGTCAGTGAGACAGACCCGAGTCTTTCGGTTTCTGTTTCTCCCATTTCAAACGCCTGTCTCACCTGCTCCCAGCACTCCCAGTACAGCCGAGGCCGAGGCCGTCCCCAGGTCGTTACGAGCTGTGCAGCGATAGGTCCCAGAGTCCCCCGTCTCCGCCCCCTCAATCTGCAGCCAGCTGGAGAGCTCGAACTTCAGAGGACCGCCTCGAGACTGCGAGAGAGACAATCAGACAGGTACTGAAATCTGTCCCGGAGGGGCGGAGCCGCAGGCTCAGGCGCACGTGTACCTGGACGGAGATGTGCGGGTCGTCTCCGGGCAGGACGACGTCTCGTCCCTCCTTCGTCCACTCGACCATCGCCATCGGAAACGCAAACACTTCACAGAGAAAGATGAGACTGCTGCCCGTCCCGTTCACCTGACTGCGAGGAGGCACCTTGATGACCGGCACTGCACAGGTGAGAGAGGTTAGTGTGTGTGTCTGTGTGTGTGTGTGTGTCTGTGTGTGTGTGTCTGTGTGTGTGTGTGTGTGTCTGTGTGTGCGTGTGTGTCTGTGTGTGTGTCTGTGTGTGTGTGTCTGTGTGTCTGTGTGTGTGTCTGTGTGTGTGTGTGTGTGTGTGTGTGTGTGTGTGTGTGTGTGTGTGTCTGTGTGTGTGTCTGTGTGTGTGTGTCTGTGTGTGTGTCTGTGTGTGCGTGTGTGTGTGTGTCTGTGTGTGTGTGTGTGTGTCTGTGTGTGTGTGTGTGTGTCTGTGTGTGTGTCTGTGTGTGTGTGTCTGTGTGTGTGTCTGTGTGTGTGTGTGTCTGTGCGTGTGTGTGTGTGTCTGTGTGTGTGTGTCTGTGTGTGTGTGTCTGTGTGTCTGTGTGTGTGTGTCTGTGCGTGTGCGTGTCTGTGCGTGTGCGTGTCTGTGCGTGTGTGTCTGTGTGTGTGTCTGTGTGTGCGTGTGTGTCTGTGTGTGTCTGTGTGTGCGTGTCTGTGCGTGTGTGTGCGTGTGTGTCTGTGTGTGCGTGTGTGTCTGTGTGTGTGTGTCTGTGTGTGTGTGTCTGTGTGTGTGTCTGTGTGTGCGTGTGTGTCTGTGTGTGTGTGTGTCTGTGTGTGCGTGTCTGTGCGTGTGTGTCTGTGTGTGCGTGTGTGTCTGTGTGTGCGTGTGTGTCTGTGTGTGTGTCTGTGTGTGCGTGTCTGTGCGTGTGTGTCTGTGTGTGTGTGTCTGTGTGTGCGTGTGTGTCTGTGCGTGTGTGTCTGTGTGTGCGTGTGTGTCTGTGTGTGTGTGTGTCTGTGTGTGCGTGTCTGTGCGTGTGTGTCTGTGTGTGTGTCTGTGTGTGCGTGTGTGTCTGTGTGTGTGTGTGTCTGTGTGTGCGTGTCTGTGTGTGCGTGTGTGTCTGTGTGTGTGTGTGTCTGTGTGTGCGTGTCTGTGCGTGTGTCTGTGTGTGTGTCTGTGTGTGCGTGTGTGTCTGTGTGTGCGTGTCTGTGTGTGCGTGTGTGTCTGTGTGTGTGTGTGTCTGTGTGTGTGTGTCTGTGCGTGTGTCTGTGTGTGTGTCTGTGTGTGCGTGTGTGTCTGTGTGTGCGTGTCTGTGTGTGCGTGTGTGTCTGTGTGTGTGTGTCTGTGTGTGTGTCTGTGTGTGTGTCTGTGTCTGTGTGTGTGTCTGTGTGTGCGTGTCTGTGCGTGTGTCTGTGTGTGTGTCTGTGTGTGCGTGTGTGTCTGTGTGTGCGTGTCTGTGTGTGCGTGTCTGTGCGTGTGTCTGTGTGTGTGTCTGTGTGTGTGTCTGTGTGTGCGTGTGTGTCTGTGTGTGCGTGTCTGTGTGTGCGTGTCTGTGTGTGCGTGTCTGTGCGTGTGTCTGTGTGTGCGTGTGTGTGTGTGTGTGTGCATGCATGCGTGCGTGCATGTGTGTGTGTGTGCGCGAGTCATTAAATGTGAGGAGCGATCAGCTGACTGATGACCTTTGACCTGCAGTTTTACTCTGTGCTGATTTCAGGTGTGTGCGCTCGTTTTTGGGGCCCTCTGGGGTCCCGTAGGCGCTCAGTGTGAGGCGACCGTTTCGCCCCTTTGCTCGATATCTGACGTCTGCTCTTCGTTTCCATTTTTAACTGCAGCCGTGCACGCCTGACCTCTGAACTCTAATGCAGATAAAATGGCGCTAAACCAGCTCGGCCTGGGCTCCTCCTCTTTACTCCGAGGGCTAAACCACAGAGACGGGGGAACTGAGGAACTCATCATCATCAATAGAGCAAGCGTATCAATATTTTAGGACCACGATCAATGAAAACTGCGATGAGGAATCCGTCTGCAGAAAGGCTCACAGCGCATTTCCTGCCTCAGGAACCTGCTCGTTCCCACACTGACCCAACTATTTGACCTTTGTGTGGTTCGGTCACACCTCTGTCACAGAGCAAACTCACTGGTGGTCTGACAGGTGAGTCACAGCCATGTTCACCTCCCTGGACTTTATCACTTCTTAATAAAGGCTCCGTGTGTGTGTGTCCGGTTTGTGTGTGTGTCCGGTTTGTGTGTGTGTCCGGTTTGTGTGTGTTTTGTGAAAGGAAGCCAAACGATGTCGTTTCTCTATAAAGCAAATTTGCCTGCAGGTAAAAGTAAAGTAATCATCACACGTGACTCTCCCAACATATTTACCTTTAAAAATATGAATGACTGAGGTGGGCAGTGGGACAGCAGGTGTTACCTGCCCCGCGGCTCCCACCTGTCCTGCCTCAGGTGTTCCTACCTGTTCTGCAGGGGCCCCTCCCCGCGGTGTGGAGCTCGGGTGTGAAGAAGACGGCCTCCCTCAGCTGACACATGTTCATGTAGGTTCTCCCGTCAGAGCCGCACACCGGCTCCTGCTCCTCACACACGCACTCCTCCTCTTCATCCTCTCCTCCTCCTCCCGCCTGACACCGCAGTCCGCTCCCACACAGCCCGTAGAACACGCTCCGGTTCCCGGGGTCGCAGGGCTGGCCCTCCAGGTTCCCGCACTCCAGGCAGCAGCCGCAGGAGTCCGGCACCAGCCCGGCGCGGCAGCCGCCGGGCAGCGAGCACCGGTCCGGCTCACACGGCTCGCAGAGCCCCGGCGGCGCTCCGCACGGGCGGAGGCTCAGCCAGAGACAGAGCAGCACCAGAGTCCGCATCTTCATCCGCCGGTACCGGCAGGACTCTGACCGGGAACAGAGACACAACAGAGCCATAGATCCGCCCGGGCTCACACCGGCATCCCCCGCGTCAGACACCGACAGCCTCCGGTAGAGTCTCGGTACAGTCCGAGCTGCTGACGGGCTCTCCGTCTGTGGCAGGTTTGAACAGCTGAGCTGCTCGCGCTGCTTCACTGTGTCGCTGTCACGTGTGTCACAATGGACACAAACAACAGACACAGGTTCCGGTTTGACCTTTCAAAGTAAAACGTCGTTACAGAGAGAACAGCAGCTCAGACTCTTCATATTCAGGCCACTAAATTTGGGATTTGGCACCAAAACAAATCGATTTAACACTAGATTTACTAACCTGCGCAAATTTGTGTGAATTCCCTGAACCCAACACCTACCAGAATTACTGACTTTTTTATTTTCTGGTGGCCGAGGTGTTAATCACCCTGCTGAGATTTCCACAGGTCGTCAGCTCGATTCTCCTGCTTCTGTCGAGCAAACCACCCGTTGCACATTTGCATTTGTTCACTCAGAGTAGCTCAGATCCAAGGCAGGCCAACCCTCGGTGTTACACCCTTCAGAAATGCCTGCACATTGACTGACCTGCAAATATGAACGACACACATTCACAATATATGGAAACACAAGTGTGTTTTATTTATAAAAATGTGTGAAAACAGACTGCAGAGTTGCTAATACACTGACATGAGTGACGTGTGCATGTTCTCTCCTCTGTTCATGTAAAAATAGCAACAACAAAAATCAATTCTGTCCCACAGTTCAGTTGTTTTGCTGAACTGTGGGGGGAGGAGGAACGCCCAGTGCAGGAGCAAATCGCTCGTGCTTCACTGCACAAGCTGGACCCACTGAGTCTGCTGATGTTTGTCATAGTAGATATGATATTTATATAAACCCGTTTAGAGTGAGGTTCATGTAAATTTACCATTCTCGATTTGTTTATCTTCTGACAACGTAAGATTACAAGTGTGCTCCAAAGATGGCATTCATTTCAACCCTGTTTGCAATCATGTGTCCTGTTGGTGCCATTGTGGATTGCTGGTCAGAAGGATTTCTGGTGCCAGTAATCAAAGAGACAATGCCCCAAGATAGATTCATTTCAATTATGCAACACCTTCGATTTGATGACAGGGACACGCGGGCAGAACGGGTGAAAACAGACAAATTCGCGGCGATCTCCGACATCTGGACACGCTTCAACGAGAACTGTGCTAAGAGTTTCACTCCAGGAGAACACATGACCATAGATGAACAGCTGTTCCCTACCAAGGTTTGTTCGCATTCACACAGTATATCACAACCAAGCCAGACAAATTTGGGATCAAGTTCTGGATGGCCACGGGCTTGGAGACCAAATATGTCTCCAATGCATCTCCTTACTTGTGGTGAGAGGCTGGCAGAGAACGTGGTCATGAAACTGATGGAGCCGTTTTTGGATGATGGGACAAACGTCACAGCGGACAATTTCTTCACTGTCACTGTCGCACAGACTGCTGCAGCGCAAAACAACGTTACTGCGCACGGTGAATAAAGTCCGACATGAAGTTCCTCAACTTGCAACAGACACTGCACAGCGAGAGGAACTCTCCACTTCAGTGGAGCTCGGCCTGGCCAAGACAGCTGCAGCAGGAATCGCAGCAGGTTTGTGCAACATGTCAGAAATTCGCCTGTGCCGAATGCAGGGATGATGCCTTGGATCTGAGCTACTCTGAGTAAACAAATGCAAATGTTGCACACACACACACACACACACACACAAACGCTGCAAATCTGTCTTTGGCTGCGTCCACACCAGCCTGGATAGATTTGAAAACGGCGTTTTTGTCTGAAAATGCACCGCGTCCACACTAGACGGAGAGAAAACGATGCATTTTCAAACGGAAACACATTAGTGTGGACGTGGCCTGAATCTCTCCTGGTTGGGGGAGGGTGTGTTTACACAACAAAAGCAGGAGAACAATTTAGCTGAAGGACTGTGCAAATCTCAGCGGGGTGGTAGGAGGTGTTAGGTTCAGGGAATTTACGCAAACTTGCACAGGGTTAGTAACTCTAGTAGTAGGGACTTGCACCAGAAAATAAACACAGTTAGTGATTCTAGTGTTAAACTGAAATCCAGCACTCTGAGCTCAGAGCAGGGATCTGAGGCTCCACCCACTCATCACCACCCTGCAGTTCCTCTGACGTCCAGCAGAGGCAGCAGTGAGTGAGTTCCATGTTAAAACTTTACAGCAGAAATAAACATGTTTACAGCCGGATACACAAACTGTTGGGTCTCTGAGATCATTTTAAAGCTGTATTATTAGGGGGCGTGGCCTCTTTGACTGACAGGTGGATGGTGACACAGGTGGCTGTAGCTGCTAGCTTCACCTAAGCTGGACCTCTGGACCGTGTTTATGCTGGAGCATCTTTACTGACATCATGTGACCAATCACATGGCTGCCGTGAGGACACTGTCTGAGGAGGCTCCTTCACAAACCTGAGGTTTCTATGCAGGTAAAAAGCTGCCTTTGGTCTGATCACGTGGAAAAACTTTGAATGCATGTGTAACTGAAAAATCTCCAAAATGAAATGACAACAAAATGAAAACTTCATACCTGCACTTCCTCAGAGCAGGTAAGGTTCAGTCTGCAAGAATGAACACGCTGCAACTTTTATTCTGAAAGTCCAGTCCTCTGACTTCCTGTGTCAGTGTCTGACCTGACAGTCTCTGAGCAGCTGAGCAGCCTGCCGGCTTCCCCCACAAACAGCAAAAGCAAAGGCAGCTGTTAAACTCATCCTGAGGCTGAAGCTGGGCTTTACAGAGTGGAGGCTCCCAGGGTCCTCCAGGAGGTTCAGGAGAACCCGGGACCTGCTGGGGCCTCAGAGGGCGCAGTGGGGGTGAATGTGATTCAGGTGTCATTCAGCAGAAGCTCCTGAGTAAACGTGTTGGTTTGTCTCCTCAGCAGCTCCAAAGCGACTCAGGAAATAAAGCAGTGGCGGTGGTGCAGGTTTTGGGCGCGGCGCCCTGCTGGCAGACAGGAATAGAACCGT
>NC_140450.1:431935-514435 GCF_963576455.1 Neolamprologus multifasciatus | reverse complement strand
GCTGCTCGGAGAAACCAGCAGCCTCAGCACGGCCTCACTCTGACCGCGTTCATGTGTGAGGTTTACGAGTTTACGTTCCCGTTGAAGAAGAGCCTGAAGTGACGGGAAAACAGGAAGGAGCCTTCAGGAACTCCACGAGAAGAACATCAAAATCCCTCAAAGAGGAAAATCTGGAAGCTCCACGGAGCAGCGAGGGGGAGGAGGAATTCAGCCTCCTCGTCTTCCTCACTCCTCCGCTTCATTACCGGCTCCAGAAATAACACAGGGTTACCACGGCAACAGCCAAAGGGCTTCAGGGTTACTGTGACGACCACCGAGAGGAGAAGCACGGGAAATACACAGACCCTCCACCCCACGCTGCGTCTTTTACTCCACATACATTAAAACAGAACGCTCTGAAGCCCGATCCCCGTCTGAGGCCCGGTCTGAGGCCCGGCCTGGTCCCTAACCAGTCCCTGTCTGAGGCCCAGTCTGGTCCCTAACCAGTCCCTGTCTGAGGCCCGGCCTGGTCCCTAACCAGTCCCCGTCTGAGGCCCGGTCTGAGGCCCAGTGTGGTCCCTAACCAGTCCCTGTCTGAGGCCCAGTCTGGTCCCTAACCAGTCCCTGTCTGAGGCCCGGTCTGAGGCCCGGCCTGGTCCCTAACCAGTCCCTGTCTGAGGCCCGGTCTGAGGCCCGGCCTGGTCCCTAACCAGTCCCCGTCTGAGGCCCGGTCTGAGGCCCAGTCTGGTCCCTAACCAGTCCCTGTCTGAGGCCCGGCCTGGTCCCTAACCAGTCCCTATCTGAGGCCCGGCCTGAGGCCCAGTCTGGTCCCTAACCAGTCCCTGTCTGAGGCCCGGCCTGAGGCCCAGTCTGGTCCCTAACCAGTCCCTGTCTGAGGCCCGGTCTGAGGCCCAGTCTGGTCCCTAACCAGTCCCTGTCTGAGGCCCGGCCTGGTCCCTAACCAGTCCCTATCTGAGGCCCGGCCTGAGGCCCAGTCTGGTCCCTAACCAGTCCCTGTCTGAGGCCCGGCCTGAGGCCCAGTCTGGTCCCTAACCAGTCCCTGTCTGAGGCCCGGCCTGGTCCCTAACCAGTCCCTGTCTGAGGCCCGGTCTGAGGCCCGGCCTGGTCCCTAACCAGTCCCTATCTGAGGCCCGGCCTGAGGCCCAGTCTGGTCCCTAACCAGTCCCTGTCTGAGGCCCGGTCTGAGGCCCAGTCTGGTCCCTAACCAGTCCCTGTCTGAGGCCCGGTCTGAGGCCCAGTCTGGTCCCTAACCAGTCCCTGTCTGAGGCCCGGTCTGAGACCCGGCCTGGTCCCTAACCAGTCCCTGTCTGAGGCCCGGTCTGAGGCCCGGCCTGGTCCCTAACCAGTCCCTGTCTGAGGCCCAGTCTGGTCCCTAACCAGTCCCTGTCTGAGGCCCGGTCTGAGGCCCCGTCTGGTCTGAGTTTTCATGCACGGAGCTGCTGGTTTTTCCTGCACATACGAGGTTTGCAGCTGACCGAGCAGGCACAGGAAGGCTCTGTAAACAGCTGAGAGCGAGCGTTCAGCTCAGAAACACTCACCTGTCTGCTCCTTTCCTTCTGCGTCTGCGGCGAAGACCAAACACCTGCAGCCTCTTCCTCTTTGTAACTGTGTAACACGGCCGGCTCAGCCAATCACGGCGGCCGGTCGGAGGTGGTCAGCTGAGTTTCAGTGCACTGACCGGCGGCATCACGGCGTGACCTTCAGACTGAGAGTCAACAATGAGGCGGCGCACACTGAAAACAGCTGCAGAGCCTCGAGCTGCAGCCACACAGAAACTGCTGTGCAGTGATGCAGAGCGGCATCATCGTCTCTGAGCACGCTCAATAACCACTCACCTGTACGTCCCCCAGCCCCACCCCCCAACCCGCTGACCCCCCCTAAATACTTTTGAAAGTATACCAGTAAATAACAGATGACCCAAATACCAACAAACCCTCTCCTCAGCAGCCAATCACAGCTAAACTTTAGAGTACCGCCTCATTCAGCCCCACATCAAACCACAAAGCCCCTCCCAACACTCCCCACCAATCACTCCCCACTCCTGCAATACAACCAAACTTTGAGCTTTGATTGGAGGGTTTACCTGTCGTTGAGCGTGAACACGCAGACGTGTTTACACGAAGGTAAGACTCGGTGAGGACCAAACTCCGCTGGCCTGAGATCAGCTGACGAGCTTTGGGAAAATCTCACATCCTGGGTTGTTTTGGCCCCCGGAGAGCACGTCCGCTCACGTCCTCAGGAAACACCAGACCCTGTGCCCACGCCATAACGCTGCCTCCGCCGTGTTAGACGGATGCTCTGCTTTCCGCTCTTTCCTCTCCATCGTTAAACTTCCACCCAGCTCCACCTGTCTAACGTGTTTTCACACGTGTGCACTTTCGTTAGCTGTGATAACGTTCGACCTTCCTGGGCGCTCCCGGAGTTTGCTGTTTCCATCTGTGACGGCGTGTCCTGGCTGTCGACCTTCGGTGCTCCTGACTCGGCTCGATGTGGTGAATCGTTCTGTCGTCGTCTTTCATGACTTTATGTGTTTGTTCATTTTAACAGTGAGCAGCTGGTTTGGACACTCCCACCTTCTGCTCTCTGATTGGTTTATTCTGGTGGTTCAGCCTAATGACGGCCTGCCTCTTGTCTCCTGGTTTAGCGAGGGATCAGACGAAGCCGCTCACCCAACTGTCCGCTTACTTCTGGCTGTGTTTAAGAACTGGTCACAGTGGAGACGTGGTTTTCACAGGACCGCCACGAATGATGTCACAGGCAGAAAAACTCGGACGCGTTTCAAATAAATATTAGTTTATTACTGAAAGTGTCGTCGGCAGAGACGACGGGCAGGTTAAGCTCAGTTACACAAACACGGATTCAAAAGTGTTCACGTGATGACACGGCGCCGCTAAAATCTGAAACAAATCACACACCAAGCTCTACAGCAACACCCCACTTCCTGTCTGACACAGGAAGTGGATTAGAGTAAAATGTCTGCAGTGAATCGCTGAAACTCGACTCGAGTCGAGCGGCTACATGTGTCAAAAAACAACCAAACACTAACCGGGCTGGAGGTCAAAGGTCAACGGTGCACAGACGGAGGGAAACTTCTTCTTCTACAGTTTCAGTTTTTATGATACAGGAAGTAAAATGTGAACACAAAAATAAAACTTCTTACAGGTGAGACCTTCATCATCATCATCTGTACAGTGTGTTTACATCAGAAACAAAGTAAACAGCAAAAACAAATACAGACTGTGACATCACAGCACGTCACGTGTCATGTGACAGTTTAGGGTGAGCTGCACCAACACTCAAAGTTTCTAAATTAATACTACCGATAAATACGTTTAAAAAGTCTTTTATTTTGAAATTGCCAAATCACTTCAAAGTAAAAGACAGTTTCTTAAAAACAGCTGAGGAAAACTTTCAGATATTTTGTTCTTGACTTTCTTTTTTTTTTAACATGAACGTCTTCCTTTGTTTCCCGTGTTACCTGTTTCCTGTTCAGAGGGAGTTCTTCCTCCCCACAGTCAGTTTCAACAAATCAACATGAAGTGCCTCCATATTTCTGTGATGCCTGGATATTTAAACGGCGTCACATTGAAACCACTTTTGTTTTGCTCCTGGAGTTTACTCTTTAATCGTTTGTCCAAAGAACTTCTAAACCTCCGAGTCGTGTTCCTCAGTTTAAACAAAATAAGAGCGTGAATGAGTCTGCGGATCAGCGTTAGACTCCCATCACCAGGCTGAATCTGCAGATGTGCTCCAGCTGTGAAGCGATTGGTGCAGCTCGCCTGGTGTGAAGCCGAGCGTCACCGAGAACGACGGCGTGAAGCCCAACTCGTCACAAGCCTGATCAGACCTGCACAGGTCACGCCGGCACGAATACACGTCGGTGTGAGGAGAATCGGAAACGTGCAGCTCAACACTGAGAGGAACCTGAGGCTCACATGACGACATCGACACTTTATCACATATCATTTTATTCAGCTTTCATTTCTGCAACAAAGCAGTACTCTTATTGTGAAGTGCACAGGAAGTAAACTGTGCCAAAGTAAAAGTCATCATTAATGACGTGCCTTATGAGGGCATTTCTGAATGAAATGATTGAACTTTATCCCGTAAAAAGAACAAACACGTTTTTCACTGATTTTCTAAATGTTTCTAAATCATATTCAAAACTGTAAAAACATTCATATAAAAACAACATCTGCCCGTACAGATGTGTTTGAGACACCGACATACAGACGTGTCTGATAAATATACATAAATACAAAGGTATTAATATGTGTTAGTGCGTGAACGCGTCACACAGCACAGCCATGTATCTGTCACTGTAAACTGAGCTTGTAAATAAATTAAAACTATTATAACTTCGCTGTTAGTTTTTCATGGACTTTCTGGTTGACGTCTTGGTGCTGACAGACGGGCTGAGCTCGCTCGGCCTGCAGGTCGATTCTCAGAGCGTGTTCTCGGTGACGTGCTCGGCCGGCTGCTGTTCTTAACACCAAAAACGTGGAAGCCTCCTAACTCCAGCTGGCTCTGTGTGGAGTTAGCAGCTTTCCACGGGACATCAGGTTGGAGCTAAAGGGCTGTGGAGGTAGGCGGAGACTGACATCATCAGTGAGGACAGAGTGGAGGAGGGGCAGTGACTACATCTCCCAGCATGCACTGGGACTGTCAGGGGCGGTGGGAGGAGCTTTTGGGGCAGAAAGCATCCCTTTTACGTGCACGAGGACATCTCTGTATTACGGGGACATTTTCCCTTGATGAAGACAGTCAGGCACTGTGGGGACACTCTGCATTACGGAGACATGATGACATCAATGCCAATAATAGACTGAAATGTCCCCATGTCCATGCACAGTGAAGAAGCGGGTTTAAGGTTCAAATAAAGTTTTACCAAATTTTCCTGAACACAGAGAAACAAACTTTCTGGATCGCTGAACCAAAATGGCGGAGCTTCCTGCTAACAGGTCATGCGTCACTGTGAAAGGACATCACCCAAAAACCTCAGTGGGATGATCCCACACTCTGGTTCGGTGATCTGGGCGACATCTGTGACTCTGTGTAAAGGAACCACCTCCTGTCCCAGAGGCTCCTCCCACCGGCCAAACTGTAATCAGTAATCGGGGACACAGGTGATCCTGGAGATCGATCCCAATTTAGGCTCACGGACTCAGATCAAGAAGAACGGCGTCGCCAGTTACGACCAGTTCCAAAACCAGTCATACTTTTGATAATTCAGTGCGATCAACAGAACAAACTGTACAACACCACAGACATCCACCCGAAGGAAACCAGTCCCAAACAGTTCTTTCAAAATAAAAGACCCTCTGGTGGGAGGAGGCAGACAGCTACAAGCAGAGGAAGGCAAGTGTGTGTTTGTACAGTGTGTGTGTGTGTGTGTGTGTGTTTGTACAGTGTGTGTGTGTTTGTACAGTGTGTGTGTTTGCTTTGTGTGGTGGGAGTTAGTGTGACAGATGGTGTGTGTGTGTTTGTAAAAATGTGTGTGTGCTGCTTAATGTTTGTAAATGCTTCTATTGATATTTTTGTGGGGTCCTGTGATTTAGGCAAATTTTGTGGGGACATTTCTGCATTATGGGGACATTTCTGTATTATAAGGACATTTCTGCAGTGTGGGGACATTTCTACAGTGGGGACATTTCTGTATTATAAGGACATTTCTGCATTATGGGGACATTTCTGTATTATAAGGACATTGCTGCAGTGTGGGGACATTTCTACAGTGGGGACATTTCTGTATTATAAGGACATTTCTGCATTATGGGGGCATTTCTGTATTATAAGGACATTTCTGCAGTGTGGGGACATTTCTGCATTATGGGGACATTTCTGCATTATAAGGACATTTCTGTATTATAAGGACATTTCTACATTGTGGGGGCATTTCTGTATTATAAGGACATTTCTGTATTATAAAGACATTTCTGCATTATGGGGACATTTCTGTATTATAAGGACATTTCTATATTATAAGGACATTTCTGTATTATAAAGACATTTCTGCATTATGGGGGCATTTCTGTATTATAAGGACATTTCTGCATTATGGGGACATTTCTGCATTATAAGGACATTTCTGTATTATAAGGATATTTCTGCAGTGTGGGGACATTTCTACAGTGGGGACATTTCTGCATTATGGGGACATTTCTGCATTATGGGGACATTTCTGTATTATAAGGACATTTCTACATTGTGGGGGCATTTCTGTATTATAAGGACATTTCTGTATTATAAAGACATTTCTGCATTTTGGGGACATTTCTGTATTATAAGGACATTTCTGTATTATAAGGACATTTCTACATTGTGGGGGCATTTCTACAGTGTGGGAACATTTCTACAGCGGGGACATTTCTGCATTATGGGGACATTTCTACAGCATGGGGACATTTTTACAGTGTGGGGACATTTCTGCATTATGGGGACATTTCTACAGCGTGGGGACATTTCTACAGTGTGGGGACATTTCTGCATTATGGGGACATTTCTACAGTGTGGGGACATTTCTGCATTATGGGGACATGCTTTAAAGTGTTCAGTGTCAGCATTAAGGTTCCAGATCAGTTTTTCAGTCCCCATAAGGAATAAAGGTAAGCGTGTGTGTGTGTGTGTGTGTGTGTGTGTGTCACTATGGGATACCGTCCAAAAGCCCTGCTGTCATTACATCGTCCTTCCTGTCCATCTGTGTGTGTGTGTGTGTTTGTGTATCCAGAGGGTCAGTGTGTGTCTGTGTGGCTCAGCAGCAGCAGTGAAGCTCGCTCGCTCTCTCAGACCACGGTGCTGACGGAGGGATCTGATAGGTTGAGCTGGCCGGTGATGTCGGTCGGGTACGGCTACAGAGAGAGCAAACACACAGGTTATAAACAGCAGCATCACACACTGGCTGATCCTGAGCTGTACCCTCTCATGGGTCCTGCCTACATTCCTGTTTTCATCTGAAGGACTTATTAGCAGTGGAGGAAGCGTTCAGGTGTTTTACTCAGGTGTTACCTGCACACAAGCAGCTGTTAGCGTGAACATGCTAACACAGCGAGCCTGTCAGACTTCACTGCAGACACACAGGATCGTTACGTTAAAAATTACCTCCTTTAAACAGATTAATATCCTGGCATCAGTGCAGGGCTGGACATTTGAATCCTACATCACTTTTCACTCGTCTACAAAGTTCACCGTGATATTTTGTGACGTGTTTTAAAGGACCGTCCCTTAAAGGTTTCAGGCTGCTGGACATGAATTAAACATCGTCTCCCATCGTGTGAGCCGGGCTGAAGCTCTGCCACGGGCAGCATCAAACTTTTATGTGTGAGCAGAAGCAGCAGCACAGGCCAGGCTGTCGGTTCGATTCCCAACAGTGTGCGTTGGTTTCTTTAGGAAACCTGATTGTGTGTCAGCCTGACAGCGTTGTTGACACAGGCCTGCAAAACACACGTGAGTTTCTCTAAGACAGAGAAATGATCAAAGCCATGCTGTGCTCACACAGCAGGCTGTCTGCTGTGTGAGCACAGTTGGACTCACGAACGAGTGCTGTTCTCAGTATGGACGAAACGATGATCACACTCCCACAGACGTTCACTGTGGACCTCACCACTCTGTCTCACTTTATAAGACAATTTTCTAACATTAGTTTCTGATGCTAAATTAAGTTTTAATATTTTTAAATTATGTATAATATATAAATTTATACTGTGAAGTCAGTTTTCCTGCAGGGATTTTAATCCTAACATTCATTTTTTATTCTAGCATAGATCGTTACTGACAACATTTGAGGGTCACTGATTTTATGCTAATGCTAGTTTATTTATTTTGTTATTATTGATGTTTTTACATTTTCTTATATGATTTTAACCTAAATTTTTTCTGCTTAATGTAATCAACTGTTCTGACTCACAATAACAATTACCATCACATATAAAGAAAAATGTTGATATTTTTTAAATGTCACGCTGTCACTAGAACGTGTCGACGCCTGTTTAATCATCATAGAAAGTTGGTTCTGTTCATCTAAATGTTGTGTCTCCAGTTCAGCTGATTTTATGGGATTGTCAGCAGAAAGCGCAAAAACACAGCAGCTTATTCTTCATGCTAACATCAATGTTTTTATGCTAGCAGTAGGTAGCATAGAAACACTGTTTGTGTGATTCTAACTATTTTATTTTATTTTATTTATATCCACCAAATATGTAGATTGTTTGTGTAGGCCTGACACTGCGTCTTCTGTCACACTGCACACCATGCTAAGATTAGTTTTCCACTAACAGTTCTCTGGAAAGACTGGAGCTCTGTGGCTGGAGACCAGTTTAAAAATCACAATAAGTTTAACTGTTTGACACTAAAATATAAAGACATGATCAGTGGCACAAGACTTTTGCACAGTGCTGCATTATCGATAAGTTACAACATAAGCATGCTAATGCTAGCATGCTAAGAGCCCAGCACGCTCTTCATGCATTTGTAGCCACAACTTTAAACATGTAAACAAAATGCAGAATGTTACGTAGTTTTAGCTGTTGTGCTGTTTACAATAAAAAACTAGAATTGATGAAGAAGATCAAAGCTGTTCTTAATGCACAGTTTTGATCATGCTAATGTTGTTTTTTTTATGCTAACAGGAATTGTTTTCATGCTAGCGTTTTTTATGGCAACATAAACATTTTCGTGTGAATGTCAGTGTTTTTTGACAAAATAAGCTTGTGGAGCTTTTTTCACCTTTTTATCTCCAAAGCACTGAGTAGTAAGTGGCTTCCAAAGTTTAACCAATCAGATGAAAGCTGGCTTTTAGAGACGAGGGACTTAAAGAGACAGTAAACTGGCTTGTTGTAGACAGGATTGCTTTCGAGTGTGAATCGTGAGCGGGTTAGCTCCTCTCATGTAAACATCAGAAACCACTGAGGGAGCCATCCAATGCAGACCACAATCAATGCTGTACTCTGAGTAAAAGTACTTAGTTACTTTCCACCACTGCTAATGTGACGACTGATGGAGTTTGCCCGCAGCGAGGCGGGGCAAAGCTGGGGGTCTGGTTTAGAGTGCGGGTGTGTTTTGAGCCTACAGTCGGTCGTGCTTGCAGAGGAGGACAGAGGCAGTGTGTGTGTAGTACAGCATGTAGTCTGGACACCATTCAAATCCACTGAGAGAGAAAAACACTCATATAGAAAATAAAGAGAGATGATCACAAGAGAAATGAGTCAGCTGTGCTCCAACACCCGCTTCAGCTGGCTGGGTGTGATCAGCAGCTGGTTCTTCTGCTGCTCATGAACATTAAAGCGTTTCAATGAGCTCTCCTCACTGAAACAGTTTAACGTGCAGCAGCTCCTTAAATCCCTGAGATGACACGCTTTGGCACTATTTTGACTCCCTTTACATCAAACCACTGCTTATCTGGAGGGAGGAGGGATGCAAAATGTGCCAGAACGCTGCAGATTTTAAGACACATCACAAAGTTTGGCACATTTCAGATCGTCCGACTGAGGAGGAGAGTTTCACCAACGCTGCAGGAAAACAGACCTCAGAAATCCTGCAGCTTCGCTCAGATCTGAAGCAGCCACAGTAACAGCACTGAGGCCATTTATAGATCGTTAACAGCCGAGTCCTGTGGGAACAAAAGATGGTCAGGAAGACCCGAGCAGCCGACCAGACGCTGAAACAGACAGGAGTTAGAGGAGACGAGTCTCTGCTGGGCAACCTGTGAGGGCGAGGGGACATTTGGAAATGAAGAGACAGAGAGATGACAGGACAGGAAGGAGAGGAAACAACCAATCAGAGAGAGACAGGACAAAGGAAAGGACAAAGGACAGGACAAAGGACAGGACAAAGGACATGACGAATGACAGGACAAAGGACAGGACAAAGGACATGACAAAGGACATGACGAACGACAGGACAAAGGACATGACGAACGACATGACAAAGGACAGGACAAACGACATGACAAAGGACATGACAAAGGACAGGACAAAGGACATGACAAACGACATGACAAAGGACAGGACAAACGACAGGACAAACGACATGACAAAGGACATGACAAAGGACATGACGAACGACAGGACAAAGGACATGACAAAGGACATGACGAACGACAGGAAAAAGGACAGGACAAAGGACATGACAAAGGACAGGACAAAGGGCATGACAAAGGACAGAACAAAGGACAGAACAAAGGAAATGACAAAGGACATGACAAAGGACATGACGAACGACAGGACAAACGACATGACAAAGGACATGACAAAGGACAGGACGAACGACATGACAAAGGACAGGACAAAGGACATGACAAAGGACAGGACAAAGGACATGACAAAGGACATGACGAACGACAGGACAAAGGACAGGACAAAGGACAGGACAAACGACATGACAAAGGACAGGACGAACGACATGACAAAGGACAGGACAAACGACATGACAAAGGACAGGACAAAGGACAGGACAAAGGACATGACAAAGGACAGGACAAAGGACAGGATGAATGACAGGACAAAGGACATGACAAAGGACAGGACAAAGGACATGACGAACGACAGGACAAAGGACAGGACAAAGGACATGACAAAGGACAGGACAAAGGACAGGACAAAGGACATGACAAAGGTCAGGACAAAGGACATGACAAAGGACAGAACAAAGGACAGAACAAAGGAAATGACAAAGGACATGACAAAGGACAGGACAAAGGACAGGACGAATGACATGACAAAGGACAGAACAAAGGAAATGACAAAGGACATGACAAAGGACAGGACAAAGGAAATGACAGAGGACAGGACAAAGGACAGGACAAAGGACAGGACAAAGGAAATGACAGAGGACAGGACAAAGGACAGGACAAAGGAAATGACAGAGGACAGGACAAAGGACAGGACAAAGGACAGGACAAAGGAAATGACAGAGGACAGGACAAAGGACAGGACAAAGGAAATGACAGAGGACAGGACAAAGGACAGGACAAAGGACAGGACAAAGGAAATGACAGAGGACAGGACAAAGGACAGGACAAAGGACAGGACAAAGGACAGGACAAAGGAAATTACAGAGGACAGGACAAAGGACAGGACAAAGGACAGGACAAAGGAAATGACAGAGGACAGGACAAAGGACAGAACAAAGGAAATGACAAAGGACAGGACAAAGGAAATGACAGAGGACAGGACAAAGGACAGGACAAAGGAAATGACAGAGGACAGGACAAAGGACAGGACAAAGGACAGGACAAAGGAAATTACAGAGGACAGGACAAAGGACAGGACAAAGGAAATGACAGAGGACAGGACAAAGGAAATGACAAAGGACAGGACAAAGGACAGGACAAAGGAAATGACAGAGGACAGGACAAAGGACAGGACAAAGGAAATGACAGAGGACAGGACAAAGGACAGGACAAAGGACAGGGCAAATGACAGATCAAAAGACAGGACAATGGACAGGACAAAGACGGGAGAAGAAAGACCACACAATCTGACCCTCTTCACTTCTCCTTTGCAAGAGGACGATGTGAACCGTGTGAAAACCCAACAAGCGGACCCTGACCTGCCTGGGCGGACCGAACCGGACGTTTCTTTCTGTCTTCAGTCTGTCGCCTTTTGTCTGTCTCAGTGGGACAGATGAGCTGATGGAGGTGGGAAAGCAATGATGGCAGACCGACAGACGGGCGGCCATGATGAGTCAGCAAGGAGATGATGGAGCTGGAGATGAGACGAGAGGGCGAGAGACACACGTGACGAACCGAAGACAAACAGGAGGCGATTACAGACGAGCGAGAGCAGAGAAAAGAAAGACAAACAGATAAAAGATGGAGTGAAGCAGAAGACACGTGGAGGACAGGAGGGAGGAGGGTTGGTGGTCTTCATCTCCTTACCGTGGCGTCCCCGGAGGCCCTACGGCGTTTGAGGTCGGAGGTCGAGGTGATGGACCTAAAAGAGGTTTTCAGTTTGGGCTCGGGCTCTGCTCTACCACTTTTCCTATCCTAAAATAAATCATACGATAGGTGCACACACACGTTAACACGCAGCAGAGACACTCGACTAGCTGCATGAGGACACACCTGAGTGTGTGCTGTCAGGTAGAGCGTGTGTGTGTGTGTGTGTGTGTGTGTGTGTGTCAGACACACTGATCAGCCACAACATTAGAACCACTAACAGTTCGCCTGAGTAATAATTTAGCCGGAAGCAGGAAGTCGAGTCGATGGAATATTTGAAGCTAAAGTGGCGTGATGAGGAGAGCAGCTGCAGGCGGAGGCGGGACTATCGTTCCTTCAGTATTTATGTGTCTTGTTGCTGTTTCTTGTTTAGCGGCGTGTCGAAGGTTGTTAAAGTGAACCGTTGTGTCTGAACCTTCATCATCATCATGACTGTGGCTCAAGTCACGGAGCGAGAGCGCCTCCTGCTGTTCAGGGTGTTGGTCTCATTACTGCCCGTGAGGTTTTCAGGAGCACGGCCATCGTCCTTCTGCTCTGTTTGTTGTACTTCTGTGATTTTCCTCTCTGGACCCTGAAAGATGATTTCTGCGTAACCAGTGAAGGAGATCTAAAGGAGGAACTGTGGTCGAGTCAGGGACACTCGGCTGTAGCTGCTCTCTACCTTTGATAGGACCTCACTGGTTTGTCCCCACAGGTGTACTGGAGACTTCAGAAACAGAAAGGTGCTTGGTGACCTGTAACACAATCTCGTTGTTTTAGTCATCCCAGAGGCTTCAACTCTATCAGCTGTTCCTATTTACCTGGTGATCACCTGAGGTGGTCGTTGTCATCAAGTGAACCACCTCGAGGTTCCAGTAAGGCTGCCACTGACTGGAAAAGCATCTTCTGACTTTGTTATAGGTGGCTGACCGTCAGAGCTGTGAGTCACCACCTCATCTGTCGGATGAAGGGTAAAAAGAAGTCCAGCTGCCATTGAGCGAGCTGGTGGTCAGAAGAGTCAGAGCAGACCGTGGAGCGCCAGAAGAAGAGCGTCCAGTCTGATGAAGAGTTTCATTTCCCATCGTAGGGACACACTGGAAACCAACGAGGAACATGACGAGGAGATCTGATCCACAGAGGCTCATCTCACATCCACCCAGAGTCACCTCCACCTTTTATTTTGGCGTCAATTATTAGAACAACCAGCTGTGATATACCCACGACCATTTCCATGTTCAAGTTTTGATTGGGCTGACTGTGTCTCCAGCTCTTTATCTCTCTCCCTGAGCGTGCTGGGTAGCTTTCCTGAGGTACGCCGGTCACCCGGGCCTCCCCAAGCCTCCCTGAGCCTCCCTGAGTTTTATGGTTAAACACCCCGCCCACCTCTGAGCATTTGTGTGCATGTTATTGGTTAATTACTTCACGCCTGCGTGCAGCGTGCTGGCTCAGAGGATGGAGGTGATTGGGTGCTTCTAATGCTGTGGCTGACGGCTGTATCCCTGTGGCGTGTCAGTGGGGCTGTTCTCTCATTCAGTTCACTTTGATTTCTACAACAACTGCCTCGGAGCGCTGCACAGAGCCTGAATCCCTACAGCTTCAGATGAAGTGATGTTTCAGTAAAACGGAGGAGCGCCGTCCTGTTTTACTGCCCACACAAACACACAGCAGCAGGGAGACACCGACGTGAGGCTCAAACACAGGAACACGACAGGAAATCAACCTCAAAGCAAAGGAAACATCGTGGGGGAGGGGTACGGGGCAGGGGAGGGGGTGAGGCAGGGGGAACAAAGATGGCGTATGAGGCCCGGATGAACGAACACGTGCGATCATTATACCAACACTCTGCTGATATAATGCCATCTCTCCTGGGGAGGGCGGGGAACAGAAAACAGAACGGGGGAGGGCGGCGGCACATGGCTGATGATCACATGGTGTCTGACCTCTAACATCGTATGAAGATATAAGTTTGACCTTTGACCCACCACAGTGACAGTTCAGGTGAGAGCTGGGCATCAGTGCCAACAAACCGCACGAGGACGCAAACACGGGTCACAGCTGAAACAATCGAGAACCCGTGATGTCATAGGTGGGGGCGGGGTTATTGTTACCAAACTCAGCGCCCACCAAAATAAAAATCTAACTTCACTAAGAGAAACGTGTTTTTATGCAAATATCAAAGCAACACTGCAGAGATGTAACATGTTACTGTAATCCCATTACTTTTTTCAAGTAGCTTGACCAACACTGGTCCAGTATAACCAGTATAACCTTACATGTACCTCTGCTCACATTTCAGCTTCTTTCAGTGTCAACATTTTCAGATGTACTGGGAAGCCTGAAGCAGAGAAACCACAGCTGACCAGTGGCAGCGAAGCCTTAAAGGTACAAAGTCAGTTACAGTTACAGTTACAGTTACTGTTGTGTTGCAGGTTTGTTGATAAAAAGAAAAACAGAAGCTGAAAATCTGTTTGAATTTCACACCCAGCTCTCGTTTGGACTCTCAGAAACACGTTCAGTTCAAAACAGAGAAACCAAAAACACTAATCTGACACACAGGTTCAGCCAAAGGCCCAAACTGGGTGTCAGACTGGTTAAACTGGGCAGACTGGTCCCAGTGAGATGTTTCTGGGCCCAGTGACAGAACAGTGGAAGACTTGGATCGGAGCAGCAGTCAGTAACAGCACATGAAAAATAAAAAAACACCATCATTACAGAGTAACAGCCATTAGGACGAACACGCTTCCTGCCTGGACTCTGCTGACTTCACTAAGACGTGCATGAAAAGGAAACAGCAGCGAGTCTTCGAGCTACAAACCACACAAAGCAAAGAGATGCTCGAGTTTCATCCTACAAGAACTCAAATGTTCAGTGTTTTCATTAAACAGCGACGTCTTTCTGTGTCTGGATCCCCCTGATATAACGGTGACATCACTGTACAGACGTCACCGTTTCACAGCGTTCTCACGGATCAATAAAGTTCAGCTTTGGTGAGATTTTTGTCTCTGTCTGGTAGATTTCCCCTGAATGTTCTTCACTTTGGTATCTCTGTGTCTTATTTTGGTTTTACTTCCTCCTGCTGACCATCTGTCCTCATGTCCTCCACCACGTCTTCTAATAGTGTCAGGAGGACGCCTACGTGACGTGGCCGCCATCTGCATGATCAGCAACTCTGGACAAACAGCTATTTAAGAAGCCCCTCCCCCTACAGGTCACCTTACAGATGTGAGTGTTCTCAGAATGAAGTTTGAGTCTCACACAGGTTACAGGAGTGTCCTGGGGGGAAACGAGAGCCGTCAGTCGATCGTTACTTGGAGAGAAACGCAGGAAGACACGAGTGTTAGCAGGTTTGCTGGACGGGGACCTATCAGACGGATCTGTCTGAGGCTAGCTGTCTGAACGTCCTGCCCCCTTGAAGTCTGCTCTCTTCTAATTGGTCGTTTTCTGGAAGCCTGCTGAAGGGCAGCAGCTTGTGAGCTGTGCAGCAAAGGACTCGATAAGTAAACCTGTAGACAGTGATCCATCGTTATTTGAAACCTGGGCTCGTGTGACGTGAATAATCACCTATTACATGTTAGCAAATACTCAAAACCACAACAGGTTTAAGGAATCTGTGGAAAATACAGATGATTGTGTTTCCGAGCTCCTCCAGCTGCTAACACCTCAGTCACAGCTGTGTGAAGTGCTAATCATCCTCAGCTAACTGCTAGCCTGCAGCGGCTGCTGTTTGAAGTGCTAATCCCGGCACGGCAGCTTATTCATGTGACAGCTGAGCACAGCTGCTGGCAAGAAAACATCTGGAACAAAGGAGAGAGGGAGCAGATTTCTCCTGATCGTGCAAATCCAGTGTTCAGTCTTCAGTGTGACGAAGGATATATTTAGGAGATCGTTTTAATTTGTTAGCTACAGAAAAAATAAAGCCGCTTAGAAGACCGGAAGAGGCCAGCAGGAGCTCAACAGTATTATTATTATGATATCAAAGCCTGGGTGTCATCATTGCCATTCCAGGACTAACTGTCACTGTTGGGAAGGTTACTTTTAAAATGTATCCCATTACAGATTACCGATTACATGCCCCAAAATGTATTCTGTAACGTATTCCGTTACGTTACTCACAGTGTTGGGGAGTAACGGAATACATGTACCGCCGTTACGTATTTAAAATAAAAATATGAGTAACTGTATTCTGTTACATTGTTACATTATTGTTATTGTTATTGTTGTTACATTATTGAGTAACGTTACAGAATACATTTTGGGGCATGTAATCTGTAATGGGATACATTTTAAAAGTAACCTTCCCAACACTGGTTACTCAATGAGAGTAACGTATTCTGAATACTTTGGATTACTTAATATATTATCATGCTGTTTACAACTACATGAATGTACTATTGCTGTGATTTATTACTGTTACTGAAGGTCCGCGGCTCTGAACCGTAGTAAAGGGACCTCTGGCTAATACGTTGGGTTCGTGTCGGCTCGTAGCTGAAAACTAGCTGTACTTTGTTGTCTGGGTCAACTTTGCTAGCAGAGACAGAGAGAGGCGTTGAAAGGCTGCTCCAACAGAACTTATTGTTTCAGAGGAAAACACGAACACGGTGTACAGTCGAGTCTTAATAGCTTACTTACAGCTGGGCTCGTCAGGCTCTCTTCTTGGCTGCAGTGGTTATTATTATATTTACATGCTTCCAGCTCCCGTTTCTGCTCGATGACAGCTCGTACTTTTCCTTTTTCTCCCTCCCTCGCTCACAGACACATAACGGGTATGGCAGTCCATTCTCCCTGCAGCACGGACTACACTGCCCATGATGCTACATTCTTTAGAGCTATACCTGTAGCATTCTGCCTATTAGCTTAGCACAACAACAACAACAAGGCCTCTCTCACCCAGGAAACACGCAGAGAGAGAGCGTCACCCTGTAACCATGGCAACCGTAACGCTGCCTGGAACAACAGAACGTAGCTGTCAAACAAAACCCAAACAGTCCTGACCCGCCACAATATGAAACAGGGAAGTACCGCCGTGTAATCCATTTATTTCAACAAAGTAACTGTATTCTAAATACCACCTTTTTAAACGGTAACTGTAACAGAATACAGTTACGTATTTAAAATACAAAATATGAGTAACGGAGGTACATGTATTCCGTTACTCCCCAACACTGCTGACTGTAAGAGCAACGAGCTGCAGGTTTACATCCCAGCACATGTTAGCACACCACGTTATTATCACTGTGACTTACACTGTACATGTTTTGGCTCTCCAACATATTACTACAGCCTTTACAGTAATCTGATTCCTGTGTTAATATTCATCACTTAATCCATTCTCCATGTGTGAAATATCCTGTCTCAGAGTGACGCTGAAAAACTAGTTCATGCATTTATTACTTCCAGGCTGGACGACTGTAATTCATTATTATCAGGATGTCCTAAAAACTCCCTGAAAAGCCTTCAGTTAATCCAAAATGCTGCAGCAAGAGTCCTGACAGGGACTAGAAAGAGAGAGCAGATTTCTCCTGTTTTGGCTTCCTGTTAAATCCAGAATTCAAAATCCTGCTCCTCACATACAAGGTCTTAAATAATCAGGCCCCATCTTATCTTAATGACCTTGTAGTACCATATCACCCAAGGTCCTCTCTGTGGTGAACCAACTCAGCCTGTCTGTGTTTTAATTGGTCTGTTTGCTGTGTGAGGCTTTGCAGCACTGTGAATGAACCAGCTGTATTACAGCTCAGGTCATGTGACTACAGGTGCACTGTGCACAACGATATCTGTAGATTCCCGCCGCCCTTCGTTCGCCCTCACAGAACCATTAAGTTTGATTCAAAGCTTAACTACAGCAGTCATTTTAACAGCGTGTAATCAAGGAGACAGAGGTTGTCGGGAGCATTTCCACACCACCGCCAGACAAACTACATTAAACCAAATGTGCATGTTTGTACCGGATGTACTGCAGTCCATCCTGCAGTGGCTGCAGTAGTTGTGTGTGTGAGTCCCCGCGGTGCTGATCACCCATCGGTCAATCAACAGCAGGAAGTCGTTAAAGCTTGAAAGGAAATTAATCAGAAACCCAGGTGGAGCGAAGGCGTCCTCGCTGAGGCAGTGTTAATGGAACTTCCTGTTTCACCTTATCATAACTCTGACTATGACGACGTGTGGATCCACGGACGTGCACTTCACACATGCAGCAGCTGAAGAAGGGCAGAAAATTACATTCAGGCTGCGTCCACACCAGCCCGGATAGATTTGAAAATGGCGTTTTTGTCTGAAAACGCTCCACGTCCACACCAGTGTTTTCAGTTGTTTTCACAGAGTTGTGCGTCCACATTGAAACGGCCAAAAACGCTTCCAGTCCTGCACATGCGTGAAACGCAAGAAGATTCGACCTGCCTCATTTCTGCCGTTTATTTACGTTCCAGCTCTTTGAAGCGTCGCAGCAAAATGTGGAGGAAAAGCAGCGAATTTGTTAAATGGACTCACAATGAGGTGGAGTCGTTGCTGCGAGTAACACAAAAGTACAAAGTTACAACAGCGAGAGAGAATTAAAGAATGTGAAGAAAAGCTCTCAGGAGCATCGACAGGCTGATGTTGATCTTTTTAGGGCTGTCAAACAAACTGCTGTGTAACGCCTTCCACTATCTCAGTTTAATGGGTCACATGACTGCATCACATGACTAAAGTGCGTCATCATTTTAGAAAGTCTCCGTTTTCACTGTCCACACTGCGACGGGACAGTCGTTTTCAAAACGCTGCGTTTTTCAGTGTCTCAGTGAGGACGGGAGAGAAACGTCGCCTCAGTTTTTACTCGTTTGTGGAAACAGCTGCTGACCTCACACAGTCCACAAACTCATCACTACAGAAAGCAGCAGGTCAAAGTTCATATTTTGATTATGTCATAGTGGTGGTTTTCTACACCCACTTCCTGCACGTTGTATTTAGAATGGGCAGCCAATCGGGGAAAAGTTGACTTAAAGGGGGAGGAGCTAGAACGACTTGTCTCAGACAGAAGACGAGCTGCAGGGTGGCGTCAGATAAAGAAGGATTATTATGAACCGTGAATCATGCGAAGCTGCTCTGTGAGAGTCCAGGAATAAAACCACGGAGTCGACCGAGCTTTCCTCATTTCTGTAACTCATTAGTGGGCTGACTAACCTCAGACTAACCTCTGACTAAACTCTGAATAACCCAAGACTAACCTTTCACTAACCTCAGATCAACCTCTGACTAACCTCAGACTAAACTCAGACTAAACTGACTAACTGCAGACTAAACTCTAACTAATCTCAGACTAAACTCTGACTAATCTCAGACTAAACTCTGACTAACCTCTGACTAACCTCTGACTAACCTCTGACTAATCTCAGACTAAACTCTGACTAACCTCAGACTAACCTCAGACTGACTAAACTCTGACTAATCTCAGACTAAACTCTGACTAACCTCAGACTAACCTCAGACTAACCTCAGACTAATCTCAGACTAAAGTCTGACTAACCTCAGACTAACCTCAGACTAACCTCTGACTAAAGTCTGATTAAACTCTGACTAACCTCACACTAAACTCTGACTAAACTCTGACTAACCTCTGACTAACCTCTGACTAATCTCAGACTAAACTCTGACTAACCTCAGACTAACCTCAGACTAACCTCAGACTGACTAAACTCTGACTAACCTCAGACTAACCTCAGACTAACCTCAGACTCACTAATCTCAGACTAACCTCAGACTAACCTCTGACTAAACTCTGACTCACTAAACTCTGACTAATCTCAGATTAACCTCAGACTAACCTCTGACTAAACTCTGACTAATCTCAGATTAACCTCAGACTAACCCCAGACTAAACTCTGACTAATCTCAGATTAACCTCAGACTAACCTCTGACTCACTAAACTCTGACTAATCTCAGACTAACCTCAGACTAATCTTTCACTAACCTCAGATCAACCTCTGACTAACCTCAGACTAACCCCAGACTAAACTCTGACTCACTAAACTCTGACTAATCTCAGATTAACCTCAGACTAACCTCTGACTAAACTCTGACTAACCTCAGACTAAACTCTGACTAACCTCTGACTAACCTCAGACTAAACTCTGACTAACCACTGACTAACCTCAGACTAACCTCAGACTAATCTCAGACTAAAGTCTGACTAACCTCAGACTAATCTCAGACTAACCTCAGGCTAAACTCAGGCTAACCTCTGACTAAAGTCTGATTAAACTCTGACTAACCTCAGACTAAACTCTGACTAACCTCAAGCTAATCTCAGACTAATTTCAGACTAAACTCAGATTAAACTCAGACTAAACTCAGATTAAACTCTGACTAAAGTTACAAAAGAGAAAATGACATGTTCTGGGGACTCTGGGCTGTAGGTTGGGTATTTTTCACTTGTTGGTCACAGTTACAGAATAAATCATCGGTGAATCAGAAAACAACCCGAGCTTCACGGAGCCACTGAAAGCTAACCAAGCATCAGTGAGCACGCTCTTGATGATCAGCAGTCAGTTTAATTAACACAACCCTTCATCCTGAGCACAAAACTCATGCTTCTCCTATTAAACAGCAAAGATGCAGATTTTTCCTAACAGACGTAAAAACAAAGGCCTGATCCTGATCTCAGTCCTGCTGCTGGCTATAATGACCTCGCTGTGAGGTAAAGTAGAGTAGAGTAAAGTAGAGGCGCGTACCTGCAGGTTCTTCCTCCACACATTGACGGCAGCAAAGGCGAGCTGCATCTGTTTCCTGCGGGCGTCTTTGTGCCGTTTGTAGGCGATCTCGATGAAGATGAGGAAGATCCCGGCCACGATGCCTCCAGCAACCAGCATGAACACACCTGAGGGGCACAGGTGACGAGAGACGGCGTGAAACGCTTCACAGGTAACGTCTGCTAAACGGCCATGCAGCAGAGGCAGCACTGAGTCCTACCCGCCATGTTCTCGAACGTGAGGGTGGCCGGGGCGTTGCTCCTGGAGTCGCACTCCTGGTATCGAACCCACGTCTTGTCGAGATCCTCCATGAAGCCGTTCTCATGAGAACTGTGGAGAGTCAATGAAGCGTGAGCGGACACGTATTTGATGGCTCAGATGTTGGTTTGTGCTCAGCTGTTTGTAATGTGGAAATGTGTCTGTGTGACGTCCTCCACAGGTCACTCACTTATGTTTTCACGGCCCTGGCGGGGCCTCCTGTGAGATGGTCTCGTGTGGGCGTGTCCTGCCATCTCGCCCGCCTTTTTGTACTGACTCTAATCATCAATCAAGAGTACTTAAGGCCAGAGATGCACACTTTGTACAATGACTGACACTAGCAGCACTGACTAACAATGTGCTGAGGTCAGTGTCATCATCATTAATGACCCTACAGCACAGAGCCAACACCATCCCACAGACACAGCGGCCAGAGGAGAACATGAAGACGGCCCTGAGTAAATGTGGTTATCCCAGCTGGACATCTGTCAGAGGGGAAGGCTCCTAAAGAGACGTTTCTCCCTCTGAACAGATGAACAGAATCAACATTTTGGGAAAATGGTTCAACATTACGAGGTGGAGGAAAGCTGTGAGCACATACTCCACCAACACCCTCCCGCAGGTCGCTTCAGGAGTGTGTCGGCGGAGTAGAAATCCTCTTGGCCATCATCGGTGATGACTCTCTAACTCTGACTGTAACCGCAGCCAATCAGAATGTGTCTTTGGTGAAAGAACCGCTGTGACACAACAGAAACATCTTTCAGCTTCTCAAAGTTTTCCTGTTCGCTAAAACACACCCAGGATGGGCTGCAGTACCTGAAGGTTTTCGTACCTGAGAATAGCCAGAGACACGTTCTGTTTCCACGGGCTGTCCTTCCTCATCCCGATCCCGAATCCGGAGCGGAAGAACAGCTCTCCTGTCGTCACCAGATCGCACTTCTGCGACGCCTCAAACTCCAGCACGGCGCTGTCCCAGATGAAGGCGTGAAGCTTACTGCGGGAGGAGGGCGGACGTGTTGACAGAAGTACAACAGGTGCGTTCACGACAGGTGTGCTGACTCTGCTTACTTGTCTCGCACAGCTTGGATGGCCTCGGCGGCGCTCTCGTAGTTGTGCTTCTCCATGTGCCGGTACATGGTGCTCAGCTCCACCTGCCTTCTGAAGTAGATATCCACCGAGCTCTGCTTCACTGTGGCGTAGATGAACTTATCTGATGGGTTACGCAGCTGAAAGCACACGGCACAGCGTCAGACATGATCTCTGACACCACGCTCTCCTCACACCTGCGAGGGTCGCACCTGCGTGAGCGCAGGTCGGTTCACTCGAGACGAGGAGAACCCCGTCGTTTGACACATTTATGAACCAAACCAGGAAAAACATCTGTTTACGTTCCCTGAGTTGAAACTGTAACTTCTTTAGACATTTAAACATTTACGCTGCTGTGAGTGTTTTTTTGTTTCCCACGTGTGGCCCAATAAAGGTTCATCTCATCGTCCTACAGAATAACCGGCTCCAGCTGGCTCTCTGCTCTCAGACTGACTTCAGAGATCATTTCACACATTTGATCTTTGATTTCAGTGCAGGTGAGTCTCTCCTCTGAGAGACGTTTGCTAATGCAGGAAACCGTCCTCTCACAGACGACGAGCTGGGCGGTTCCCAGGTTTGGTCTTTGTAGAGTTTTCTGGTTTAAAAGGAACAAATGACGGGCTGTGATGAGGGACAGACTGGACCGATCGAGTGTGAGCCACCTGCTTTTGAAGCTTTTTAAAAGGCCCAGTTTGTACCAAACAGGTGTGAACCCACTCGTGTCTCAGGAGACTGAAGGCTTCAGCTTTACAGACTCTTTATAAGGACCCTGAATGCTGCATCAGACACAGATAGCATCCTTTTAGCTACCACCTCTTCCTGTGAAGATGACGTAGTTCATCCTCACCCTGGGGTCGTTGATGCCAGTGATGCGCTCCTCAGGCCGGTCCAGCACCAGGAAGGCTGCCAGGTTGGCAGTGTATGAAGCTACGATGATCATGGCGAACCCTGCCCACACCATACCCAGAATCCTGGCCGAGAAACTCCTGGGAGCTCCTGCACGCAGACAGGAAACAGCGCTGTCAGCAGGCAGCAGCGTGTCGCCACCGGCTTTACCTTCAGCATCCTCTTACCTTCTCCTATCCCAGAGTTCAGCAGCACTCCCCACGAGAACCACATGGCCGAGGACAGGGTGAGGGCGTCTTCCTCTTCTTCTTCGCTGTTCACTTTGAACCTTCCGAACGGGCTGCACACACACAGCCGTGTTAGACCTCACAACTACATCACAGGTGAAAGTCCTGTCCTGATTTTGACCTTTGACAAAGTCAGGACAGGACTTTCAGCGTCTCCCTGGGCACAGACTGGGATTAAACACCCTCGTTGTCATTCTTCTGTACGGCTGCTCTCAAGCCCCGCCCACTGTCGTAATGTAGCCCCGCCCACACCCATCCCATGTATGTACGTTTCACGTGCGGTAACAGACCAAATGAAGCGCTCATTAGTATGGGCAGAAATCTGTGCCATCAGAAACTGAATCTGAATTAGTCTAATTTGAAATTGAATTTATGGTTTGAAAATGTATTGATTTGCTTTGAAACTGCATTTTATCCTTTAAAAATTCAGCTCTCAAATAATTTCAGTTTCACTTCCCTTTCAATTTCAGTTCCAAAATTCAGTTTTTTGGGACTTACATCCGGTTCCGGTTCAAGCGCAGATTAATAGAACTACGTTTTACTAGCGGACCGAAAGTGTTACTGACGGGAATCTACAGCATCATGAGCTGAATTCAGACTTCAGAAGTCATTCGTCATGTTGTCCAATGACCAGGGATAAACTCTCAGGTTGGTAATAAATGTGTTACATGTATAAGAACAAGCTTCATGTTAACAAATGAGAGCCGTACAGTAACTTTTATACTTATTGTAGCTGCTAGCTAAAAACGCTAATTTAGCGTAGTTTGCCCTGGATTCAGCTTTGACAAACAAATATGATCGACTGTTTCTTGAACTTGAACCGCGCTTGAACCGGAACCGGATGTAAGTTCCAAAAAACTGAATTTTGGAACTGAAACTGAATGGGAAGTGAAACTGAAATTATTCGAGAGCTGAATTTTTGAAGGATAAAATGCAGTTTCAAAGCAAATCAATTCACTTTCAAACCATAAATTCAATTTCAAATTAGACTAATTCAAATTCAGTTTCTGATGGCACAGATTTCTGCCCATACATTAGGAATGGCTGTTGTTGTTGAAAGCCAATACGCCATTTTTACCAGCACCGTCTCTTCCTGTGACCAGGAACGTGCGACCGAACACGTGGACGAGTTAATAACACGTTTTGTGGAGTTTGGATTTCTGCTGCTGCTTTAAAACATGAGTCTACAGCTGAGTGACTCCTTGGAGGGCGGGGGCGTGGTCTGAGGCGTGGTGTTGGTTTACCTGAACCGGTCTAGTAGGTAAAGCATCACTGCCACCACATGGACCGACAGACCGACTAACAGCCACAGTGTGCTCTGGAACGGCTGCATGAACGAGTCCAGAGTGCTGCGAGGGATTTCCTGTGAACACACACACACACACACACACACACACACACACACACACACACGTCATTAATGTTATTTCCAACATTATCTGAGACCGTTTGGAATCTTTTATCAGCTGTTTGAACTCTTTTAGCTCCGCCTCCTTAAAGCCAGCTCCTTCCTGATTGGCCACCATTACCTTTAATGTTCATGTGTCTTAATCTGTTCCAGACTCTTTGAGCTGCTCTCTTACTGATGAAGATTATTTTTAATGAATGAACTAATGAAAGTTTTGTCCGGCTTGGCTCGCAGCGTGAGAACGAGAAACCTGGGTAGTTCGCACGGTGATGGGCGGGGCCTACAGCTCTGCTTTCACAAATGTCCGTGCAGCACCTCCTCGCTTCAGCCAATCGTCACTCACTTCAGCTTCTCTCACAGTAACAATCAGCGCTGAGCTTTCAGCCACATGCCCAGCAGGTCAGGAGACGGGAGCGAGTACGACTCCTCAACACGAACTTTACTGAGAACAGTTTATCCCTCGTCCTCCATCTTCACCTGGCCCAGGTGTCTGCAGGCTGATGACCCCCCACACTAGCAGGGACTCCCAAGAGCATGTGAAAGTGACATGCTCTGTAATCTCCATGTCGGTGTCGCTTACATCACAACCAATCACATTGTCTGATCATTCAGTTAGCATTAGCCAAGAAGTTAGCTAACACTGTTTAAAAGCATCACCAGCAAAGTGAAACGTGGCTAACAGCAAACCTAACGCGATCATAGCTTGACATCACAGTCATGTGATTGGTCGGTTGAGCCTGGGTGAGGGATGCCGTAGTGACAGCACCACAAGCTCGTGTGCATGAACATCGGAACTGTTTAACTAACATGGACTGCACAAACGTAACCTCGGTTCTCTGCTGCTCTCACACCGGCTCAGGCTGAGCATCACCGCTTTGTTGTGACTACCAGTGTTGGTCAAGTTACTTGAAAAAAAGTAATCAGTAATTAATTACTGATTACTTCCCCAAAAAAGTAATTCCGTTACTTTACTGATTACTTATTTTCAAAAGTAATTAGTTACTTAGTTACTTAGTTACTTTTTAAAAACACGATTTACAACCTGAATAGGTGATAAAGTGATAGATCTTTCAGCCCAATTCTACTTTTTCTGCATAATCATCATACAAAATGTAATCAAATGGAAAAGTCTCTTTTTAAAACTTGTTTTATTAGTTTTACTCTTTTAACTTTATGCATCAAGCAAAAATTTAATTATCTGCAACATTCTCTGACTGGAAGAAATTAGTTTAACATTTAAACCTATTTTCTGCACATTCCAGCACATAAAATAAAATATTTTGTGTGTTTACACTCAGTCTTTCAAATAGATGCAAGTAAAACACAGCAGAAAATAAATAAAGTCAAAGACTAGTGGTCCTGTTGCTCTATTTTCACCTGTAAAGCAGGAGTGGGGTAGGCGGAGGGTTACCCTGGTGCAGGTGTGCAGCGGTCAGTGGAAGAATCCGCGAGTTTCTCTGTGAGTTTCCCATTACGTCGTAGCTACTCGGTGCTTGTTTGGAAGTTTAGGGGTTTTTTCGCTGTAAAAAGAAGTTTTCTTCCCACGCACAACGGACACTAATGTTTTTGTCACTTTTTATGGAATCAAACTCAAAGTAAGGTCAGTACTTCCACGCTTTAAACGCTGCACGCTCATACTCTCTCTGCACTCGATATATGATCCATTGTTGATCTGCACACAGCTGTTGTCACGAACGTCGCACTCGCTTACGTCACTGTCATGAGACATTCTCGCAAAAAAATCACGGTTTTAGTAACGCAGTAACGCAGCGTTCCTACGGGAAAGTAACAGTAATCTAATTACCGTTTTTGCAATAGTAATCTCTTACTTTACTCGTTACTTGAAAAAAGTAATCAGATTACAGTAACGCGTTACTGCCCATCTCTGGTCATGACAGCGTCACATCATGAACCTTCGTCGTGGTTTGCACGTCCTCGCTCACCTTCTTGACGAGGATGGTGAGCCCCTGGTATTTGAAGGGTTTGGAGAACTCGATGTACTGAGCGCGCTCGTTGTTGATGGTGAGCGGGGCGACGATCATGTCGGCGAGGCCCCCCAGCAGCTCCCCCATCATCCCGTTCCACTCCTTCTTGTTGCTGTTGTTCACCTGCGGGAGGGAGGGAGGGAGGGCGGAGCTCTGTTAATGAAGGTTTGAGGTAACATTCATGACCTCACTGCAGCAGGTTAAAGCGTTAAATATCTGCAAACCCACATAAGCTGCAACAAACACTGTGAGGTGTGCTCAGCAGCTCCAGCCCGATCACATTATTGATTACTGATGAGCCAATCCGCCAGGAGGAGCACAGCGAATCCCTGATTGGCAGGTTTGAAGTTTCTGGCTTTAAATAATAAAGGAGGATCAGATTTGTCTGAAGCGGCTGCATTTTTAAAGGCTGAGCTCAGATTTGAATAAAACATGAAGGAGAACAAGATGCTTTCATGTGATCGACTAAACAGGAAACATCATCCTTCAGGAGCTGGGTATACGTGGAGCATAAAGCAGATTTCAGGCGTGAATAATCTGTGAAGAGAGAGGAGGGGGGGGGGAGGAGGGGGAAGAGGAGGGGGGAGGAGGAGGAGGAGGAGGGGGGAGGAGGAGGAGGGGGGGATCCAGAGCACAGAGGAGGCGATGAAGGAGAGCGAGCAGCAGAGAGAGAGATGAATAAATGTCTCTCGGCTCCGGCAAGGTCGGAGTCAGGGACGGAGCGGTGGTCGCCATGGCAACAAGCCTGGGCGACGAGCTGCCGATGGGGATGAATCGGTAAGCAGGTCAGAGAGAGCGAGATGGCGATGACATCATCAGGCCGCAGATAACCACACGTACAGCAGAGACTGTCCGTTTACTTTTGAGAATGAACTGTAATCACATTACTCCAGCTCACTGATGACACGGCCAATCAGAGCCAAGAACAACATCCACACACAGAAATTCTCCTCAACGCGCCACCGCTACTCCACAGACTGTATATGAAAGATGGCCAGAGCATGTTGTTTTTTAGTTTCCAGAAGTGACCATATTTGGATGAGAGGGTGGAGCTTATGCTGTCAGCTGACCATCACCTACACCTGCTGGGACAGCTCGCCTCACAGATGTTATTGTTGCCACGTGAACAGAACAGCTGTTTTGGTGCGAGACGTCGCTCCTGCGAACATCAGCCTGCAGCTGGATGGAAATGTGTTTTAATGTGTTTCAGTATCTGATGTAACCTCTGACCTGCAAACGTGCTGGCACAGATCACACGTCCTTCATCACCTTCATCATCGTCAGTCTGCTCACCTGAGCTCCACGCCTCAGATCCACCCGAGGGACGAGCACAGTCAGCTGCAAAGAGCCTGACCATCATCCCTCACAGGGTTACAGGATCAGGATACTCTGATTACAGCAGAGAGCTGATGTGACACAAATATTCAAACAGGTGTGCAGGTACACTCACAGACTGTAAGTAAAAGATGGACGTAGCCTTTTTGTTTAAAATGTTATTCTTAATGTGTTTTTATATCCTGGAGGTGGCCAGCAGGGGGCGCCTCTTCTGGTTATAACTACAAGTCTGTGAGACGAGGAGCTTCCTGCTCGGCTGATCTGAGCTCAGTGAGCTGCTCTCAGGTCTGAATGTGAACTTCAATTTGGAGATGATGTCATTAGAGTGAGGAGGGGCGGGGCTACACACTGAGCCTATGAATGTGCAGTGTGCTCAGTCTGTCAGACCCCCGTCATCGTCACATCGAGCTCCAAAAAGATGGAAACACTAAACAATTAAGTTGTCCATCTTTGATATACAGTCTTTTATTTAAAGCAGAAGGACAACACGTCCAAACGTTCGTCATCTCCAAAACCAGTAACAGCGAGCAGAGTCACGTGACACTTACTCGCTCCTGCGTGCCAAACTTCCCATCAGCCACCAGGTGAACCTCGTAGGTGAAGTTCATACTCATGGCCAGCTTGATGAGCAGGTCGATGCAGAAACCATAGCAACACTGAGGGACGATGGGCTGACCTGGACACATAAACACAGCCTCATTTCAATCATTCGACTTTATATATACACAAACACACACACAGAAAACAGGACCAATCGTGTCTGGGAGGACGGCGTGTTAGCTACCTGGTATGGTCCCGTTGGGTCCAGTACAGATCACCTTCTTGATCAGGACGCCGTTGACGGTGTACTCCTCTTTACACGTCCCGTCGCTTTTCGTTGGCTTCACGTAAACAAATGGCTCCTGATGAATCGTCACGATCTGGGCGCACAAACAGCGAACACTCAGGGACGTGGACTGATCCATGGGAGACGCTGACGCTCGTCATCGTGGCATAAATGTTATTACAGCCCACCCAAGCCGTAGTTCAAACCTCAGCTGTGACGGCTTAAAGGTCCACAAAGCTCATTCAGTTTTACATATTTGAATGTAGACATTTGACAGGTCTTAGTCAAAAACATGTCCTCACTGTTTTACACGTCTGTAAAAGGTTTAACTGTGCCCTGCAACTTCCTCTGATACTATTCTGTGTTTAACTCTAGTGTTTCCTGTAAACTTGCCATAGTTTCTTTTGAAGTTTTTGGTTAAACCCAGATTTTATTTGTAATAAGTCTCTATAAGAGGAGTGATTTATTTTAAATTTCTATCAATAATATTTGTTTTCTAAATATGTTATCTAGAAAACAAATATATTTTCTGATGGAACAGGAATACCCTCATTTTCTAAGAGCCTACAAGAAATAAATGTTTGACGACGTAGATCATGTTCCATAACAGTGGTGCAGTCTGAAATCTGACTGACAGGTTGTTTGAAGTTTTATTGGCATAGGAAGTGATATGTTAACTGAGGCACACCTCAACGTGTGCCCAGGTCTTTAGATGACCTTTTCAAACTCCAAACTTAAATACAACCCTGAAATATCCGTGTAGGTTGTTAGTCATACAGCCCACATGTATACATACAGTGGACCGAATACAGAGCCTTGGCCTACACCACATTTTGCATAAGTAGAAAATGTGAACATTCACAGGACAGAAAATGAAATGTAACAGATTAAAAAAGCATTTTTCATGCTGTGGTTTGGCTTCACATCTGACCTGATTCATGAAGAACGACAAACCACAACTCATCATCATCTGAAGAGCTCATGTCTTCAAAGACGTCCAACATAAAACGTTGCAAAAAGGAGCGGCATCACATTTCTGAGACGATGAACCGAACAGACGCGTCGAGCTGTGGTTTTACCTTCAGTCTGGTCGACATCTGGTATCCGACTGGCTTCTCTGTCTCTCCTCCAGGCCAAATGATTTTCCTCTGAGGGTTCATCACAACCTGAAGGGCACACAGAAACACACAGTGAGCACTCAGGTTGTGATGTTGTTGCACGCAGGTCTTACTGTGACAGGCTGACTAAATGACAGCATCAATACTGCATCTATGCATTCATATTTAAAGAAGCAGGAGGCCTGGATGCTCGCTCGCTACACCATGTTTCTCTCAGCAGCTCGGCTCTGACTGGCGTCGTACCTGTCACCGAACTACACATTCATCTCATTTAATCAATAGTGAACTAAGCAGCGACTGCAGCACTCACTGATTCATGCGAGATTTGAACGTTTTAGTTTACTGTCACAGGCTTATTCCTCCTCCTTGGATCTTTATTTGGAACTAAACAGTTTTTTTTGTGTGATATTTTGAGTATTTTTGCTCTTACACAACTTCTGTTGGCCAATACTGATGTTTGATTGTTTGGTTTTTTAAGTCTATGAATGCAAGAACTCTGACAGCAGACAGACGTCTGTGAGGGTGGAGTATGGGGACAGAGAGACGTCTGTGAGGGTGGAGTATGGGGACAGAGAGACGTCTGTGAGGGTGGTGTATGGGGACAGAGAGACGTCTGTGAGGGTGGAGTATGGGGACAGAGAGACGTCTGTGAGGGTGGAGTATGGGGACAGAGAGACGTCTGTGAGGGTGGAGTATGGGGACAGAGAGACGTCTGTGAGGGTGGAGTATGGGGACAGAGAGACGTCGGTGAGGGTGGAGTATGGGGACAGAGAGACGTCTGTGAGGGTGGTGTATGGGGACAGAGAGACGTCTGTGAGGGTGGAGTATGGGGACAGAGAAACGTCCGTGAGGGTGGAGTATGGGGACAAAGAGACGTCTGTGAGGGTGGAGTATGGGGACAGAGAGACGTCGGTGAGGGTGGAGTATGGGGACAGAGAGACGTCTGTGAGGGTGGAGTATGGGGACAGAGAAACGTCCGTGAGGGTGGAGTATGGGGACAAAGAGACGTCTGTGAGGGTGGAGTATGGGGACAGAGAAACGTCCGTGAGGGTGGAGTATGGGGACAGAGAGACGTCTGTGAGGGTGGTGTATGGGGAAAGAGAGACGTCTGTGAGGGTGGAGTATGGGGACAGAGAGACGTCTGTGAGGGTGGAGTATGGGGACAGAGAAATGTCCGTGAGGGTGGAGTATGGGGACAGAGAGACGTCTGTGAGGGTGGAGTATGGGGACAGAGAGACGTCGGTGAGGGTGGTGTATGGGGACAAAGAGACGTCTGTGAGGGTGGAGTATGGGGACAGAGAGACGTCGGTGAGGGTGGAGTATGGGGACAGAGAGACGTCTGTGAGGGTGGAGTATGGGGACAGAGAGACTTCTCTGTGAGGGTGGAGTATGGGGACAGAGAGACGTCTGTGAGGGTGGAGTATGGGGACAGAGAAACGTCCGTGAGGGTGGAGTATGGGGACAGAGAGACGTCTGTGAGGGTGGAGTATGGGGACAGAGAGACGTCTGTGAGGGTGGAGTATGGGGACAGAGAGACGTCGGTGAGGGTGGTGTATGGGGACAGAGAGACTTCTCTGTGAGGGTGGTGTATGGGGACAGAGAGACGTCGGTGAGGGTGGTGTATGGGGACAGAGAGACGTCGGTGAGGGTGGTGTATGGGGACAGAGAGACTTCTCTGTGAGGGTGGTGTATGGGGACAGAGAGACGTCGGTGAGGGTGGTGTATGGGGACAGAGAGACGTCCGTGAGGGTGGAGTATGGGGACAGAGAGACGTCCGTGAGGGTGGTGTATGGGGACAGAGAGACGTCCGTGAGGGTGGTGTATGGGGACAGAGAGACTTCGGTGAGGGTGGTGTATGGGGACAGAGAGACTTCGGTGAGGGTGGTGTATGGGGACAGAGGCTGATGGATGAGTCTCTGTGGACTATGATGTTTGCAGATGACACTGTGATCTGCAGTGAGAGGCTTGATGGGTGGAGGTGTGAGGGTGAGGGAGACAGGTGGACATATAGGGAGCAGAGGTAGTGGTCAACCCTTCACAGACAGGTAAAGAAGAGAGTGGAGGCAGAGTGGAGTGGGTGGAGACGAGTGTCAGGGGTGACTGTGACAGGAGAGCAGCAAGAGCAAAGGGGAAGTTTGACTGGATGCTAATGAGAGCTGCTGTGACATATGACGTCAGTGACACTGACGGTGTATACACAGGTGCAGCAGATGTGTTAGCAGCTGTAAAGACAGGTGTAGCAGCTGGTGCAGCAGGTGCAGCAGGTGTACTCTACCTGTGTTCCGTTAAAGACTCCAACCTGGACGAGGCGACCTGGTTTCTGCTGGTAGTTCAGGATGCTGTAGGTGGCGAAGCGCCGGTCGCCGTCGTCGTTAAACTCGATACGTCCTGTCAGGCCGTCGGGGTACTTTGATGACATCAGCACCCTGTGGAGCCAATCAGTGCACAGAAGAATCAGAGCTCCTTTATTTTCACGTTTGGTGGTGACATCATCATGTTGATGCGTAAACAAATCAGGTATGTAAGCAGAGGTGGGTAGTAACGAGCTACATTTACTCCGTTACATTTACTTGAGTACGTTTTTGAAAAAAATGTACTTTTAAAGTACCTTTTTGCACGATACTTTTTACTTTTACTTGAGTACATTTATGAAGAAGAAACGGTACTTTTACTCGGCTACATTTGCAAAATTCGACTCATTACTTTTTAAAAAAATAATTAGTTTAACACATTAGATAACATGCCGCCAGTGGAGTTTCCTGTAACTTTTTTACCAATCAGATGTGGCCATGCAGTCACATGACCAGTTTGAAACTGTGGGGGGCAGAGCGGCCCAAGCGTTTCAAAGTAGCGACACACGGAAAGAAGAAACATGAAAACATGGCAGAGTCTACGCTAGAGCTGAAGAGGATGAACAGCATTTTCCTCACATACAAAGGATGTTTCTCTTAAAAGCAGCACAAAAGAACAGCCATGTCTTCAGCGTCGGTGTCTTCAGCGAGACCAAAACAACAACTTTTCAGCGTGAAAAAACTCAGCTCGTGTAACCTGAGGAAACGGTAAGTTTTCTCTAAACATCTTTTAGCTGTGGTTCGCTGGATGTCAGTCTTATGTTACAGCAGCTGTGTCGAGCTGCGAGTCATATTTTCGGCGCTACGTTGTAGTGAGATAAGTTTGTGGGTGTTTTGTGCAGCGTCAGCTGTCCTTTTAACTGCTCGCTGGTTAGCTAGCGTGAGCTATAAGCTAACAGCTAGCCTGGTTAATGACGCTAGAGTTCCACGCACATGCAAACAGCTCGTCTCTACTGCTTTAACTGTTAAAACAGAAGCAATACTGCGGCTGACAGGGTTTATTATGAGAAACAGCAGCTTGTTTAGTTTAAACAGTCTGCATTAAGCTGGACAAACACTGTGCGATTGTTTTCAGTCACGTTATTCAGCTCCTGCTCAAACTGTACAATTGAATCTCAGGGGTTAGAAGTTCATAGGTCACGATGCAGGTCTCACACTATACGGCCTGATGCTCTGATGCGACCTGAGTGCTCAAACTGTGCGTCCATAACATGAAGCTTATCATACAAAATCTGTCCCTCGCTCTCCCTCTCTGTCTTTCACTCACACAGACACACACACACACACCACCATCAACTTTGCTAAATTACTAATGAAAAACATTGAGCAGCAAAGTCCATCCAACTCTTTGCATGGTTGTTGAAAAGCCTCGGACACGGAAGCGTAGAGCTGCCACCCAGGCAAAAGAAAAATAGAAAAGTGAAAAGTTTATTGTTCTAACAATATACCTTTCACATTTGAACAATATAATATCACAGTATTACAATATACATAATTATCACGTTCGTACAATATAAATATTATAGAGGCTACATCGCAGCTCCAGTCGCGCTTCCATCACCGTCTTTCTCGTCTTTTCCCAGAGTAACAGCCAAACAGGAGGATCCATTGGCGAGCTCTGCTTAGCCTTGCACGCGTTCTTATTTTAAACTTAATCTGGAATTCATTGCAAACTGTTTGTGCGGGATTTTGTTTTTCTACAAGAGTTAGTAAAAACATCTCCAGTGTGATCAAATCTTCTTGCCAAACATCTGCAGCTTGGCAGTGCATACAGCACTATAATGACCAGACCTAATTCTTTTGAAAACCTTACATCTTTCCACAGGTCTCCACTTCATCAGACATCACCTAGACCTAGGATGAGGCAGCACAGACAGCAGCCTAACCGACAAAGATGACGGATCCATGGGGTCAGGAAAGCCAGAAGCAGGGCTGGAGAGGTACCTTTCATGTCCATTCACTGGAGGTGTGGATCTATTGCATGGCGTTCCTCACATCAAGAAGCTGTTGATCAAAGTCGATACAGCTCTTCCTGCATCTGGAGCTTGTGAAGGACTTCTCAGTCATGCAGGACTCCTGTTCACTGCTGAACAGTCACAGCTTCACAGAAGGAACCTTGAGAGCAAACTGCTGCTGAAGCTGAACCATCACCTCACTGAGTGAAGAAAGGGCACATCCATACAACTCATGGTAAACTGAGCTGCCTGTATGAACATATGATGAAGATGCCTCGTTCTGTTTTCTCTGAGGCTGCTGTGTCATTTGGAGCAAACATGAATATAAAGTTTACAGCACATCTTGTCACTGGAAATTCTTTGCACTGTTTATATATTTATATTATTTACTGCAGGTATTGGTGAAAAAAGCTGTATGTTGTGAAAAACAAATTAGAATTGTTGTGCCTTATTTTGTTGATGTTTTTACATATATTCCTGTTTGTCTGATAGCATTTATTTATAAAATAAATCGGACATTTCAGTTACTCACTACTTGAGTAGTCTTTTCTCCAAGTACTTTTTTACTCTTACTCGAGTAACTTTTTTGACGACTACTTTTCACTTTTACTTGAGTAATAATATTTTAAAGTAATGCTACTCTTACTTGAGTACAATTTTTGGATACTCGACCCACCTCTGTATGTTAAGTTGAGGCGACACCAGGTCACATCAGCTGCAACATAAACAATCCTGATTCAGAGCGACTGACTGGGTCACACAGAGAGGACGAGACACTTATTATCCCAGTTATGTCAGACGTGAAGATGAATCCAGATCAGCGCCTCCTTATTCTCACTTTTGTGTTCAGCAGTCCGCTCTGAGACAATCCAACCTCAACGGGCTAAAGTGGGACACGCACAGCATCACGTAGCATTTGCATCAAACGAGGTGGAGGAACGGCGAGAGACCCACGAGAAAAACAAGCACATCTCCTAAGTGTAGTGCACCATGCCTCCTAATGACCAACCACAGAATCTTTGACCTTTGACCTGCAGCCGTGGGTGGTACTAACCGTTTAAAGAGTGGCCCGGTCCTCCAGATGTTGGTGTTTCCCACGCAGCCCCGTGGAGGTTCAGTGATGTTCTCCTTCTCAAACAGCTCCTGCAGAGACTGCGCCACCACGGCCACGGCGTCCGCGATGTGCGCCGACTCGTTCTTACCGTTAATCAGCTGGAGGCCCAGCAGGCCTGTGCCCACACACACGCACAGCAGGAAGTTAAACAGGCTGCAGACTCAAAGCTGCCCTCATTCACACACACACGGTAATTAAACACGCACACACACTTTCATTCAGCTGATGTAATTACACAGTGCATCAGTGTAATTCAGACACACACTCGGGGCTTCAGGCGTCAGGTCAGTGTTCATCACGACCAAACTGCATGCTGGGAGTTCACTCTGACAATCACAGCGTTTGTCTCAGCAGAAAAGCCTCACTGAGACGTCATGAAGAGTGTGTGGTGTTTTCCTTCAGCACAAACTCGTCATGCTGCGTAAAGTGTCTGCATCTGTCTCCAAGCTGGGCCAAAACGGGTGGCTAACAGTGCTAGCATCCCCCAAAAGCTACTGGTAATAGCTAACGAACAGTGTTAGCATCTCGCAAATGAACCATAAGTAAAAGCTAACGGACAGTGTTAGCATCTCGCAAATGAACTATAGCTAACCATCAAGTTTGTAACTAAAACTTTTTTATAAATGCCTTACTAAAAACCTTTGGCTAAAATGGAATTGCTAACTAATATTGTTGGGAACTTTCATTACGCTAACATTAACAAACTGTTATTTTTTGAAATGCTATGCTAACAATTAGCTGAAATTTCTAAACATTTGGCAGGAAAGCTAATGCTTCTATACATCATAATTTCAACTTTTCATGTGAAACAAGTTTCAAATAATGAGCCAAATGTGTGAGAACATAATCTGTGTTATTCCTTAGATTACTCTGTTTCAGGTCTGTATATATTCTCACTTATTATAAACACATCCTTTAAGTATGATGCACACTTGAGGGACCTTGGTAGACTTCCTGAAGCTGGCCAATTAAAAAAAGAGAAAGTTTTTTAGCACACGAGCCTTAAACAGACAACTTATTGCAGATAGATGATGACCTGAGGGCCAGCGGCTGCTCTAGTGGAACATAAAAGCAGAGCTGGAGCTGAGCCGATGAAGCTGTTTCTAACGATAACGAGCACTGACGGCAGCAACGCGATTAGGAAGCCCGACACGTCCGCCTCTCTTCCATAAACAAAGCTAAAGGGGAAGCGTGCCTGTGCCGCCGCTGCCTGCAGACCGATGCAGCTGCACAAACATTTCCCTCATAGTGCAACAGGAGCCCGTGAAGGAAAACACCAACAAAATCCAGAATGTCGCAGTGCTGCTCCACACGTTTCTTTTCAGGGGATCGTTTCAGGAGGGTGGACACAATAATGCAAACACCTGTACCACCTGATATAAAGCAGGCCTGCAGATGCTCTCGCTGGTATTAGATTTGAGTTACAGCTGTTCACATCATTCTGCCCAATCCTGTGTGTAGGCCCCGCCCACAGAAGAGTTTAGGATGAAGGTTATCACCTCTACCTCGCTGTTACATCCAGCAGATTTGTGTTTTATCTCGCCCAGGCTCGCTGCAGCGGCCAAGTCTGATCCGTGACTGAGCCTGTACGATAACATGGACACGGCTGCTGTTTGGGGCTAAAACCACTAACTGTGTTTACAGCTCGGCCATTTCCACTCATGCTTCTGTCACACAAATTATACGATATTGTGTCAGGAAAATCTCCTCCTCAGGTAATAACGTGAAAGAAAAATATTGCAGATCTGAGATTTTTTACTAAGAGGAAGTCGGGCTGCTGCAACATTTAGTTTTCTCATTAAGGCTAAAAAGCCGTTTGTTTCAGAGTCACGACCTCCTTTCTGGTAGAAAGTGGAAACGATCTAGCGTCTCTGCTGAGCTGAAACGGTCCACCCAGAAAAGAAACCTCCACCCTCGTGCAGCAGAGACAAACCCACTGTGGATCGTGTCAGAGTGCGGCCTCGCTGCACTTTTAAGGCAAGGATGGATCGTTTTTCTGACACATCAGCGACTCGGAGGACGCGATGTGCAGAAAAGCCACGCATCGTCTCTTAAGAGTGCAGGGGCCGGCCGGTGAGGATGTCTGTAGAAACAAAAAGCCATGGCAACAGAGCGGGGAGCCGATTACCCAGCAGCCAGAGGGGAACGCCACGACCAGGACGCCACGTTAACTACGGCATCATGTCAGGGACAAAACTCCAACATGTGCACTTATTTAATGTTCATCAGGTAAACTCAGAGCATATTAGAGCACCTGTCTGCTGGCCTTCATCTGCTTGTTCCTTTCACTTCATCGTCTAGTTCGAGCTGATTATACTGATAATATCACATAATGGATCTGACAGCTTCTTTTTATTTGCTTTAACTTAGCCGACTAATAATGACAAATGCTAATTTAAATAAATGAACGAAACGAGCAGCAGAGACAGGAGAACGTATCCTCGGCTTTTTCTTTCCAACATTCAGCAGCTCTGATTTATTCATTTATCAGATTTTCATTAATATAATCATTGAAATGTTAAATTCATGTCAACTTGACCTCTGACCTCTGTGCTATGACAGTGAATAGCTTCATCTTTAAAATAAAACCTGCAATCACCTGACCTCTTCCCGATGAGTTCCTGCTCTTTTACATCCATTCTGTGCGTTAAAAGGGCATCCGCATACTTTTGAAGTACGAAGATAAACATGTGATCTGGCTGACTGAGTAATTAGCTGAATAAACCCCGCCCCTGGCTCCACGTTGCCATGGGCGAGGCCTCTATTGGCCACTTGCAAAGGGCAAAGCATCAAGCAGGTAACAGGAAGCAAGGGCGGCATCTTACCAGTGTTCGATTGGACACACGTCACGGTTACCGCAGCAACATTAGCAGTTTATTACCCCCCCCAAACCTGAATCATTAAGCCCGCCCCTCCCACCCCTGTTTAGCAGCATGTTATTGTTACTGTGAGAATGGGCAGACGGGCGGGCGGGCGGACGACACACACTATAGAAATGAAACAAACAAAAAGATGTTAGACACATTTAAAGCCACACAGTTACAATGAGCCCGGAGAGGAGGGAGCGGTTAAGAACCTTTAAACACGCCTCCACGCCCGCCATGTTTAAACGTTCAACCGGCACTCGGAAGAAACCAGAGAGAGAAAAAACACACCAGGACACTGAGAAGCTAACAGACTGATGAAGAGTAGCTTCCTTCATCTGAGACCTACTGGAAACAGTGCCAGACACAGAGAGAGCTGTGCTTCCATCCAACCGTAACATCGGATCGAATGATGACGCTGAGAGCTCGCTGACTCCCGACCTGCCTGCACCGCTCTGTAGACAGACACTTTTACACTAGAAGACGTCAGAGGACACAAGCCTCACAGCCTCTAACGCTCCCCGTGCAGAGACTAACGGGACGCTGTCAAAGCTCCCCGAGCCTCTTCTGTCTCCGAACATCGAGTCTCAGGCAGTGCCTGTCGTTCTGGCTGCTGTCTGAGGAGATGTTTCCTCTGAACTCAAACCCAGCCGAGCTCTTAAAGCTACGTGGAACCTCTGTTTGGTTTCATCTTTCAGCAGCCCAACACCCTCACAACCGCTGCCCAACATCAGAGCAGCCGTCGACCTCGGGACAGCCTTTATGGACGATGAAGAGGACCGGGATGCTGCTGATGTTGATGATGATATGTTGATTATGGAAGCGTCAATCGATTAGACGCTTGGACCTGGAGAAGGACACGTCCCTTAGAGCGTCCTGTGGCGCTTCAGGACTATGGGGTGTTTGGTTTTTAGAGGTCATTCGGTCCCTTGCTGCGGTTGTATGTCAGACTCATTCCTGGTGGATAACCCAGGGCTGACCTTTGTCACCGCTTCAGTTCATAATTTTTATGGACAGAATTTCGAGGCATTGTTTCTCGGTATGTATTATTGTAGGGTCTACCGCTGTATGAATAAAATTTACTTGAATTTAAAATTGAATTGCGTAACCAAGTGGCTGAAAGATTTTACTTTGGTGGTCTCAGAATCTCGTCTCTGCTTTTTACAGATGATGTGGTTTTGTTGGGTCATCAGGTGGTGGGCTCACAGCCGAGTGTGAGACTGTGGGAACGAGAATCATTGCCTCCAAGTCTGAGGCCATTGTCCTCAGCTGGAAAAGGGTGGAGCAAGAGGCGAGTTACTGGTAAATGGTCTGTATTTATATAGTGCTTTACTAGTCCCTAAGGACCCCAAAGCGCTTTCCATATCCAGTCATCCACACATTCACACACTGGTGATGGCAGCTACGTTGTAGCCACAGCCACCCTGGGGCGCACTGACAGAGGCGAGGCTGCCGGACACTGGCGCCACCGGGCCCTCTGACCACCACCAGTAGGCAACGGGTGAAGTGTCTTGCCCAAGGACACAACTGTCCAAGCCGGGGCTCGAACCGGCAACCTTCCGATTACAAGACGAACGCCCAACTCTTGAGCCACGATCGCCCCAAGCACCTCGGGTCTTGTTCGTGAGTTGGCTGTAAAAGCAAAACTGTCGATTGTCGAATGAGCTCAAATGGCAGGCCTCCCCCTTAGAGACAGGGTGAGGAGTGCCATCGTTCGAGGGGGGCTCAGAGTAGAGCCAATGTTCCTCCACATCGAAAGGAGGCAGCTGAGGTGGTTCGGGTATCTAACAAGGATGCCTCCATTCACATGGGCATTACCCACGGGGAGGAGGCCCACCGGAGAGACTCCGTCTCTGGGCTGGCCCAAGAACACCTCGCCCCGTGACCCCAGACAAGCAGAAGAAAATGGATGGAAGGATCTACTCGTTAACTGATGATGTGATCTGATCTGATCCTATATGATGGTGTAGTGAACTTTTATTGAGAAGTTGGACCGTGTTTAACTGTCAGAGGTCTGATTTTTCGGGAGCTGAAGCAGCATTTGGTATTTGGTTAAATATGTCCGACTGATGATGACAGGAACAAAGAAAGAGCAGTTTGATCTATTTCCTCTCTGCAGGTGACAGGTGACTGCTTTCTTGTGAATTTTCCTTCTGTTTGAGCTTTGCTGTCAGTTGGATGGAAGAAGAGCTGCAGACAGAGAGAGAGGAAGAATGGAGGAAGAGGAGGTGAGAGACGGACGTACCGTCTGGAGCTTCGCTCAGAGCTTTGCCGGTCATCTCCCGCTCTCCAACCAGCCAGACGTAACCGGAGCCGGTCATGTTGAGCTGCCGGGCGGCTTTGTACACGAGCGCAGCTTCGTCTTCACTGCAAACACACAAACACACAGCAGGTCAGCACTCACCTGTGGCTGACACAAACAGACCAAAGAACCAGTCATCAATCACCTGGCAACACCCTGGAAACCAACATATCAAACACTCCTGTGGATGCGCAGTCTGACTTCTTCTGTTCGAGCTCCAAACGTCTCTTTAAAGACCCGATGAAGGTCTGATGATTTCACTTCGGTGCAGTCAGAAACACTGCAGCTCAGTTCATTGACTAACCACCACTTTCACAGCATTCCCGAGGACACAATAAGAGCTCCAGGGTCTCCGTGGTGGGTTCTTCCCAAGACAAAGAGGAAACGTAAACAAAGGAGGCAAAAGCGTGGCTGTAGGGCGGGCCCACTAGCACGGCTAAAGAAACAGCCATTTAAGCCACCGCCTCCGAGTATTTTCCTCTCCAACGTCAGGTCCATAACCAACAAAATCGACGAACTGAGATTACAGATTGCAGTCAACAAGTGTGTACGGGACAGCAGCATAATATTGCTCACAGAGACTTGGCTGCAGCCATCAATTCCAGCCTCGGCTAATGAGCTAGAAGGCCGCACGGTCCACCGTCACGACAGGAACGGCCACTCCGGTAAGATCAAAGGAGGGGGTTTATGCATCTACACCAATGACAGCTGGTGCAAAAACACAAACACTGCCATTGTTCCCCGGATTTGGAATATTTGACTGTGAAGTGCAGACCCGTCTACATACCTCGCGAGTTTACTGTTGTCATGGTAACGGCTGTGTACGTACCACCCGATGCTAATGCTAACTCGGCCATGGAGGAGCTGCACAAGACAATAAGCAACCAGCAGAACTCCCATCCAAACGCAGTGCACATCATAGCTGGGGACGTCAACCATGCTGGTTTAAGGTCAGTATTCCCCAGATGTGAACAGCAGATTAAATGTGCAACGAGGGAGGAAAACACACTAAAGCCTACAGCAACATCCAAAAAGGCTACAGAGCAACCCCTCTACCACATCTAGGTTTGTCAGACCACATGTCCATGCTGCTGATCCCTGCATACACTCCCATAGGAGAAGAGCCCCCCCAGTCACAAAGACTGTGAAAACCTGGCCAGAAGGTGCATCACATCAGCTGCAGGACTGTTTTGAAAACACGGACTGGAGCGTGTTCGAGCATCAGGACCTTGAAGAGCACACAACATCAGTGCTCTCATATATTAATTTCTGTGTCAACAGTGTCACTGTGGACAAACGTCTCCAACCAGAAACCCTGGATGACTAAAGAGGTCCAGGTCCTGCTGAAGCAACGTGACGCCGCTTTTAGATCCGGTGATGGTATGCAGTACAGCGCAGCCAGATCTGAGTTGAAAAGAGGCAACAGAGCAGGGCAGCGAAAGATCGAAGACCACTTCAGCACCAACAACCAACAAGGGAGTTCAGCACTTAACCAACTACAAACCTTGCATTACCACGTTGACTGAGGGTAACGCGGAGCTTGCGGAGGAGCTGAACCACTTCTTCGCACGCTTTGCGGTGAAGGGACCAGCGGCAGCAGCAGCAAAAACATCGGACAGCAGCAGCAGCCCTCATAGTGCAGGAATATGAGGTGAGGCGCACACTGAGGGCAGTGAACCCCAGGAAGGCCGCCGGACCAGATGGGGTAACAGCAAGGGTCCTAAAAGAGTGTGCAGACCAGCTGGCTGGGGTCTTCACTAAGATCTTCAACTCTTCACTGTCCCAGTCCTGCTTCCCGCCTAAAGTCAGCCACAATTGTCCCACTGCCAAAGCGTACTAACATTAGCAGCCTCAACGACTACCGACCAGTTGCTCTAACACCTGTTATAATGAAGTGCTTTGAGAAACTGGTCCGACGTCACATCATGTCCTGGCTGCCACCCACACTCGACCCGCTCCAGTTTGCATACAGAGCTAACAGATCAACTGAAGATGCCATTGCTACAACGCTCCACACCACCATCTCTCACCTGGAAGTGCAGGGCCGTTACGCCAGGCTGCTCTTTGTTGACTTTAGCTCTGCTTTCAACACGATACTCCCGGACAGACTAATAGTTAAACTGCTGGAAATCGGACTTCCTTCTACCACCTGCCGCTGGATCAGAGACTTCCTGTCAGACCGTGTACAGAGAGTTCGAGTGGGGCCTCATCTTTCCTCAGCCCTCAGCCTCAACACCGGCTCTCCACAAGGCTGTGAGTCCCCTACTGTACACTCTGTACACACATGACTGTGTTAGTTCCCACCCAGACAACACAGTCATCAAGTTTGCAGATGATACCACCGTGGTGGGGCTCATCTCAGGGGGAGATGAGACGGCGTACAGAGCTGAAGTTCAGAGGTTGTCAGATTGGTGTGTAGACAACAACCTGGACCTTAATACCACCAAGACAAAAGAACTGGTAGTTGACTTCAGAAGGAGGAAGTCTGAGCTGCAGCCTGTCAGCATCAACGGGGAGTGCGTGGAAAGGGTCTCCAGTTTCAAGTTTCTGGGAGTGCACATAGACACAGACCTCCGATGGAGCTCTAACACCTCTGCGGTCTTAAAGACGGCCCAACAGCGTCTCCACTTTCTGAGAATCCTCAGAAAAATGGACCTGAAGAAGGAGCTGCTGACCGTCTTCTACCGCTGCTCCATTGAAAGTGTGCTGACGTATTGCATCGGTGTGTGGTTCTCCAGCTGCACCACAGCACACAGAAAGGCACTCCAGAGGGTCATCAATATGGCCCAAAAAATCATTGGACATCCTCTTCCCTCCCTGAAGGACCTGTACAGCACTCGCTGTCTCAAGAGGGCACGCAGCATCCTACGGGACGGTACACACCCAGGACACCGGGTGTTTAAGCTGCTGCCGTCCGGCAGGAGGTTCAGGCTGCTGAGGTCCCGGACAAATAGACTCAAGGACAGCTTTTACAACAGGACAACAGCCCTGATCAGTGCTAACAGCTGACCTGACTGGATACCTACCTGGACTTCTTGGGGGGGTTAACAACGGTAAAAACAATAACAATAATAATATTTATATTTATAACAAGGTGCAATAATAATTAATGTGCAATAATAACAGTGTGCAATAAAAATACACTTCTTCTTCTTTTTTATTACTAAGTTATTATACTGTGTTGTGTTGTTTGTGTCGTATCGTGTCGTGTTGTTATATGTAGTGCCGACGTAGGACAGTTTTCCAATTTCGTTGTACTATTGTACTATGTATGACTGTGCAATGACAATAAAGATCTTATCTTATCTTAGCACCTCACGATGAGCTGACGCTCGGGCCGTGGTCTTTGGCCTTGTTCAGTTTTGGATTTGCTGCTGGTGTTTTGTGCAGAAGAGTCTGACTTTCCCCAGACGATAGAGGCTGATTGTTGTTGCATCAGACTAAGGGCTGATCTTTAGACCTTGTGCGTCCTGCTCGCGTTTACATGGATCTTTTTACACAACATTTGCAGCTGCTACTTTTACCTGTTTTACACATATTCAGTCCAACACTTGCTGATGGCTCAGTCACAAAGTTCCTGCAAAGTCATGGCAAGAACAACTTAAACTGTGACCAGTGTCCTAACCCTGAGAAAGCCTAACTGTGGAAACCACAACATCGTCCAATCAGAAACCATCATGGAAACCACCTTGAAATGTGCACAAACCTGGCAGATAGGATGATGACTCGGGCCTCCAGGTCTTTCGCCTCCAGCAGCAGGGCGGTAAGGTTGGTGTCCTGGCTGAACAGCAGCACCTTCTCAGCCTGGAGGACCACCAGATGGACACAGTGGACGGACGGTAACACCGAGGGACAGTGAGAAACACGGCAGAACAAAACACCACAGAACACATCGCAGGACAGCCATCGTTAGCTCCACATCCACAACCCCTCCCCAACCACCCACAACCCCAACCTCGACCATGCTCCCTCTCACCCACGCTACCACCGGAGGAGGAGGGGAGGAGGGACGGGAGCAAAAAATGGAGACAAAAAGTGTTCAAGATCTGCTGAACTAAAGAAAACTCAAAGTCGAAGCTGGAATACAAAGAAGGAGGGGCAAAAAGTTGTGCGTGGTGTGGTGGCACATGCAAACTGAGGCGCTTTCAAGACTCCAACCAACCAACCAACCAATCGGGAACGTGCATGTTAGAGCGCACTGATGCAACCGCAAATTAAAAAAAAAAGATTCAAGTGGAGGAGGGGAGGAGGGGAGGAAGAGGAGGGGAGGCGGGGAGGAGAAGTGGTTCATTTCCAAAAAGAAAAAGAAAAGAGGAGTGAGAGGATCCTGGTGTGTTCCTCGATAATCTGCAGACAGAGCCACGCGTCAGCCTGGCCACATGCAACCCTTCACAAGGAAAAACCCGGGGAGGGGGAGGGGGATGAGGAGGGGGAGGAAGAGGAAGGGCGTCTCTCCTGCGAGTGTAAACCCATTCCCGATGTGCAGGAATCATGAAAAATCAAAAGAAAGAAAAGAGATGGTGGAGAAAAGACGTGCCACCAGGATAAGAGTCTATCTCTGGAGCCGGGTTGGATTCTGGGCGGGCGGGGCTGACTGGTGTTTGGCTACTACTGGGCGAGCTCAGAGATTGGTTGGGCGGCGTGCATCATTTGACCATGCAAGTTTATACCTTGGGTGTTCTCCTGAAGTCAAAGTTCTGTTGGTCGAGGTTTTCATAGTTCCTGTTTTTAGTCTGATGGGTAATGTGCACAGAGAAAATATGCAGACACAGAAGATTATAGACAGTCAGAAAAATGTGGCGGGGGGGAGGGGGGCAGCAAAGCATCCAATAAATGATTGATTTCTTCTGCAGGAGTCGGACGCAAACACATCGCAGTCTGCCCAGCGGTCTGTCGACCTGCGTCCAGTTCGGACTTCTTTTTAATAATAACCTCCGTGTGCAGCGCCCCCTGGTGTGTGGACGACAGCGGCACGTGTTAACCAGTAACATCTGGACGAGAGGTTTCTAAGCACTGCTGTGCTGAAGGTGAAATGGAGTGATTTGTTTTCTAAGCAGTGATGTCAGGATATCAAGCGTAGGATGGCCATTATCGCCCAAAACTCCCTGAACGAAGAGGAAACCACTCACCCTGAGATAAACTATAACCTTCTGGTTTCATCTAAAGGTATAAACACGTATTAATCAGCTGTTTCCCCTTAACCTCTCTAAACCCCCTGCTCCTAAAAAGCACATTTGTTCCTGATTGGCCAGCTTCTGGAAGCCTGCTGAGGAGCAGATGCCTGCACTGCATGGTTGCTCTTCAGCAGCAGGTGATCAGACATACAGAGAAAATGAGTCTAATTCTCATTTCCTGAACCCGCTGCTGTGTACTTTTAATTAAACGATGACTTTTCATCATGTTTCATGTTGTTTTTTCTGAACAAAGATCAGGATGTAATAAAGCGTCTGTTCCTGTACGTTAAACTGTCCTGCAGCCCTAAAACGACCCGTAGCCGCTTCACCCTGATATCAGTGATGACATCATCATTAGTGCTTTCAGACAGCGGAGGCTCACGCATGAAGGCTGTGATTTTGAGTTGTGATTAAAGAACAGGTGCTAATTATAGCGGCTGTTGCGGAGCCGTGACCGGCTCGCTATATTTAGTCTGAGGTGTAAAATCGCTCCTGAAGCCTGCCTGCAGGCGTGAACGCAGACGCTTTATTTTTAGAGAACAAAGAGACGCTTTGACTCAGAAGCCTGTCGAACTTCACAGCTGAGCCGTGATCAAGCACTTGTCGCTTCGGCTCCTCGGGATGAAGAGCTAACCTCGCCACAAACCCAGCTCGGTCTCATTTTATCCACACCCAGCCTTCCCTCTCTGCAAACTTCCTGTGATGTTAATCCGCTGTGGCGGCGGCGCGTCCCATTAGTCCTCAACTCGATCCGCTCCAAATGTTAATCTCATTAAATTTACATCCGTGCGCAAAGTCCCCGAACAGCACGGCCTCGCTCTGAGAGCGCTCCAACCGACCTGCACACACCTAATGACACGTCCAGGTTCATTACTGTTTTACACCTGAGCCCAGTCAGGGATTCACGGAGAATCACAGCTTCAGACCCACAACTGCAAAACACAAAGCAACGAACGTTTCAATGTCACAGAGGAAAGGCGCTCCAAAGACAGAGAATCAGATCCCACGTACGGAAAATCTTTTCCAAGATTAAAAGTACAGCATGGAAAACCTCACCACTAGGCGTCAGTAGATCTCAGCAGTCAGCTGAGTTCTGTTTCTAATCCTTCTAATCCAGCATAATCCGAGCTACGGTGGCTGCTATGGGACAAACATGTTGTAGGAAGCCAAAAGAGATCAGAAACAACATTTAGACTCCTCCCCATAACGGCCAGCGTGTTTCTACTACTGTTTGTGTTTTTGGGGGTAGTGTTGGATGATAAATTAAAATGGAAATCTCATATTGAACATGTTAGAAAAAAGATGGTTAAAAATATATATTCTGGGTAATGTCAGAGACTAGATTATAAGGCAATGCGTATTTTATATGTCTCACTAATTTTCCCCGATCTCAGTTACTGTGCTGAGGTGTGGGGGAATACATATGTGACTTATATACATCCTCTATACGTGTTACAGAAGAAAGTGGTACGAATGGTTCATAATGTTAAATACAGAGAACATACAAATAATCTGCTTATAAAATCGAAATTGTTGAAATTTGAAGACTTAGTGAAATTACAGACATTATTATTCATGTGCAAGGCAAAAAATAACACATTAAGTTACAAAGTTTGTTTGTATTGTGTTCAGGAAGTGGTGACAGCAGAAGGAAGTTTGACTTTAAGCATCAGTTTGACCTCACAAAGACAAATGTGTCCAACAGTTAAAGGTATAAGAATCTCTTCAAGATAATCTCAAGAGTTGTACAAACATGCACCGTTTAAAAAGTGTTACATACTTAACAGGATAAATCAATATGAAGAACATGAAAGTAATTTAGGCTAAATGTAGAAGGAAAAATTTTCATTGCCATTTAATGCTGTATATTGTGATTATACTGATTTGTTGTTTAGTTTTGCATTGTTACATAAAAATACATGTTAGAGAGTTTTTGGGGGGTTATTGGCACCTTCTTGTAACAATTAAGTTTAACATCCAGGATCCATGAAAACAGAGTTTATTAAATTCAGTTAGAAGTTAGCAGGAAGTTAGCAGGAAGTTAGCAGGAAGTTAGCTCGCTAGCTTCCACCTAAACATGATATAGCATGTTCTGAGTGATTTCTGAAAAATTCAAACGTACAGCTCTGTCATCACTTCAATATAAATGAAGACAGGAAACTAAACAGCAGTGACGCTTGTAGGGTTACTGAAGTTGGGCTAGCTGGTATAATGATGTGCTACGTGATCGCTAGCTACACAGTGATCACTGACTGTTTTTAGGGGCTTGTTGAGATTAAATAGAACAAGATCCAAAACATGTTAAAAACACAACAGCCTTAATAAACGCAGAGCAGTTTGTTCACACGTCATCACTTAACAACAGGATAGTGAGTGTGGGCTGTCAGTGTGCTCACAGCCACAGCTGGTGTCCACCTGTCGGTGCGAGTTCCCTCTGACCGAGGACGGTGATCACTGCTGTTCACTCACCATAAAACACTATCAGACACCACAGCGATGATCAATGAACACACACTGATGTGTTGGATGATGTGTGTGTGTGTGTGTGTTGTGTCACTCCCTCTTGGTCACACGTCTGGGATCTGTAGGTAAGGGAAGCGCTTCTTCCTGGTTTCCATTTAAAGCCTGCGTGTCATTAACCAATCAGGTCAAACAGGCTGTTTAAACTGTTTTTTCTTGGATGCTTTATGTTCACTTTCATCAACAATGATAAGAAGAGAAAACCTGACGTCCTGAACCAAATACGATCCATCGTCTTTCCAGATGTCCAGCTTAATGTTTACCAAATCGCCTAATTAGAAGCAATCTGGTGCAACGTAGGAAGAATGTATATACTTCAAATTAAAGTGCTTGGCTACAGGCTTTTATTTTGAAATGTGTGTGTCGTACAGCAGGTTGCTGGGGCTGGCGGGTATTACATGCTTTGTTAAAGCCGGATATTTAAAGCAGGAACAACACACGACAGCCGCTCGGTTCACCTACTTTAGCTAATGTGCTGTAATATTCATGCGTCTCCCACTTTAAAAAATCTCTCCTCCAATATTCATGAAGGTATTTGACTCAAACTGAGAGACACAAAGTCACATTCAAACTTTTCTGAAGTCTCATCTGCACTCTGGAGGATTTCTGCTGTCTCTTCTTATTTTGAATCGTAGAAAAATATGAAGTGTTCACGCTTTGAGAAATATAAACATGCCGACACAGAGCCGCTGCTGCTTTGTCATTAACAAACATCCTCCTTTTCTTTTACTGCTTCTTACTTCCTGCCTCCATCTTCATTTGCTGCTTTTGAGTCGTTGTAAACATCACAGCACCACAGCGAGACGATTCATCGCGACCACCAGAAGGATGACCGACTCTCTCTACACGCCTGCAAAGCCGCCGTCACTTTGTCTGACATGTTTTTCAGTGAACGCCGACTCTCTCACCTGAGGAGTTGTGATCGATCGCCTCGTTAAAAACAGCGTCGACCTCGCTCGACATCACTAATCAGACGTTTTACATCATAAGCATATAAAAATGTTGAAACAGCTTAAAAACGTCTGAGTTGGATTAACGTTGAAGCCTCACAATAAAAACCACTGATGTCCGTTTTGCCGATTCTTTCCTGACTCAAACAAACTGGTTCGCCGTCGTTAACTGGGAATAATGGGATCACTTCCTGTGTTCTTCTATGAACCTGACACGCCTCCACAGTTTCTGATGGCAGACTCTAGATGCTCCTCTGTGGCAGCTGACTCCATGTTCCTGTGACCCCGCGTTGACCTTCATGCTCCTAATTCTGAGACCTTCCCACAAACGAGCAGCTGGACCACCTCAGTGCTGGTGTCCACACCACAGGGAAGCTGAGGAGGTTACAAGCTTCGTTTTATCATTGTAGCGTCCGCCTTACAACATAAAGCGCCTTGAGGCGACTGTTGTGTAAATAAAATTGACTTGAATTGAAGTTTCTGTACTTGTTAAATCCTGCACATGTATTTTAAATTTGGTGATGCGTGTTTACTGAATCCTTTAACCGTGGTGTTGTGATGTTTACTGCAGAAGCTCATCAAACAGGGAAACCAGTTCACGTGCTGGTTGGCCTGAACTCGTGTTTCCCTCGTGTCGAAGCTCTGCTGCATGTCAGTCGCACAGAGAGAGTCGCTTTGACAGTCAGTCAGGTCGACAGCTGCCACAGAAGCAGCTGAGATGTGTTTGCATGACTCCGTCAGAGCCGAGGCGATGAAACCAGACGGAGGTGAGCAACTGAAAGGATGACATGAACGGACAGACAGGAAGAGAGAGAGCGACAGGAAGAGGAGGAAAGAATGAACTCAAAGTCAACTTAAGATTAAAAAATAGAAGAAACGAAAAAGTAGAAAGTAAAACAAAAAGCACCAAAAACCTCCACCAAGACAGAAAAATATTAAAACATTCATCTTCTAACAATACACAGTGATGGAAAACCATGAGACATTCAGGAGCTGCATCAGACCTGCTGGTCCAGGAGGTCCAGAGTCAAGACCATTCAGTCCGAAATCCAGACTGGCAGGTCCAGAATCATGATTGCTGGGTCCACAGTCAAGACCAACAAGTCCTGACTCAAGAGCAATGCGTTCAGAGTCAGGACCAAGAGTCAGGACCAGCACATCCGGGGTCGAGACGGGCAGGTCCAGAACTGTGGTCAGCAAGTCAAGACCAAGAGTCAAGATCAGCAGGTCTGAAGTTATGACGAGTCTAGAGTTCAGTCCAGACCAACAGGTCCAGATTCAGGACAAGCAAGTCCAGGATCAAGACTAATAAATCCTATTATATTTAAAACCTGAAACAAACGATCAAAGGCAAATGTTCAGCCGAACGTCTGGTGTGAACTCTTTATCTGAGTGAATCTCAGCTGCATATATGATGATGTCCCCGTGACGTAGTCCAGTCCAGTCCAGTCCAGTCAGCACAGCCCAGCCCAGTCCAGTCCAGCACAGTCCAGCACAGTCCAGTCCAGTCCAGTCCAGTCCAGTCAGCACAGCCCAGCCCAGTCCAGTCCAGCACAGTCCAGTCCAGTCCAGTCCAGTCCAGTCCAGTCAGCACAACCCAGTCCAGTCCAGTTCAGTCCAGTCAGCACAGCCCAGCCCAGTCCAGTCCAGTCCAGTCCAGTCCAGCACAGTCCAGTCCAGTCAGCACAGCCCAGCCCAGCCCAGTCCAGTCCAGTCCAGCACAGTCCAGCACAGTCAGCACAACCCAGTCCAGTCCAGTCCAGTCCAGTCAGCACAGTCCAGCACAGTCCAGTCCAGTCAGCACAGCCCAGTCCAGTCCAGTCCAGTCCAGTCCAGTCCAGTCAGCCCAGCCTAGTCCAGTCCAGTCCAGTCCAGTCCAGTCCAGTCAGCCCAGCCCAGCCCAGTCCAGCACAGTCCAGTCCAGTCCAGTCAGCACAGCCCAGTCCGGTCCAGTCCAGTCCAGCACAGTCCAGTCCAGTCAGCCCAGCCCAGCCCAGCCCAGCCCAGTCCAGTCCAGTCCAGTCAGCCCAGCCCAGCCCAGCCCAGCCCAGCACAGTCCAGTCCAGTCCAGTCCAGTCAGCACAGCCCAGCCCAGTCCAGTCCAGTCCAGTCCAGTCCAGCATAGTCCAGTCCAGCACAGCACAGTCCAGCACAGTCCAGTCCAGCACAGCACAGTCCAGTCCAGTCCAGTCCAGTCCAGTCCAGCACAGCCCAGCCCAGCCCAGTCCAGTCCAGCACAGTCCAGCACAGTCCAGTCCAGTCCAGTCCAGTCCAGTCAGCACAACCCAGTCCAGTCCAGTTCAGTCCAGTCAGCACAGCCCAGCCCAGTCCAGTCCAGTCCAGTCCAGCACAGTCCAGCACAGTCCAGTCCAGTCAGCACAGCCCAGCCCAGCCCAGTCCAGTCCAGTCCAGCACAGTCCAGCACAGTCAGCACAACCCAGTCCAGTCCAGTCCAGTCCAGTCAGCACAGCCCAGTCCAGTCCAGTCCAGTCCAGTCAGCCCAGCCCAGTCCAGTCCAGTCCAGTCCAGCACAGTCCAGTCCAGTCCAGTCAGCACAGCCCAGTCCGGTCCAGTCCAGCCCAGCCCAGCCCAGCCCAGCCCAGCCCAGTCCAGTCAGCCCAGCCCAGCCCAGCCCAGCCCAGCACAGCACAGTCCAGTCCAGCACAGCACAGTCCAGCACAGTCCAGTCCAGCACAGCACAGTCCAGTCCAGTCCAGTCCAGTCCAGTCCAGTCCAGTCCAGCACAGCACAGTCCAGCCCAGTCCAGTCAGCACAGTCCAGTCCAGTCCAGTCCAGTCAGCACAGCCCAGTCCAGTCCAGTCCAGCACAGCACAGTCCAGCCCAGTCCAGTCAGCACAGTCCAGTCCAGTCCAGTCCAGTCAGCACAGCCCAGTCCAGTCAGCACAGTCCAGTCCAGTCCAGTCCAGTCAGCACAGTCCAGTCCAGTCCAGTCCAGTCAGCACAGCCCAGTCCAGTCCAGTCCAGCACAGCACAGTCCAGCCCAGTCCAGTCAGCACAGTCCAGTCCAGTCCAGTCCAGTCCAGTCAGCACAGCCCAGTCCAGTCCAGTCCAGTCCAGCCCAGTCCAGTCCAGTCAGCACAGTCCAGTCCAGTCCAGTCCAGTCAGCACAGTCCAGTCCAGTCCAGTCAGTAAAACCTCCTGGATCTGCATTTCATGGAGGTCATGTTTGATCATGTTTGTGATTCTTATCCTGGTTTGGATCACGTGTGGCATCAGGTGTTTATTGAGAACATGAGAAACCCGGGTTAGTGAGCAGCTTCAGCCACACACAGGTCAGCTGCCTCATCTGTTTCTTTATGATCCATGTAAACAGAAAACCTGTAAAACCTCTTGGTGGAGATAAGAAAAGAAAAAGAAACAATAAAAATAAAGAAAAAGGATGAAAGAGAAGCTGCTCTGAAGCACCTGGCAGAAAGAATATTAAAGCTAATGAAGGACAATGAAGGAGGGACGAAGGAGGGACGAAGGGAGGATGAAGGGAGGATGAGGGAGGATGAGGGAGCGATGAAGGGAGGATGAAGGGAGGATGAGGGAGCGATGAAGGGAGGATGAAGGGAGCGATGAAGGGAGGATGAGGGAGGATGAAGGGAGGATCAAGGGAGGATGAAGGGAGCGATGAAGGGAGGATGAGGGAGGATGAAGGGAGGATGAAGGGAGGATGAGGGAGGATGAAGGGAGGATGAGGGAGGATGAAGGGAGGATGAAGGGAGGATGAAGGGAGCGATGAAGGGAGGATGAGGGAGGATGAAGGGAGGATGAAGGGAGGATGAAGGGAGCGATGAAGGGAGGATGAGGGAGGATGAAGGGAGGATGAAGGGAGCGATGAAGGGAGGATGAGGGAGGATGAAGGGAGGATGAAGGGAGGATGAGGGAGCGATGAAGGGAGGATGAGGGAGGATGAAGGGAGGATGAAGGGAGGATGAGGGAGCGATGAAGCAGCAATCCTGGAGAAGTCACAGAGCGATGATGGAGGGATGAAGCCTCTCACACAGCAGCTCGTTATTTCTCATGCAGTTAAACTACACAAACCTGCATTTGAATAAAGTGCGCCCACACACACACACACACACACGTGATGTGCAGCACGTTGCGACTGCATGTCTGTGTCTATGAGCTCATGTGTGGGCGTGTCCTTGCTGACCTTGGTCTCACGCTCCTCCAGCAGGGTCTCCAGTCTCTTCTGGGCGGCTCGGCCCTCGTGGTCGTCGCTCACGATCAGGATGATGTGATTCCACCTGAACTCCCTCATCAGGTCGAACCACACCTGTGCCTGGTGGGAGTACGGAGGCACCGTCCTCAGGAAGGACAGGTGGATGCTCTGCACGAGAGGAGGTGGAGGAGGTTAGCCCAACAGGTTCTTACTCTGATTTTATCCAGAAACATCCATCCTTCACATGTATGATGACATCAGAACCAGAGATCAGGAAGAAGCTCTACAGAACCAAAAGCCAGAAAAGATGTGTGAATATTTCATGTGTATAAAACCTGGTGAGGAACCAGAACGCTGCTCACTGGGAGCACTGGGATATCCTATGGTAGGAAGTCCTGCCATTAATTAATGCTTCGATCTTAAATATGATCAACCTATCTCTAATAATCAGCTATGTACCACAGGCCTTCAAGCTGGCTGCAGTTAAACCTTTACTCAAAAAGCATCTCTAGACCCAGCAGTCTTAGCTAATTATAGGCCAATCTCCAACCTTCCTTTATATCAAACATCCTTGAAAGAGTAGTTGTCAAACAGCTAACAGATCATCTGCAGAGGAATGGTTTATTTGAAGAGTTTCAGTCAGGTTTCAGAGCTCATCACAGCACAGAAACAGCTTTAGTGAAGGTTACAAATGATCTTCTTATGGCCTCTGACAGTGGACTCATCTCTGTGCTTGTCCTGCTAGACCTCAGTGCAGCATTCGATACTGTCGACCATAATATCCTATTAGAGCGATTAGAACATGCTGTAGGTATTACAGGTACTGTGCTGCAGTGGTTTGTATCATATCTATCTAATAGACTCCAGTTTGTGCATGTAAATGGAGAGTCCTCTTCACACACTGAGGTTAATTATGGAGTTCCACAGGGTTCAGTGCTAGGACCAATTCTGTTTACATTATACATGCTTCCCTTAGGCAGCATCATTAGAAGACATAGCATACATTTACACTGCTATGCAGATGACACCCAGCTCTATCTGTGCATGAAGCCAGATAACACACACCAATTAGTTAAACTGCAGGAATGTCTTAAAGACATAAAGACTTGGATGGCCGCTAACTTTCTGCTTCTTAACTCAGATAAAACTGAGGTCATTGTACTCGGTGCTGAAAAGCTTAGAAATATGGTATCTAACCAGATTCTTACTCTGGATGGCATTACCTTGGCCTCCAGTAACACTGTGAGGAACCTTGGAGTCATTTTTGACCAGGATATGTCCTTCAACGCACATATTAAACAAATATGTAAAATACGTGCGTTTGCTGTCGCATTTTATTTGTAGTGTGAACAAGCAGACAAAACAATCGGATTTGATCAAGAAATTGGAATTGAGCATTAAGACCTTGAGTCCATTGAGTCCTGCATTTTGGATCCTTCCTGCCTGCACACAGCCATGACACATACAAGGTCTTAAATAATCAGGCCCCATCTTATCTTAATGACCTTGTAGTACCATATCACCCTATTAGAGCACTTCGCTCTCGCTCTGCAGGCCTACTTGTTGTTCCTAGAGTATTTAAAAGTAGAATGGGAGGCAGAGCTGTAACAGACCTTATCAGAGTAGATGGACATGCGCGTCGTCAGGCCGACCACGGGGATTCGGTAGAAACCGGCGGTGTAGGAGACAGGCGTTGGGGTCAGGTGGTCGTTGGACTGTGGAGGATGGCTGACCAGAATGGCGTACACCTACAGAGTAAGACAAACACATCTCAGTTCAGATGGTCGAGTAGAAAATGGCGCCGGCGGGTTTGATGGATTTTTCTGGAATTACTATTTGATGTTGGAGGTCTGCAGAAAAGCAGCAGTGAGCTGTGTTTCTGCAGACACGTACACATCTGAACACATCAGCTGGAACCTTTGATTTTCAGTTATTTGTTTTCAGTTGTTGTCAGTGAGACAGAGAAATGTTTCCTGTTAATCAGTCCTTCATGTGTAATGACCGGCCCTGTGATGCAGACGCAGGATTTCTCCACGAACAGCGAACGCTGCAGAGTAACTGCTGAATAACTCCTGCTCTGTGAGTCCTACGAGCCAAACGAGGACGTTCACACCTAACAAAGCGTAAAACGTTCTGATACGAACTCAGGTTACAGTTCAGTGCAAACATCAACATTTCTGTCGCACACATAAGACGATACAGATGAAAAGATTCTTAAAATTACATTTGATGAGTTTATTCTTCATATTTGTGTAAATGCTGAAGGCAAATTTTCAGTTTATTTTGGCAGCTAAATGTAGAGAACGAGGAATCTGCTCACAGCACAGCGTCGCTGACAGCTTGTGTCTAACAGTAGGATGACTTATAGGCCGTTACACTCGTGTTCGTGCTGCATCCTGTAAAACCTGTACATGTGTTTGGATCAGGCTGCTGAGTAACATTTGAAAAAATGATAAAAGTTTTGTCTGCAATTTGAAATCAGTCAAATAATATAAAAGGCTGGTTTCACTGATATAAACCAGGTTCAGACTGGTCGTGTTTATGACGAGTAAAATCATCCTTCCTGGATCCCAGTTTGAGAAATGGTTCCAAACCTCAGCGATCAGGTTCTTGATGTGAAACTGCAGAGAAACTTTTATCTCCTGCCGAGTGTTTGCAGCTTTAGGACAGAAATCAGAGAGCGTGCGCCGACCCAGAAACTCTTACGTCACTACACGGCGATCGTGGCTCGAGAGTTGGGAGTTCGTCTTGTAGTCGGAAGGTTGCCGGTTCGAGCCCCGGCTCGGACAGTCTCGGTCGTTGTGTCCTTGGGCGAGACACTTCACCTACCGCCTACTGGTGTTGGCCAGAAGGGCCGATGGCGCGATATGGCAGCCTCGCTTCTGTCAGTCTGCCCCAGGGCAGCTGTAGCCTCCACCAGTGTGTGAATGGGTGGATGACTGTGTAAAGCGCTTCGGGGTCCCTAGGCGGGACTAGTAAAAGCGCTATACAAATATAGGCCATTTACCTGCCGACGCTGTAGCAGAATAACTTTGTGGTGAATCACTGAGCAGCTCGTATTTAAAATCTGAAGAAAATGAAACGCTGGACGTGTCTCGATTCAGATCCTTCTGTTAGACGTGTGTGACGTGTGTAGTACTTGAAAGGGTAATGTTATCAAACTTTAGACTAAACATTTAAATTCTTCTAAGTGAAGAAACTGAAAACTAACAAGTAAATACTGTTCAGCAGCGCCCCGCCCCCCCCCCCCCATCCCCCCCATCAAGGAAAAAGCCGAGGTGGTCGGTCAGGAAGGTCTTCCCCGTTAAAATGCTTAACACTTGCTAATGCTAGCTGTGAGTCCACACATTGCACAGGTGAGTGGTAAATGATCTCAGATCAGAAAGCAGCAGCTTGTCAGTGATGCTGGTCTCCCATCAGTCTCCCATCAGTCTCCCATCAGTCTCCCATCAGTCTCCCATCAAACAGATTTAACAGCCAGAAAAAGCTTCTGGTCTCAGCTGGACACACAGGAACCAGTTTCCAGTGGAATCAGTTATTCCTGCTTGCAGAGACAGCAGCGGTGACCACTTATGTAACCATCAACAGACTGGATACGAACAACGCTGGAGGGCTGGATGTAGTTTGAACGTTAAGGAGAGTCTATTTTTAGACTTCACTGGACCAGCACTGCCCGCCTTGCTTGCCCTGATGGCCGCTGGTACCTGCGGCGCCTATTTGTGCTCTGCATGTGTGAAAGTGTCAGACTTCCTTCACTTTTGCCGTTTAAAGCTAATTTGTTTCCTACAGGTGTTGTATTACAATTAAACACATGTAGTGTGTTTGTACAGTGTCACAGTGAAGCGTCAACACTTCAACAGGAATCTGAAAGTTGTCCTTTATGTTAATAATCAAAATATGTTTTAAAACACACGTCAGTAACGACGTTTAGTGTGATTGCTACAATAAATACAAAACAACTGAATGAATAAAACATTATGTTCATTCTGTGATTAATAATTCATTTATGTAAGACATTCATACTGTACACTCATTGGCCCCTTTGTTCAACTGCCTGCTAACCTAAACATCTAACCAGCCAATCACATGGCAGCAACTCAGCGCAGTTCCAGGGTCAACATGGTCGAGACGACCTGCGGAGGTTCAAACTAAGCATCAGGAAGTACGCAATGCGACTGCGTGGTCGGTCGTCTCAGTGTCAGAAACAAAAACATCTCCAGAGTTTACAGACAAACTCTGACAAATAAAATCAAAAATACGCCGTCGGCAGCCCTGTTGACATCAGAGGTCAGAGGTCAGAGACAGACTGCTCTGAACTCATAACCAAAGGTTGCACACGAGCATCTCTGAACAGCAGATGGGCACATTCACAAAAGAAGAAGACGAACAAACATGGACGATTCTCCGACGGCGTCCTGCCTCCATCCTTCACTGGCGTTCAGGCTGGTGTGGCGTCGTCAGGCAGATTTCAGGACCAGCTGAGCATCATCTGAACTCTGCTGCTGCTGTGCATCCTCTCATGACTGCAGCCCTGATGGCTGCTTCCAGCACGCTCCGGGTCAAAAGGTCAGATTATCTCAAACTGTTTCCTGAACAGGAAGTTCGCTGTACTCAGACGCCGCTACTGTCAGCAGATTGTGTTTGTGTTGGTGCACGTTACTTCAGTAATGTCCTGTTTTATTCAGTTGCTTCTTCCACTGCAAGAGTACAAAACCATCTGAGGCTCTTAGTGTGAAGGGCAACAGGAAGGAACAAATGTTTTCTGGTTTAGACAACATGAGACATCAGGCACAGAGCGAGACGTGGATCTCCTCTGAGCTCGGAGGAAGCTGCGGCTTTTACAAGCATGAAGCCGCCGTTTGGCGACCTCAGACTGAGCTGAGGAGACTCTACCTGTTAGCTTCTGTTCATCCTGATGTGACAGATGCATCATCATATCATGTTTTTAATAAACTAACCGCAGTGAAAGCACAAGCAGGACCTGTAACCACATGAAACCACCAGCAGCTGCTCAGCCGAACGCAGCAGCCTGCAGCTACAGGCCTGCGCTGTAATCCCTGCATCTCTCTCTGGACGGATTACATCTGCGCTCCTGCAGACAGAGAGAGAGGACGGTAATCTGACGTCCATCGCTCCCTCTGACACATCGACGCCATGTTGGCCTCATTTCTCCACAAAGGAAACAGGTTACAGAGCCCGTGTTGGATGAATCGTCTTTTCTCTGACGGTTGCACATAAAGACACAAATATCTCTGATGCTCAAAGAGCAGCTGTTTGCTGACAGTCTGACAGGATATGATTTGAATGCATCTGTTTGAAATCATTTTATCTTTTTAAAGGCACAAAAACAGTTTCTTTCGTTGTGAGATGGATGGTTATTCACGCACGTCCACGTGCTTCCATCGCACAGGAAGAGTGTTTGCCCTCTTCCTGTTTTTTTGTTTGACACATTTGAACGTTTCAGATCATTAAACAAATTTAAATATTAGACAAAGATTAACACAAGTAAACACAAAACATCCAAACCTACATGTGACCTCTTGGTCGTCGCTGCACAGTTGTGTGGTTAAAGCTTTGTCCAGTATTTACATTTGTTTCACTCGTGGACCCACGTCCTCATTTTATGTTTGACAGCGTTTTAGTAGGTAAAGGTGAAGCTTGGACATGAGCTGAGCTGCAGTTTGGGGAGGGCTTTGAGGGGGCGACGGGCTGACAGATCCCCTCGTACTGAACAGAAGTGAAGAAGATACAGAATTGAAAAGGGGAGGGGCACGTAAACTGGGGGAACCTGTATAGATGAGGACCGGAAGGAGCGTGTTTGGAGGCGTGGTCCCGCTCCTGAAATTCCCAAACATAATCTCCAATTACTGATGTGAAACATTAAAGTGTGACAAACCTTAAAAAAAGTAATTGGAAAGAAAAAATCGCTTCAGCAGCACTGTAAGTATAAACCCCCACTCCCCCCTGCAGGCGTCTATCCTCCAAGCTCGGTCCTCTACCAGAGGCCTGGGGGGTCCTGCAGTATCTCAGCTGTTCCCAGGACTGCGCTCTTCTGGACAGAGATCTCCGATGTTGTTCCCGGGATCTGCTGGAGCCACTCGCCTAGCTTGGGAGTCACCGCACCGAGTGCTCCGATCACCACGGGGACCACCGATACCTTCACCCTCCACATCCTCTCCAGCTCTTCTCTGAGCTCTTGGTATTTCTCCAGCTTCTCGTGTTCCTTCTTCCTGATGTTGCTGTCATTGGGAACCGCTACATCGATCACTACGGCCGTCTTCTTCTGTTTGTCTACCACCACTATGTCCGGTTGGTTAGCCACCACCATTTTGTCCGTCTGTATCTGGAAGTCCCACAGGATCTTAGCTCGGTCATTCTCCACCACCCTTGGGGGCGTCTCCCATTTTGACCTCGGGACTTCCAGGTTATACTCGGCACAGATGTTCCTGTACACTATGCCGGCCACTTGGTTATGGCGTTCCATGTATGCCTTGCCTGCTAGCATCTTGCACCCTGCTGTTATGTGCTGGATTGTCTCTGGGGCATCTTTACACAGCCTGCACCTGGGGTCTTACCTGGTGTGATAGACCCCAGCCTCTATGGATCTTGTACTCAGAGCTTGTTCCTGTGCTGCCATGATTAGTGCCTCTGTGCTATCTTTCAGTCCAGCTTTGTCCAGCCACTGGTAGGATTTCTGGATATCGGCCACCTCCTCTATCTGCCGGTGGTACATACCGTGCAGGGGCCTGTCCTTCCATGATGGTTCCTCGTCTCCCTCCTCTTTCTTGGTTTCTGCTGCCTGAGGTATTCACTGAGCACACTGTCAGTTGGGGCCATCTTCCTGATGTATTCTTGGATGTTCGTTGTCTCATCCTGGACTGTGGTGCTGACACTCACCAGTCCCCGGCCCCCTTAGCGTACAGCCTCAGGGTGCTGGACTCAGGACTTGCCTGACCCTCTGCAGGTACTTGGTGGTTGCAGCTTTCCTAGCGGCCTCTTCATGGTTCCCATTCGCCTGCGGGATCCCCAGGTACTTGTAGCTGTCCTCTACGTCTGCAATGTTGCCTTCTGGTAGTTCAATCCCCTCAGTTCTGACTACCTTCCCTCTCTTTGTTACCATCCGACTACACTTCTCCAGCCCGAACGACATCCCGACATCATTGCTGTACATCCTGGTGGTGTGGATCAGTGACTCGATGTCTCGTTCATCTTGGCATGCAGCTCAAAGCTATTCAAGTTTTAATCTTGTGCAGTCGGGGCAGTGAGGCCTTCAGAGGGTTTACATAAATCTTACATCTGCATAGAGGCCTGAGATTACTTCTCTAAACCCGACTGAGTCAGTCTCAGGTCCACAAACAGGACAGAAGACTGACTCACGTTTGTGTGAAAATGAGAAACTACGACACGTTTTACAGTGATTTGGGAAACAGACTCATTTCAGCTGATTTGTGTCCATGTACAACACGAAGATTTTCTTTCCTAAAACAGGAAAAGTTCACATTACGACTGTTGACTCGTTTCACTGATGGATTAACAGAGTTTTCTTATTAACAGCTTTGTTTTCTCCTGTACAGATGTCCTCCTGGTGGTAACAGATGACATCGTGTTCCCAAATATTAAAAACGTACGAACCCAGTCAGCTTAACACGAGTGATTATTATTCTGCTCTCAGTTTTACTCTCACTCTGATTATAATTATGAAACACACCCACCCCCACATCTCTCTGCACATACTGAAAGAATCAGCGTGACATAAATAAATCTGCCACCGCTGAAATCTGGAGATGGCCCGACAAACAGAGTTTAACAAACACGACTGATCATCCGGAAACTGAAAACACAGCATGATGGAAACCACGGCTATAAACGTGATAACTTTATTGATACACAATCAGAAAACCGAGCGCATTGTTTTGATCGTGTGGGATTTTAACTCCATCACCTCAAATTTCACAACATATACATCGTGCAGCGATTTTACCCAGGACGCCATTTTTGGCCCCATAGACATTCATCTGAAACGGTTGCCTAGCAGTGTTGGGGAGTAACGGAATACATGTACCGCCGTTACGTATTTAAAATACAAAATATGAGTAACTGTATTCAGTTACAGTTACCGTTTAAAAAGGTGGTATTTAGAATACAGTTACTTTGTTGAAATAAATGGATTACACGGCGGTACTTCCCTGTTTCATATTGTGGCGGGTCAGGCCTGTTTGGGTTTGTTTGACAGCTACGTTCTGTTGTTCCAGGCAGCGTTACGGTTGCCATGGTTACAGGGTGGCGCTCTCTCTGCGTGTTTCCTGGGTGAGAGAGCGCCTGTTGTTGTTGTTGTGCTAAGCTAACAGGCAGAATGCTACAGGTATAGCTCTAAAGAATGTAGCATCATGGGCAGTGTAGTCCGTGCTGCAGGGAGAATGGACTGCCACACACGTTATGTGTCTGTGAGCGAGGGAGGGAGAAAAAGGAAAAGTAGGAGCTGTCATCGAGCAGAAACGGGAGCTGGAAGCATGTAAATATAATAATAACCACTGCAGCCAAGAAGAGAGCCTGACGAGCCCAGCTGTAAGTAAGCTATTAAGACTCGACTGTACACCGTGTTCGTGTTTTCCTCTGAAACAATAAGTTCTGTTGGAGCAGCCTTTCAACGCCTCTCTCTGTCTCTGCTAGCAAAGTTGACCCAGACAACAAAGTAAAGCTAGTTTTAGCTACGAGCCGACACAGAACCCACCGTATTAGCCAGAGGTCCCTTTACTACGGTTCGGAGCCGCGGACCTTCAGTAACAGTAATAAATCACAGCAATAGTACATTCATGTAGTTGTAAACAGCATGATAATATATTAAGTAATCCAAAGTATTCAGAATACGTTACTCTCATTGAGTAACGTAACACGTTACAGAATACATTTTGGGGCATGTAATCTGTAATCTGTAATGGAATACATTTTAAAAGTAACCTTCCCAACACTATTGCCTAGCAACATGTAGTGTTTACACTGTAGTTCGCTCTGTGGCCGCACAGGAAGAAGGTCCCGAGTTTGAATCCAGCCTGAGTTCGCTCTGCGTGTCCAGGTGCACCCGGTGAACCTGCAGTGAGCGTCTGCTGCCAGGTGGGGGCAGTGTGAGCAGCTCTGCTTCTGTTGTTCGTCTGATGTGTTTTTCTTGCTTCTCTCAGTCCAGGTGAACTCCCTTACCTGCTCGCTTATCAACCAATCAGAATCTGACCAGCATACAGCGTCCTGTACGTCACCTCTGCAGCCATAAAATGAGTTTTTATCCAGCCGAGGACGCGGCGATGTTTGATTTTTAATGTTCCTGTAATTAAATCATTCAGACGTGTCGGCGCTCGTGTTGCTTTGGACTCTTTTTATAAATGACATAAAATATAAGAACAATGTAATGATGTGAGCCAATAACACGAGACTTCAATGATCTAAATACGTTTGATGGGTACGGATTATTTTACATTCATTTTCATTTAGACCAAAATCAGCATTTCGCTTCGTTAAGAGACGACTTCTGTGAAGCTGCTGTTGCAGGACAGGGTCATGACCCCCAACCACCCCACCAGTAAACCTGTCAAAATAAAGGTCGTCCTGCAGTGAAATCAGAATAAATCATGTCATCTGAGATCATGTTTGATCACTGAGGTTCACAGAGGAGACAGATTTTCACACTAAAACCTCCCATAGTTCTGTCGGGCTTTTACTGTGAAAGGTAAACAGGAAGAGTTTCGTTTCACCGTGAAAGTTGCAGCAGTTTAGGGGCGGGGCTAAGACATTTCTGAGTCAGGTTTGAGGGGTCATGTGACAGCAGGTGCTCACCTGGTTGGAGATGAGGTCCTCGCAGACGGAGAGGGCCATCTGGATGGCGTTGGCCTTGTGCGTGACGGAGATGGCGTTCATCTTGAACTTGTCCTTCCCGTACAGAGCGTTGGCCTGACTCACCGCCTCCTTGAACACCTGCTCGTATCGCTTCTGACTCAGCACGGCGCCCACGTTCACCAGCCGTGGCTCGCAGCCGCACAGCGCCACCGAGCAGCACTGCAGCACGGCCAGGAGCAGCACGCCGCGCAGCTCCACTGAGGGGAGGGGAAAGAAAGTGCATTACTAAAGGGACGATTTAGTCCCACCGTGGGGTCCTCAGATACGCCTGAGGGGACGCAGACGTCCAGACTGGCGTTTAAATGATGTCGTAACCCCGACTTAATCTCATCATCTGGATTTTTTAAGTCTTTTTGTTCTTGGTAATCACAAAAAGATTTTTTAATTTTCACAAACAAACTGAAATTGATTCGATGTAAGCAGCTCTGCGTCAGACGTGAACATTCATGCAAAACCAAAAGCATGAAACAACATGAAGACACAGAAGACCTGATGATGTCACCTGAACCCGGCGCTGATGTCATCATTCAGCGGTTTATAAGGGGTCATTAAAACAATCGTGGGCGTGGTGAAGGCCGCCGTCAGTGCAGCGTGATAATAAAGATTTGTTTTATTTTGGATTTTAATCCAGAATTGACAGTTTTTACTCCATGATCTGGATTTTCTCTCACACTCGGAGACGGCTTTTACATTTCCAGATTTTTATCTCGTGTTTGTTTTGTCATTTGTTTACAGTTTAAACAGATAATAAGAATTTGATCTTTTCATTTGAATTTTGTTTTATAATCAGGAAGTTTGACACTGGAGGACGAGTCTGCGGCGAGCGTGGACGCATCAAAGAGTCTGAATCCTTCGATAAAGAAGCTAAAGTGAAGGAAAGCAGGAACGTGAGGTCAGCTGAGACGGGAGGTGTGCACACTTTGAGCTTCTGTGGGGAGGATTCAAAATCGATGCAGGTGGAAGTTTATCATCGGTGTTCGTGTTCAGTCACATTTCTGTGGAGACACTCGGGAATAGTGACAGGCGGAGCAGACGGCTGTAAAAACGGGAAAAATTTCACAACAGACTCACACAAACACAGAGAAATGAAGCTGAAACAAACAGAAGTGCCAAACACACCTGCAGAGACACAAAATGGCTCCATGAAGAAAATGAGACATGCAGAGACGACTAAGAGACGGACAGACCGCGAACCACAACGACTGAGAGCCAAACACAAAGTGACGACTGCAAAGCTGCAACACCTCCGAACAAGATCAAAAATGTAACAAAAACCTCAAGAGACACAAGATGAAGACATCCAGAACCACAACAGCTGCAGGGAGACAAAGTGCACACACCAAACGAGCACAAACACAAAAGATACAAGAAGACACAAACGTGGCAGAGACGCAAAACTGAAGAACAAAGCTCGGGGGGACAAATCTGACAGCAGGAAGTGAAACACAAAGACACACAAGAAATACAGGAACATGCCTCAGAGCACAGACACACAAAACACCCAGAAAACCCCCAAAATCTACCCGACCTGCTCTGAGTCCAGCTCTGAGTCCAGTGTGAGACCAGTGTGAGTCTGGTCTGAGACCAGCTCTGAGACCAGCTCTGAGACCAGTCTGAGTCCAGCTCTGAGTCCAGCTCTGAGACCAGCTCTGAGACCAGCTCTGAGACCGGTCTCAGTCCAGCTCTGAGTCCAGTGTGAGACCAGCTCTGAGACCAGCTCTGAGACCAGCTCTGAGACCAGCTCTGAGACCAGTCTGAGACCAGCTCTGAGACCAGCTCTGAGACCAGTCTGAGTCCAGTCTGAGTCCAGTCTGAGACCAGCTCTGAGACCAGTCTGAGACCAGCTCTGAGACCAGCTCTGAGACCAGTCTGAGTCCAGCTCTGAGTCCAGCTCTGAGACCAGCTCTGAGACCGGCTCTGAGTCCAGCTCTGAGTCCAGCTCTGAGACCAGTCTGAGTCCAGCTCTGAGTCCAGCTCTGAGACCAGCTCTGAGACCGGCTCTGAGTCCAGTCTGAGACCAGTCTGAGACCAGCTCTGAGTCCAGCTCTGACTCCAGCTCCGAGACCAGCTCTGAGACCGGCTCTGAGTCCAGTCTGAGACCAGTCTGAGACCAGCTCTGAGTCCAGTCTGAGTCCAGCTCTGAGTCCAGTCTGAGACCAGCTCTGAGACCAGCTCTGAGACCAGTGTGAGTCTGGTCTGAGACCAGCTCTGAGACCAGCTCTGAGACCAGTCTGAGTCCAGCTCTGAGTCCAGCTCTGAGACCAGCTCTGAGACCAGCTCTGAGACCGGTCTCAGTCCAGCTCTGAGTCCAGTGTGAGACCAGCTCTGAGACCAGCTGTGAGTCCAGTCTGAGTCCAGTCTGAGACCAGCTCTGAGACCAGCTGTGAGTCCAGTCTGAGTCCAGTCTGAGACCAGCTCTGAGACCAGTCTGAGACCAGCTCTGAGACCAGCTCTGAGACCAGTCTGAGTCCAGCTCTGAGTCCAGCTCTGAGACCAGCTCTGAGACCGGCTCTGAGTCCAGCTCTGAGTCCAGCTCTGAGACCAGTCTGAGTCCAGCTCTGAGTCCAGCTCTGAGACCGGCTCTGAGTCCAGTCTGAGACCAGTCTGAGACCAGCTCTGAGTCCAGCTCTGAGTCCAGCTCCGAGACCAGCTCTGAGACCGGCTCTGAGTCCAGTCTGAGACCAGTCTGAGACCAGCTCTGAGTCCAGTCTGAGTCCAGCTCTGAGTCCAGTCTGAGACCAGCTCTGAGACCAGCTCTGAGTCCAGTCTGAGACCAGCTCTGAGACCAGCTCTGAGACCGGCTCTGAGTCCAGTCTGAGACCAGTCTGAGACCAGCTCTGAGTCCAGTCTGAGTCCAGCTCTGAGTCCAGTCTGAGACCAGCTCTGAGACCAGCTCTGAGTCCAGCTCTGAATCCAGCTCCGAGTCCAGCTCTGAGTCCAGCTCTGAGTCCAGTCTGAGTCCAGTCTGAGACCAGCTCTGAGACCGGCTTTGAGTCCAGTCTGAGACCAGCTCTGAGACCAGCTCTGAGTCCAGTCTGAGTCCAGTCTGAGACCAGCTCTGAGACCGGCTCTGAGTCCAGTCTGAGTCAAGCTCTGAGTCCAGTCTGAGACCAGCTCTGAGACCAGCTCTGAGTCCAGTCTGAGACCAGCTCTGAGACCGGCTCTGAGTCCAGTCTGAGACCAGCTCTGAGTCCAGTCTGAGACCAGCTCCGAGACCAGCTCTGAGTCCAGCTCTGAGTCCAGTCTGAGACCAGCTCTGAGACCAGCTCTGAGTCCAGTCTGAGACCAGCTCTGAGACCGGCTCTGAGTCCAGTCTGAGACCAGCTCTGAGTCCAGCTCTGAGTCCAGCTCTGAGACCAGCTCTGAGTCCAGCTCTAAGACCGGCTCTGAGTCCAGTCTGAGTCCAGCTCTGAGACCAGCTCTGAGTCCAGCTCTAAGACCGGCTCTGAGTCCAGTCTGAGTCCAGTCTGAGACCAACTCTGAGTCCAGCTCTGAGTCCAGCCTGAGTCCAGTCTGAGACCAGCTCTGAGTCCAGTCTGAGACCAACTCTGAGTCCAGCTCTGAGTCCAGCTCCAAGTCCAGCTCCGAGTCCAGCTCTGAGTCCAGCTCTGAGACCAGCTCTGAGTCCAGACTGAGTCCAGCTCTGAGTCCAGACTGAGTCCAGTCTGAGACCAGCTCTGAGTCCAGCTCTGAGTCCAGACTGAGTCCAGTCTGAGACCAGCTCTGAGTCCAGCTCTGAGTCCAGTCTGAGTCCAGCTCCGAGTCCGCTCTGAGACCAGCTCTGAGTCCAGGTCCAGTTTGTGTCACGCTGCAGGAGACTTGCTTTGCTCAGAGCCGTACTCAAACAAAAATACTCAGTTACTCTGCAGTTACTCCCTCTGATCTTGTTATTTATTTTTAATTTTGTAAAAAACCAAACGAATCAATAAAGTGTAAAAACAGTCACGTGGTTCTGCCCGCGGTCATTCATACAGCACATTGACAGCACAACAAACACTCACTGATCCGGTCCTGCGGGTCCTGGATCCGTTACTCGGCCTCCTGTTGATTTCTGTTTTGTCCTCCCGTGTTTCCGTGGGCCCGGATCGATGTGTCCGTGGGTCTGAGTCTGCTGTTGTTTATGACAGAGAGCCGTCGGAGCCCCGTGACACCGAGATCGCTGGGGTCCGGGTCGGAGCGTCACGGACAGCCCGGTTCTCCCGGGTCGGTGCTGTTGCTCCGGGTCCGGGTCTCCTCCGTTTCGGTACGCTCGCGGAATTCCAGGTGACCTGATGCTCACGAGCCCCTCCGCTCTGTCCTTGGATCACTGACGCGCGCTCCCAGCGTCCCGCGCGTTCACAGGCGGAGGAGAGGGACCGACAGCCACAGGAGCACGGGCACGAGCGTCGGAAATTTCGTCCTCTGTCCGTTTCTCTGTTATTTATTGAAAATGTTCAGCATGACACCGACACTAAATCTAACGACCAGCGTGACGTGTCACCTGTTTATTGGCTGCTGGGAGGATCTGCATCACATGACCTTCATCAACAGATGGAGCTGCTCCGTGCTGAGCGTGAGGAGGACACGATGTGATGATGGAGGATCCAGAATCACGGCTGTCATCAACATAGCAGGAGGCTTCATGTTTACACAGACTGGATATAAACGATGGACACAGTCAGGACAACAACAGGGGGCGCTGTGTGCTCAGCCTCGTGACTTCCACCTGCTGGTAAAGCAGAGGTTCCCAAAGTGTGTGTGTGTGTGGGGGGGGGGGTGAATTAAAAAAAGAAAGAAAAACAACGCTTGGACACTGCGAGCACGGCGCCTCCACAAATGCAAAGCAGAAGCTGAAGCATCGCTGAATATGTTTCCAAACCAACTTCATTCTGAGCCAAAGACGAGAAAATATGGTGAAGCAAATCTTCCCTTTGGCTTCACCTGCACAGGTGCAGAGGTAGGTCTCCCTGCAGGATTGGTTTCCCTGCAGGGAGCAGCGCTGGGCTGTTCAAATCACGGACAAACAGGATCCCACAGCTGTTTATGTTTTTAAACCCATTTTGCACAGAGAGGCATTTATTGAAAAATGTATTGATAACAATGTTGAATATTATTACACAGGAAAAAACAACTACATGTAAAATAATGACACCGTGACGCCTCTGCCTTTGTAAACAGAGGGACAGTAACTGTGTGTAAAACCTGCAGACAGTCAGATTAACAGTATTTCGTCTCTATCATTCTGCAGTTCATCTCATGTAAACAATAACGTGGCCACAGCGTGGCGTGAATAAAGGCACATACCTTTGACGTGACAAACTCTGTATTCCTCGTCCACAGGTAAACGCAAAAAAGTTTTAAAAACCTCAGTTTTCAGTGATTCGAAACATTGTTTACATGTCCAAACACACAGAAACAGCTGTGTAGATTTTCCTGTCAAACAAAGGGTGGCCTAGCAAAAAGAGTTTGTTGTTCTAAAACTAAAAACGACTCTGACAACCTTCACATGATTTTACTGCGTGCTGATTGGACCGTTGAAGGTTTAGGATGGTGCTCGTTACCAAGCACTGACTCCAGCAGGTGTTAGGAGCGTGGTTAGTCACCTGCCCGCTGGAGGCTGCCCTCGTGTGGACATTAGATGAACTCAGAGGTTCGGTTTATAGGACGTCTTCCTAAACGGTGAATGTGCAGTGACGTGTTGACCACACGCTGTGCGAGCGCTCGCAGAGCAGCAGAAGAAGAACCCAGCGCTCTGCTCTTCTTCTCTGGTTCTTTCTCTTTCTCGGCTTTGCATCGCTGCCGTGATAGTTACCACGGCAACACAGATGCAGCTCCACATCCTTCGTGTGGTTGCCACAGAAACATGCATTTTGAACCTCTCGTTACCCCCTCCCCACTCCCCCACCTACCCACTGCATAAAACTGTAATTAACACGCAGTGATGTCATCAGGTGTGTTCACCACATGATCTCAGTCCACCTGCTGTTAATTTGACAGATCATCCAATCAGAGAGCAGTATTGTTGGGCAGTAGCTGCAGGGGAAGCTAAAGGTAGCTCACTCAGGTAACGCCAGCCTGACCTCACAATCAGCAGCCACTCCTTCCCGCTGCGAGGGTCACGGCTGTGAGCACTGAAGCGAGCATCCATGGGCGGCCTCTTTTGTACGCCCCTTGGTTTTAAGGTTTCCATCAGGCGGGGGACCCTACCGCCACGTGGCGTTTATTACCTGCTGGGGAAGCGTGATATAAACCCCTCCCCCGCTTGAACTCTGCCGCTCAGGCACTAAAACTACGATTTCACCGTGAAACACGTGGACGGTCCCCGCACCGCCATCTGAGCAGGGACGGTCCCCAAATAACAACATGGTCCCCTCTGTGTGTAGCTCCGCCTCTTTGTGTGATGTCACTGGCAGGTCCTTGGAGTCTGATCTCAGCTGCAAACATGAAGTCAGACACGAGCGACCTCCATGTTTCATTTTGCTCTCTGGTGTTCGTGAGGAGGCGTCCCTTCAGCTTCCAGGCCACCGAGCACACACGCACACACAGACACACACACACACGCACAAACACACACTCACACACTCCAGCTGAATTGCAAGGCAAACAGAGAGATGCATGCTGGGACTCCTCTATAGCCTGTTCGGTCCCCGAGGGTGTGTGTCTGTGTGTGTGTGTGTGTGTGTGTGTGTGTGTGTGTGTGTGTGTGTGTGTGTGTGTGTGTGTGTGCGTGTGTCTGTGTGTGTGTGTGTGTGTCTGTATTACTGACATTGTGGGGACATAAATCTGTTCAAACACTCTGTGGAGACGACCTCGAGTCCCCACAGAGTGAATCTTTAATGATGAAGAGAGGTTTGGAGGTTTGGAGGTTTCATGGACTGAAGCCACTTCTCTGACGTCTCGTCCACTGTGATTGTGAGACGAATCCACAGATCAGAAGCGCGACGCTGTGATGCTTTCTCACAGATGATGTCACCAATACGAGCCTGTTGTCCAGATGTGGACACACTGATGTTACATCTCTGTTTGTCCAGATGTGGACACGCTGATGTTACATCTCTGTTGTCCAGATGTGGACACGCTGATGTTACATCTCTGTTGTCCAGATGTGGACACGCTGATGTTACATCTCTGTTGTCCAGATGTGGACACGCTGATGTTACATCTCTGTTGTCCAGATGTGGACACGCTGATGTTACATCTCTGTTGTCCAGATGTGGACACTCTGATGTTACATCTCTGTTTGTCCAGATGTGGACACGCTGATGTTACATCTCTGTTGTCCAGATGTGGACACGCTGATGTTACATCTCTGTTTGTCCAGATGTGGACACGCTGATGTTACATCTCTGTTGTCCAGATGTGGACACACTGATGTTACATCTCTGTTTGTCCAGATGTGGACACGCTGATGTTACATCTCTGTTGTCCAGATGTGGACACGCTGATGTTACATCTCTGTTGTCCAGATGTGGACACACTGATGTTACATCTCTGTTTGTCCAGATGTGGACACGCTGATGTTACATCTCTGTTGTCCAGATGTGGACACGCTGATGTTACATCTCTGTTGTCCAGATGTGGACACGCTGATGTTACATCTCTGTTGTCCAGATGTGGACACACTGATGTTACATCTCTGTTGTCCAGATGTGGACACACTGATGTTACATCTCTGTTTGTCCAGATGTGGACACGCTGATGTTACATCTCTGTTGTCCAGATGTGGACACACTGATGTTACATCTCTGTTGTCCAGATGTGGACACGCTGATGTTACATCTCTGTTGTCCAGATGTGGACACGCTGATGTTACATCTCTGTTGTAAATCAGTGTGTAAAATGTTGACTCTGATCATAAATCTGACAGCGTGTGATTAATCATTTAGACACCTTATTTTTATCATTTGTATCTTATCATCTATATTATCTGATAACTTTGATTTCACAATCAGCTGCACAGAGGGTCAGTAACACCGCCCAGCTGCCCTCTCACATCGCCACATCCTCCTCTCTCAGGTAAACCATCACAGGTGACCCCTCGGACCCCGCCCACCAACCGGAGCCCCGCCCTCATCACTCAGTCCTTCCAAGCACTTTGTTCTTTACTCTGTCACAGTCAGTGTGGAGCACCTGTACATGTACTGTACCTGTACAGTGACAATAAAGGCCTATTCTATTCTATTCTATTCTATTCTATTCACACACTCATTGAAGCCCACATAAAGGATAAAACAGGTGTTGTGCTGCCCCCTGCTGGATAAATTCTATATTTCTGTGTTGTACATTCTTGCAGCTGCTTCTTACATTTAGAGTGTAAATATGATTTTTCACTGTGTAAAAGTACGTCTGATTTTACTCTGCTGGTTTTAGTCTTGGCAGCACGGTGGTCAGCACTCTCACAGCAACAAGGTCCAGAGTCCAGCTCCACCATCAGGTCTTTCTGTGTGACGTTTGCATGTCTGCGTGGGTTCTCTCTGGTACTCCGGCTCCGTCCACAGACATGCAGCTGGTGGGGACAGGTTCACTGATCAATCTAAATTGCCCACAGGTGTGAATGGTTGTCTGTCTCCGTGTGTCGGCCCTGCGACACACTGGCGACCTGTCCAGGGTGGACCCGCCTCTCGCTCTATGACAGCTGGGAGGGGCTCCAGCCCCCCGTGACCCTGAAAAGTGGATGGTTTCAGTCTTTATGTTGTTTTGTCACTGTTGTAAATATGAAATGTTTGCGCTCCAGAGCAGCGGTCCTCAGCCCCCGCGCCACGAGGCTTTCAGGGTTTTTATCATTAACTCCGTTTCCTTCGGTCTGTCCCGTGTTGTAGTTGTGCGTCTTAAGCTGTGTCCAAATTCATGGGCTGCATCCTTCTGAGGACCCGGCCTTCGCTGTCTACGTGGGTCCTCAGAAGGTCGGGTAGGCCGGAAGTAAACGGCCGTGAAATGTGACGGTCCAGCCTTCTGACCTGCGTCACCGCTGTGTTGGTGGAGTTTAATAAACTCCGTCTGCTCCTTGCTGTCTAAATATAACAGGACACTGGAGGAAACTCTCGACTCTCACACTTCTGTTTAATCAGCTGTGTGAAAACCAAGGAGGAACCCACCCGATTAATAAAGTTTTATTTTATCTAATAACTTTGATCTCAGCTAAACCGATTTACTCACGAACAAATAAAACACTGAAAAAAGCCCAACAATAACATTTTTAGGTTGTCTAAGGCAGCGGTCTCCAACCTTTTTTGCACCACGGACCGGTTTCTGCCCGACAATATTTTCATGGACCGGCCTTTAAGGTGTCGCGGATAAATACAACAAAATAAAACTAGTACCGAAAAAAGAAGATTTATTCATAACACACGTGAAAAGACCCAGGAAAACCGAGTCAACGATAAAAACGATAAAATCCCTGAAAACCAAACATTTCACACCTGAGCCTCAACTCTCGCGGCCCGGTACCAAACGACTCGCGGCCCGGCCCGGGGTTGGGGACCGCTGGTCTAAGTGACGTATATGTCACGTTTAACCTGAGCAGCGAAAGACGGCGGTGATCTGAACATGATGTGCTGGGAGTTGTGGCGTTCTCGGCCCGGTCAGCTGTCGAGCTGGTGGGTAGCAGACATCTCAGAAAACGCACTTTTACAAATATGCGATGTTTTGATAAACAAGCAGATATTTGATGTTTACACAGCTACTTTCTCGCCTGAAGATATCTTAAGTTTGTGACAAAGAAAGATTAATAAGAGTAATATTAAAACTTAGTAGCTGCCACCATTGTTGGAAACTGTAGCTGGTTGGGCCGCGCTATGAATTCTGGGATATGGTGGGCCACGAAGGACACACCCGACCCGGCCTTCAAATCTGGGGAAAAGGAGGACGCATTTGTCGGCCATATTCGGAGGAGTCTATTGGGACAGCCTTGTTGCGTTGCTGTGACGTAATTGGTCTATAAATGCGGCCTCAGCAGGACGCAGCACAGGAGGGCCGAGATGGCGGCCTTGTGAACGGTCTGCTGCAGAACTCACTCCGTCTTAAAACTCCTTTAAAAACAGCAAAGCGGACTCTAAGGTGCACGCTTCTAGTGATGGCTCCAATGAGAGCTCTGAACTCCGGTTTGCTCCCCGTCAAAACCTTCTGGTAAGAACAGAAACCGACACGCAGACAGCGTTGTTACGACGCTCAAGATGGCTATCGAAGCAAGGAGCTAACATCGAGAAGAGAGTTAGTGACCTGAAGCTTACTATTAACTTCATCTCAGGGAGTTTTGTCTTTCAGGCGAACCAGTTTGTGTCTGAGCGTGTTGCTGGGTCACACCGGGATGTCGAGTTCCTCTGATACACCGGCTACAGAGCCACTCATCCTGGGCCCTCTGACCTCAGGACATCACAGGGTGGGGCCAGGTTTCACAATGAACTCACCTGAAACTGATTGGGACCCACACCCAGTTTCACACCTTGGCTCAGGCGATTAGAGGATCATCAGGGGGTCCTTTTGTCCCTCTGTGGGGGGAAACTCCCACTAGGGTTATATCTGGGACTCTCCACCATTTGACCTTCGAACTGAAGAAGCTTCTCGGATGAAGGTGAAACGTCTTCAAGTAACTTAAAGAAGTCCAGACGCTTTTCTTTCCAAGCTCCTTAGACTACGATGACCTGGATGACTGAACCTTCACTCTTGTACTAAATGAAATAATCAAGTCTTTAATAAGTAAATTTGCTCATCTAAAGATTATATCAGGAGACTGGAATCATTCACTCGATAACATGATGGAGTAAAAGTCAGGAAAGTAGTGATTATATGTTAAAGTTCATAAATGAAAGAGACCTAATGTATATCTGGAGACTCAAAAATCCAACAATTAAGGAATTTTCATGGAAAATAGATCCGGTTCATCAGTCTCGTGTTGATTGTTGGTTCATTTCTGATCCTTTATCCCAACATGTTTCTACATCATGTTGCCCTCGACAGGTCATAAAACTATATTTGCAGATATGTTTGTCTGCCAGTAATCTGTGTAAGAGTGAATTCATATTGGAAATTAAATGATTCTCTTCTACTGAAGGACTGTGAAGGAAATTAAAACAAAGATTGGTGAGTGTTGGAACGACGTGCTGAAAATGCTTTTAGTAAAAGTTGGAGGTCATGAAATTTGAATTGAGGTCTCTTATGATGAAAGAGCTGGAATAGTTACAAATATCACTTTGTCGAGATCAGCTGATAATCTGAAGATAACAGGAACAGACGTCAAATTCTACAATTAAAATGAGATCATATATATTTACAAGGCAAAAGGTGCCTTTGTGTGCGGGCGAGCAGGAAACAGCTCGACTAAACTTCAGATGGGTCACACGACCCTCGAGGGATTTGTGAAGGTTTTATAAAACTTTATATGAATCTAATTTTCTACAGAAGCCGTGGAAAAACTCTCATTCCTGAGGTGATCTTAAAACAATTAGTGACGATAATAAAACTGTGTGATGCTCCCATCAGGTGCTGTTAATAAAATGAAGCTTAGTCCAGGAGGGACGGGTGAACTTCTGAATGTTACTAATTATTTTCACTTCTCACGCTTTTAAAGTATAAACTGAAAGTGTCCTGGACGGTGACCCGGCGCTTTAAGTTTATGATCATTTATTCTGATTTTGTTCTCAGGGTCTGAGTTGTGTTTATCGTCCCTACCTGTGTCTCTGTGCTCTGTTCGTGTCTCCAGCTGGTTTGTAAAACAGTCTGTTTCCTGTTTTACTTTGTAGGTCTGTGTCTCGTCATGTCCATCAGTTCCAGCTGTGTCCTGTCTGCCATCCTGATTACCTGGTGTGTGTCTGTGCTCCTCGTCGCGTCGCCTGTGTTCAGATGTTTCTCTACATCTGTTCAGCTGTCGTCATCTCTGAGTTTCTCCTGCTGACCTGATGTTCCAGGATTGTTTGTTTCAGCCAGTTCAGGTTTATGTCAGTCCTCCCTCACCTCTGTTATTGTCACTGTAAATAAACCTCCACTCGCGTCTTCATCACCGTCTTGGCTCCTCATTTATTCATCAGCCCACTGCTGCCCAGTCGTGACAGGAAGCACTGATAATGAAACGCTCCCTCCCTCCTCAGGGACCATTTACTTTGACTCCTAAACCTCAAAGAAAATTGGACCTGTTTCACTGAATAATGATGATAAAATCATGTTTTTATAATTAAAATGTGCCCTTAATGACACCATTGATGAAACACAGCCTGGTTTAATGACTGGCAGAAGCTTAACTAACAGCATGAGATTGTTTTGGATCCTTCAGATCACAGATAATAGTTGACCGTTCATGTTCAGAGCTCTTGGTATTTTTGGTTTTGGAAATATGTTTAAAACATCCATTCAAACGTTATAAGCAGATGCAAACAGCTCAAACTCTCGTATGGTATCGACCGTGGGATCCGTCGAGGTTGCCCGATCGCTGCAGATGCAGTTACTTCATGTTAAAAACAGCAGGTGGGTCTGTTGCTGGCAGAACTTTATCTGTTACTCAACTAAGAGATGACACAACACTTTGTTTAAAGGATAAATATCAAGTTGATGAAGCTCGTCGTCAATAATTCCTCCGTAGCTTCTCTGAAGCTCAACGTCTGCCTGTTACATTATCCTGTTATATCAGGTGTTCCTGTTAACAATAAGGTTACATATCTTGGTATTATCATTCAAAAAGACAGATTAACTGAAAACTCTCATAACTGCAACACAACAAAGATTTAATGTTTGGCTTCAAAGTGTCAGGATCCTCTGTGACCGCGTTTTACTTTACGTTTAAGCCCTTCAGGTTCTCTAAGCTCATTTTTAGGTTGTTCTAGTTTGTTATTAGATCCTCTTGTGTCTCCCTCCCCTGTTGAGTCTCCTTTGCCCTTCATGTGTTTCATGTCTGCGTCTTACGTTTCCTGTTTTATTTTGAAGAGGTCTGGTGTTCCTGCGTTCATCGTGTTTAGTTTTACTCTGTGACGTCGTTACGTTCATGTGTGTCAGCTGTTCCCACTTCCTGTGTGTATTTAGTCTGTGCTCAGTCAGTCTTTGTCGGATCGTCTGCATTGTTCCCACGTCCAGGTTTTCATATATGCTCATCATCATCATCATCCTCATCATGTTTAGAGTTTTGTTTGTTTCTCTGTTTGCCGGGTTTTCCATAGTTTGTGCTTCCTCTCTAGTTTACCCAGTTTAGGCTTAGTTTGCTTTGTTTTTGCTCTTTTATTTTGTTCTGTCTGCCTTAATAATCATCATCAGTTAAGTTTGAGTTTCAGAGTGTCGGCACCCGGGTCCACGCAGACGTTTGTCCATCACTGGGAGATCCTTGGTAGCTGAAGCTTCTCCAGACTTATTTATGCAGCTGTGGCTTCATGTTTCCAGAGAAATATGAAGAAAAACTGATAAAATATTATTAAAAAATGAAATGATAAACAATTCTTTAGATTTCACTTCCCTAAATGATTTTAAAATCAAATGGCTCAAACTCTTTTTAAATCCCAGTTCAATTTGGATTTTTATTACCAAACATTTCTTTAACTCGGAGGAGTGAATGCACTTCCTGCTAAGATGCAATTACAATATCTCTAATTTAAACTCTCACAGTCAACTCTTCTCATCTTGGTTGATCAGACTCTCACAACTTTTCTCCCATAAATATCTCGTTTGGAACAATCAGGATGTTACATTTAAGAACAAATCATTATACATTCAGAAACAGGTTGATATATTTTTCCTGTGAGTCAGTTACTGAACTCTAACGGTCAATTAACTGTTTATGATTTTCCTGTCAACACAAGAATATGCTGCAGTTTCTGATGTGATACCAGGTGAGAGGTTGTTGGTGTTGCTCCTGAAGGTAGAAACTGTGTTATTACAGAACTAAATCCTGCATGTACATCGGTACCATCTGTCCTTTACTGAGTGATAAAGCCACAAATCAATATATTAGACAAATCATTCAAAGAGATGTTGTTTCCAGACCTGCAGCTGTGTTTTACTGGGACAATATTTACAATGACATAGACTGAAAACACTTTTATTATCACTGATAATGTCGGAGAAGCTACTCTAAAGTTGATCCAGAGATGTTATTAAAGACACATCAGGTTAAATGTAAGAAAGATATTGATCCTCTTTGTACGTTTTGCAGCAGAGGAAACAACATGTGATGTATTTTGGGAACGCACGTAAACACATGTGCTTTGGATTGATCTAAATAATTTTATAAACACCAAATTTGATCCCTCGTGTGAACTGAAGTTTCAGCATATTCTCTTTGGCCTCTCACATACCGACAAAATGAATCCAAAAAAGATATATCATCAATCTTCTGATTATTTCTGCCAAATTTCACTTTCATTGTACTAAATTTTCACAACAGCGTCAAACATCTTTGTTTTTAAAGCTTTGCTCTCCAATTATCTAGAGAATCGAAATAACAGCACTGACTCCAAAGCATGTAAAACTGTGTCGAACGTGCAGTTGATTTATGTTTTATACCTCGAGCACCTCTTCCTGTTTTAATCGTTTGTTTTCTCCTAAACTTTTTCTGCTTTCCTGCTTGTGTTTGTATTTATATATATTATATATATAAATATATATATTTATACCTGACTTGGAGATACTGCGAGCTGTGACATTTATTTTAGCCTTTCTACAACTTTTTATGTGAACTTGTTCAATTGTTCACATAAAAAAAGAAAAGAGGATGCAGCACATGAATTTGGACATCACCTTATTCTGAAAGAAATGTTTAGGCGTTACCGTAGCAACCACAGAGAGGAGGACGATGTTGTTGGCACATTTCAGGAGGACGCTGCTAATAAAGTTACTCAATGACAGTGAAGTTACGTTTATTATATTTAGTTTCGTTTGTATCATCGTAGCTGCGTGTAAATGAACGTGTATGAAGTGATGAAAGTCTGAGTCGTGACACGGATGCTACAGTTCGACTTTATTGTCCTCACAGCTGCACGAGTTCACATGAACATACGACACGTAACATCATCACGGCAGCGCCCACATTCAAGGTAAAAGCAACAAAACTGGAGAAAGCGAGTAAGAACCAGCAGGTGGCGCCGACAGCGCCGGTTCGCTCAGAGTTAAACTTTACAAAGTGCCTGAAGGAGACATCGGTCACATGATCAACCAAACTCAAAGTTACAACTTATAAATAATTCTGTAAAACTAACTTCGGCGCTCGGGTCTCTTCTACGCCATTTTCACCATCACGTTGTTGTACGGCGAATCCTGGTGCTGCTCTCTAAGCTCCTCCCTTAACCCAGGCTCCTCGCTCTCCTCGTCCGCTTCTTCTTCTTCTTCTTCTGCTTCTTCGTTGCTGCTTTGTGATTTGGGAAACGCCCTCTGGGCTTGTTTGGGCACGGCGTAGTCATCGACTCGGGGGTTATACGGGTACTCGTGACCTTTGGGGTCAGCAGCTGTACCCATAATCCTCCAGGCATCTCCTCTCATCTCCTCGGGGTCGTCGTACACCGAGGTGGAGGGGGTGGATTTCTGTCCTTTGGCGGCGGCGGCGGCGCAGCCTTCGGGCTCGTCATAGATGTGGTCCAACGTCTTGACGGCGTCACCGTCGCTCCTGAAGACGTTCCTGATCTTCATCTCGTCAATGCTGTCGTACAGCGGGTCGGCGCCCGCGTGGCCGCTGTCTGTACGGTGAGACTTCAGGATGTCGGTCATGACGTTCTTGGCGATGGTGTCGAAGGGCAGCGAGTAGTCTGCCTCGCTGCCGGTGCAGGGCGCCGCCACGTTGGCGCTCCTCTTCTCCCTCTTGGTGCTTCTCTCGGTCGACATGGTGATCTGCGAGTACGTCTGCTCCGGCTTGGCGCTGGGCTTGGGGCTGAGGCGTGGGTTGGGGACCGAGCCGGGGGCGGGGCCAGTGTTGAGATTAGGGCTGGAGTCGGGGCTGGCGTTGGGCAGGGGGCAGCTGGAGATCATCTTGACCTGATTCTTGCGAGGGGCGGGGAGGCGAGAGTCCAGGTTCAAACTCTTCACTCCGGTCAGCGTTTTGTCCACCGGAGGCTCGAGACGACACTGAGAACAGGACAGGAAGTGGGTCAGTATCACGCGTTCACTTACATCATCATTGAATCAAACAGTGACTGAACGGCGTCGCGATTGAATGATGTCATCGTCATCAGCTAAGGGTGTCCAATAAGAAGCAAACAAGTCTGACAGACATCAGGACAGAGCACGACGTGAACGTCGAAGCATCCTGTGACACTCCCCACAGCTGTGACACTCCCCACAGCTGTGACACTCCCCACAGCTGTGACACTCCCCACAGCTGTGACACTCACCTGCAGAAGCACCACTGTGCCTCCACCTGCCAGCTGATGAAGCAGCTGCTGGCAGCCGCCCTCGCTCTTCTTCTCTGAACATATTTCAGAGAACAAAATGACGACACGTGTGACTGTGGAAACTATTTCATATGAACTCTGATACTCTGAACCTCGACTGAGGAGCCATCGTAAGCGAGTCGAAGCTGAGGTTTGGAGCCAAGGACAATAAAAATACATCAGTCCAACCAAATACTGTGAAAACACACGAGCGCCAAAGATTATTGGCTTGTGTGAAACACCGACGGCCCTCCGCCTGCTCGCCGGTTTGAAAAGAGGCCCCTCTTTGTGTCATATCCTGGGATATTTATCAGCGCGGTTTGTTGTATTATTTAATAAATGGAGTCACTTCCTGTTCCCACTGTGACCTCATCATTTCCTCAGGAACTAAAAACATATTCTGGACCAGCTCCGGCGTGAGCAGAGGTAAACTGGTTCCCATTGGCCCAGAGGCGGGGATGGGGGGTGGAGCACCCTCTTGTCTCTGATGTCCCACTGAGATCATCAGGTAACCCTACGCCGGAAGGCCGGACCTTCCTGTGGGAGGACGACATCCGGGCCGCGGCTGATGAAAGACCCAGGGCAAGGGAGCTTCTGGCTCCGCCTTCAAAGGAAGGACAAGGCGTGGGGGAAAGATGGAGTATGAGGGAGGCTGTGACGAGCGTTAGGGGGGCGGTCGGTGAAGGGTCACTCACGGCGCTGCGAGCTCCCGGCAGGTACGCTTACCTGTGCTGACACCAGCTTATCATGATGTGTTTTAATAAGCTGGTGTCAGCACAGGTGAGCTGTTGTTACTTCAGCTTCTCTCGTTTACAGCTGCTTAAATAAAGGACGTGAAGACGCAGTTTCGCTGCAGCTGCTTTAATCGTGAAACACTCGCCACTCGCCATCCTTACAAACGCTCTGCTTTCTGATTTTACTGTTTTGGCCTCTGTTCCACTTCTTACCATCTGGGGGCGCTGCTGCTGCTGCTGTGAGGCGTTGCAGCTCTCTTTGTCGATGTGATGAATCATCTGGAGGTTCGGCGGCTCGCTCACCATGCTGTACACGTCGTCCGCTGCCTGCAGAGAGAAGGCGGGGCGTTTAAAGCTCAGTCGTACCCGAGCTCTGAGCGTTCAGGAACTGAGGGGTGGGCTCACCTGAGCGGCCGGGGGCATCTGGCTGCGGGGCGGAGGCAGCGTCCTGCTCTGGGCCAGTGGCAGGCTGTGCGGTGGGGGGGGCAAGCTGAAGCTCTGGGTGGTGTCTGGACTCGCCTGGCCCCCCCCGGAGGTCTGTCTGTGGGGAGGGGCGACCTTCTGCAGGTTGATGGCGGCTTCCACGGCCTGGAAAAGGACGTTCCCCTGTTTGGTGTCGAACTCAAAGTTCCCTTCGCCGGAGTCGCAGCGCCGACCCGCCTCGAAGGAGAAAGTGGCCTAAAGGAAGCAGAAAGCAGAGACGCTCACAGGCTGACGAGCAAACACGGCGTCATGTTTTACAGCAGGACGTGTCAGACGTTTCCTGCAGCCGAGAAGCTGCGAGTGTCAGGAAATCAGCAAAGAAACGAGTCCGGTCACAATCCCGTGAACCAGCACGCGATCTCTTTACTCCAGAAACTTCCTGCTGAGAATTTTATTCTGAAAGTGTGTCTCACCTTGTCGCGTCCAAAGCGCCGCAGGTATCTGTACGGCCAGGTGTACACGATGTCCCCTCCCTTGTCCAGCAGGTGCAGAGCGTCCATGTCAGCTCGCAGAACGCCGTCCCCCTTCAGCCTGCAGCGATCAGACGCCTCCGTCCTCCGAATGGACACCCTGAAGTCACGCACTGACGCACACACACAGTTATTATTCAGTTAGTCTGCAGAAACACAGAGATCATTGAGTATTGATTACTTATAGATTAGAGTGAAATGAGGTATCAGACAAAGAAGGATTATTTTGATCCTGGACTAATTGATGAGGGCGGCTCTGATCAGAGAGGATGTTGTTGCGTCCAACAGGCCGACTCTGCAAACGTGCGTCTCGTGGTTTCATGTCTCGATGGAAATGATGTCAGTAAATAATAAGAATAAATCGTCTTTGCATGAAACGTGTTTTTAACGATGATGAGCGGATTTGTTTGTGTTTCTGTGGCTGAGCTGCAGATGATTGAAAATGAAGAAAGAATCTTTCACAGCAGATGTGAAACAAACGTAATGGAGACGAAAGAAAAGCATCTTTTTATCTGACGACGCTTTTACGTTCAGCTGTTGACCTGCAGCTGACGCTCCCAGAGGAAACCACAGACGCTCGCAGGTCTACTTCAGCAGCAGCGCTCGTTAAACGGCGCCAGAACAAACACCTGATTCAGGCAAACTGGAAAACCGCGGCTGACCCGGAAAACAGGGCGGAGATCCGACGGCGGGTCCTCACATGGTCGAAAACCTTCGCACGTCCCCACAAGGACACACGTACAGGTGTGGGTGTTCGTGTGTGTTCGTGTGTGTGTGCGTGCTGCAGGTGTTGGAGGATGTGGGGCAACAGTAGCAACTACAGCAGGCGTTCGTCACGACCACGAGTTACACAAAAGGCTCCAAATGTGGTAAAACTGCCGCAGCTGTGAAGTGCTATTTATATTTATATTATAAAACGTTATTTCCTGTCTCTGTTGTTGATCCAAACCACCGCGCGTTTAAAGATCGCAACATAACTTTTATTTACTGTAGGTTGTACTGAAGCAAGGCGCCCTGGTGCAGAGCGGCGTTACTGATGAGACTAACAGGAAGTGTCACACTCGGCTGTGAAGCTAAAAATATGCTCGGCAGGGGGAAATGATACTCGCGGCGGCCCTCGTGCATTTCGAGCTCACAGATCCAGACGTGGCTCAGAGACCTCGACGCCGCTGACCGACTCACCCTGAGACTCGTCTGCAGAGATGTTGGTGTCAGGAGGAGCTCGGGGTGGATGGATGAGCAAACTGTGCAAAAGTGCTTTAATCGCCTCCTTATGTCAGCTGTGCCCACGCTGAACCCAAACACATTATTTTGACGTTTCCGCGGCGATAATCTGACCGTGGAGATGAAAAAGCTTCCAAGAGGAACAGCAGCGCGGTCAGGGGCGGCTGCACTAACACGAGGAAGCCATTTATTCCTCCTGTAGCTGCACG